>NW_027492527.1:0-523934 GCF_021521415.1 Bidens hawaiensis
TTCGTTTTTTAATTGTAAAGAAACAAATGCTTTAAATAATAATTATTATACAAATTTATTATACGATAACTTTTTTATAAAATAATCTCTGAAATACAAAAACCAAACCGATTATTATAAGTTTATAGTAAATTACAATTTCGCCACACAATACCAATTTCTTCCTTGGTTGATTATCTTCCTCAATTCTATCATTATGAGCCATGATCTCAGAATCCTTTAAACAATAATCACCATAGATGCAATAAAATGTATAAGAACTCAACAATGGTGGATGGGAAACAAAAATAAATGATTACCTTGCGTCTAGAAGCCCCAAATTCGTCCAATTCAAACCCAAATAAACGAGGCTTAACCAGTAGCTACTCAGTCGAGACTCGAGTGGTGGTTGGTGCTAGCATGTTGCATTGCTGCAGTGGTCGATGGTCCAAGAATAAGGTGATGTAATGAAGATGAAGCTAAATCCTAAGTCAGTCAACTATTGAAGTGTAAGTCGAACAATATTACCTTTTTACTTGTAAAAATGAGAGTGGGTTATTAAAAAAATAAACAACATGGTTTTATAATTGAAAAACAAAACCAGATGCATAAAAAATCAAAGGGGGGGGGGGGGTTCAATAGGTATAAAAACTTTTCAGATGAAAATAGAAAAATTCACACTACATAGCAAAAAAGGGGTGTGGCTCTAAGGATAGCACACCCTTGTTTACGCGTGTGTAGATATAAGGATGTTGCAAGGTATATTCAAATTTTTACAAAAGATTATATGTATGTGATACAAAATAACGATAGGGGTAAATATAATCTAAGTGTGTTACTAGTACTAAACCACACACAATTAGCATGTGAAGTGTAGAGGCACCCTTGGTGTGTTTGCTAGTCCATATAGGTCCGACCTTGATAGACTTGAGTGGACGTGGCCCACTAGGGTTAAACTTACTAGACCATTGTAAATTGTATGTTCTTCCGTAACACAAAGAGGTTCTTCTTCCTAATACTCTTACAGGGTGAAGTTAAAATATAAAGTACAACAAAAATGAATAGGGTGAGAAGTAATATAATCCGTTGATCTTAAATTTGGATGTTAAAGATTAATTTAAGAATAAAAATTAATGAGAAGGACAAGGAGGTAATAACTCACTTATGATAACTTTCTCTCTTCACATGCAAGACACGTGTAGTTCCTCCATCATTTTAAAACGTCTATACTTCTTCATACGACATTTTTTTAGGATTTTTTTTACCATAATAACAAGCGTTTTTTTTATCTTTAATATGAATATCATATTCTTATATAAAAACAAAAAAAAAGTTAGTGGGTTTCTTATATTGTGTTATTTGGTTGTCTATTGTGTTTTTAATTGAGTTTTTATATGCATTTTGTTATATATTTTGGCCATTGTGTTTTTCACTTGGTACTCATATTAAATATAAAAATTAAAAACAAATATTAAATTATTCTGTGTTTTTGTTCGTCATTGTGTATTTATGTTCAACATTAGTCTTTCTACTTATCATTGTGTTTTAGTCATTATGCTCAACATTCACATAAGTTGAGAAAAATAATATTATGTTCATTGTGTATTATGTTCAAGTCATTGTGTAATATGCAGATTCCATTGCGTTTCACATTTCAGGTCATTGTGTTATATGTATTTACTATTGTATCTCACGTTTCAGGCCATTGTGTTATATGTATTCATTATTGTGTTTTACGTTTTAGATTACCGTGTAATATGCATTCATCATTGTGTTTTGTGTATTAGATAATCCGTTAGTATTTTTCATTATATTTACATATTATTACACAACGGTGTTATTAGTATTTAAAAAATACACAATGATCAGTTGAAAGACACAATGACGAGAAAAAAACACATTGACAAACAGAAAGACACAATGACGTAAAAAGGCACAATGGTAAGAAAAAACACAATGACGTAATTTTTTTTCCTTTTTATATAACAAAATGATATTCATATTAAATATAAAAAAACACTTGTTATTATGGTGAATTTTATTTAAAAAAATCATATAAAAAAGTTATAGACGTTTAAAATGATGGATGATTTAACATGTGACTTGCATGTGGAGAGAGAAAATGTGTACTATTACTTTTATACGTTTTTTCCATTGGTCCCTACTTGACACATGTCAATTAATTATGCATTCTCACACTTCTCATTTTTGTCTTTCTTTGTAAATTAACTCAACCATACTCTTATATTCTTTTAAACAAACGATAAAATCCAATTTAAGTTCATAGTCGAAGGGTGGCTCATAGACTTCGTTTTTTTACTCCTCTAACGAGTTCTTCATGGTTTTCCTTATCCAAGATCAAGGGAACGAGATTTGGCCCCCGATTATTATTGAAGATGGATCATACCCCAGGTTTTGATCCTTGTTTCTTCATTGGCGCCATCTATGCAAGCAAAATGGTCATATTTTGTTTTCTCTTCGCGATACCCATTAGAAGTAATCCACCAGACTATTAATAATCCTTCATAACGCACATAGAGGTTCTTATTCCTCACGATACCCTATTTATGTATGGTTATACTCATATAAACAAATGATGAAATTCAACATTGACTTGAGTGTTAGAGAGTGATTTAGAGCGCTTTGTCTATGACCCACCCCTATAACGAGTTCATGGTTTTATATATCTGGATTAATATTAAAAAAAATGAGGCGTGGTCCTTGATCTCTTGTTAAAGATGGATCAAACCCCGGTTTCGACATTTGTTTCAACAGTTGGCGTACCTTATTAGCTTGCAGAGTTTTTTTGTTGCATCTTTCATAAAATGATGAATATAATAAATGAACGAACAATGGAAATGTCACAGGTACTAAAGGTACGTAGTTGACCAAAACACATGTACTAAAATAACGCTTAACTCTATTATTATTATTATTAAACATTTCCTCTTAAATTAAGTTTACGTATCCACTAGACCAGTCACGATAACCTTACCCCTTAACCCAATCGCATCTTCTCACACACACTCTCTTACGAAACCCTAAAACCGCCGTCTTCATCCTCCGTTTTTTCACTCACGAAGGAGGCGAAAACAAGATGAAAAATCACGGAGGAGATGGTTTTTAAGGAGACGGTTTGTAGGGGTGAGCAAGAAACGGGTCGGAACCGCCAAAACTGAGGAACCGGCACCTCAAAACCGCTAACGTGTGTTACTTTACGATTCTCGGTTCTCAGTATTTGCATTAAATGGTTCGCGGTTCGGTTCCGGGTAAAACTGTGGTTTTTGACGTGGAACCGAAGAACCGGAATATTAAAAACATTTAAATAATTTTTACATGGTAACTTACGATCCGGCATGCATTCAGTCATTTTTTAATTCAAGTTTTCTTTCTTCATGTTCAATATATAGCAGCCAAGATCAATTTTGATTAAGAATTTAAGGTAATGTAATATAACAATGTACGATCTTCCTTTAATCTATCGCCACTAATATTTTATTTAATTTCAACAAATATATTTTAATAAAATATATAATGGATATTCATGTTGTAATCTAAATTAATTTTATTATGTAATAAGACATACAATTATATAAATTTGTTTTGAAAATTGCAAAGTTGCACAACCCATTTGATAAATAAAAGACCAGACCGGTTCTAGCACAGAACCGATTAGCGAGAACCGACTTTACCTGTTCTAGAACCAAACCGGTTTACTATAATAGGTTCCAGTTCTATATTTCATTCATTTTCGGTTGTGCATCCGGTTCGGTTCTCGCGGTTCTGAACCATTGCACAGCCCTGAAGGTTTTTGTATCAAAACTCACGTGTCAGACGGATTTCGTTTGAAATTTCACGAGTGGGGTCAGACAAAATTCACGTGGCATAATATTAGTGGCTAAGGAAAACCATCGGCACGAAGCCAAATGCGTCGCCTATGTGAGCTTTAAGAGAGACGTTTTTGGAAGGTTACCTAATTTGGGTCTAATAAGGTTTCTCTCTATTCTGATTGACTATTTTTGGAATTTTCTCTATAAAAATGAAACTGTAGAGAAAAAGAACAAAATATATGAATGTTAAAGAATACACATGCATTTATAGGACTATGGTGACTTAACCCTAATGGGCCAATTTTAACTTGGCCTTTGTCAAAATAGAAAATACATCGATTATGTTTAACCCATTGAACATTTCTTGAATGAGGTACGAAAGATTGATATTTAAAGCATTTGGATAAGGATCTCCCAGCATCCCCTTGTCCATATTCCCAAGCAATGTCAATTTCCTCTCGCTTTGCTTCATACCAGCTTGCTATTGAAAAGCTTTGTATTTTATCTATACTTTGTCCTTTATCTCTAGTATATTGTTTAATTGATAAGGATCATAAGTTGTGTATATATTTATTCGACCAATGAGATTCAACAAACGCTTTTAATATTATCTTTTTTATTACAAACAACATCTATTTGTTTCTTAACTCATATATCGTAAGTGTTTGTTGAGATGTAATGAGAAGAAAGAAGCTAATGCGGTATTTTTGAAAAACTCAGTTGACGTGTGATGAATAAGGAGTGTGCTATTTATATGAGGAATATACAACTTTTGAAAGAAATGTAAACGGGGTGTTAGGTTTTTCACGCATGTAGATGAAGTGTTTCTTAATAATGAATTGGTTTTAAATAATCTTAACCATGTCATATTGGTAAATACCAGTCTTAATTTACCACTTGGCTAGTAACAGTCCCAATTAAAAGTGTACTAGCTTGAGTCCCGTGTATTACACGGGGAATTGATTAAAATTTTAAAATTTGAACATTAATCAAAATACAATCGACAACACAATTACCATATATTGTTAATAAAATTACAATTTATATTAAAATTATAGGAATTACTAAAGAAACGTTACGCAAATATTTACTAATAAGAAAAATTTTCCTTGTATACAATGTTTGCGGTTGTGTTGGTCAATATACCTAGTTATCAATAATCAAACTTTTTAGTCAATATCTGCTTGTAAATCTTGACAAAGCGACGTATAGATGTCCGTGTGAAAACACAAGTTCTTTCAAGAACAAGCCAACCATAAATAATAAAACAAGATTATGTATTCAATCTTAATCTTAAGGGGGTGTTTGGGAATCCTTATTTTGTCTCCTTATAACTTCTCATTAGGTTAATAAGTTACAAAAGTGTAACTTATGGAACTTTTTCTTTCACAATATAAGCAATCCCAAACACCTTATTACTTTTCAAAAATTTTATAAGTTATAAGTTGGTGAAAATAAGCAAATCCCAAACACCCCCTAAATATATATAAGCGAAACCTCCTTAAATTCTCTCAAGCCACCAGATTGCTTTATTTGTAAATGAATGTTTCTCATGCATTCATACCGAATTCACGGGTATGGGTATCACCAAACTCAGATAGCCTTTTAAACGGGTTATAACATCTCATTATATTAAAAATTAATCTAATCAAATATTTGATATGAAATCCCTCTAAAATAGAGATACACTAAAAATTAGTATCCGGTTTTTTTTAAATATTATTTATAATTAAGAAACAATTTTACAATAAATAAAACGGGCCATGGGTCTTACCAAACCCATATAGCTTTTAAACCGGGTTATAACACCTAATTTATTTGTTAAGCTCTTTTATAATCAAATCCTGAGTATATTAATAACTTCCTTACAATAAATAATATTAAAATCCAAAATTATATTAATATTAGAAACGAATAATATAAAACAACCGCGCATTACAAGGAATAAAATATAGTTAGATATATGATAGCAAAGAAAATAACTTCATGATTTTAGCTTTTCAAAATAAACTAAAAGAATAAATTTAAATGGTTAGTATATGAATAAACAAATTTATGAGAATGTAGTCGATGCATATAATGAAAATTTTTAAGGAAGAAAGTATTTTAGTTGTCATTTATTTTATATTCCTGAAAATACTAAAAAGAATAATAATAAAGCAATGTTCCGACCAACTCTATCCTAGTTGACATGTTCTTTTTCTATAGCTAAATTGTTTCATTTTATTACGTTAAAATATAAAAAGAAAACAAAAGAAGAAATAAATAAACATTAACACACTTGCTTTATATATAAATAATAATAAGGCTATTTTGCGTTGGGTAATGACCGACATGAGTTCCGGATAACAAAATGGGTTAAAAAAATGTGAGGATGCATGGTTGAGAGAGTAACAAGTGGCACATAGTAGTATTCTTTTATTAAAGTAGTAGATTTGTTTCCAATGGTCCGTGATTAACGAAATGTTAACTTCGTTAGTCTAATGCTAACGTGGCATGCCTAGTTGTCAAAATTGCTTATGTGGTAGCTTATGTGGCATTATCTTAAAATTATAAGTTAATTTTATTACTCTCTCTCTTTCTCTCTCTCTCTCACACACACACTCACAACCTCTCTTTTTCACACCTTCTCACCACAACCAAAATCCATCCACTCTCTTCTCCGGCCGCACCACACCGAAAACCTGCAACTCGGCCATCTATCTTCTTTTCCGGTGGTCCCTGCACGATGGCACCTTGCTTTGGTGGATCATCATTCAACCTCCATATTTCAACCCTATAAGTCTAGAACGGATCCTTGTGGTGGAAAACTTTCACACCCCTATCTTAGGCCTAAGAGCGTGACCACAAAATTGGTATCGTAGTTGTAAATAAATCAGAGTTACGTTAATTTGCGGAAGACTTATAAAACTTTAAGGATCGAAAGTTTTAAAATAATATTATTTACATAGATTAATTTAGTTTTAAAATTAATTTAGTTTTAAATTATTTATGCTAAACTAATTTAACATAAAAGATTATTGAATAATAAATACAAAACATTGATTTTTTTATAAATCGAAAGTATTGTTATTGATTATTATTCTATTTGGGTCCAAATATAAATGGGTCACCACTCAGCCCATTTTAGGTCCAAATATATTTTGTTCAATATTCACAAACCAAAAAACCCTAATTATTCAGCAGCCACCTGCTCGTCGTCTCTGTCTTTTTTTTTTCTTTTAAAATATAAAAAGGTTATTATGCAAGAAGAATTTAGGCGTGAAATGGGTATGAAATTGAATAGGGAAGGGGTTGTTGAGCGGTGAAAATATCGGTGAATCCTCCACATAAACTTTACCGCTGGGCGGCACCAACACGCCTGGGGCGATGTTTACCGCCGGCGCCGCTGGCCAGGTCAGCTTTTGGGCGGCATTATGGTGTCCATACCTGATAGTCTAAGGGGTTGGTGGTGGCAAGTGATAGTGGGTGATGGTGGTGAGTTAATTTCATAAAAGAGAGAGAGAGAGAGAGAGAGAGAATGTAATGAAGTTAACTTATAATCTAAAGAGACAATGCCACATAAACACTTATAATATAACTTATTTTACTTATTTCAAACGACATCTTTTGTGTGAAGTTTTTTAACTGATGATTGGTGATTCTTTAACATGACAAAACAAACACTACCATGTAGACTATTTTAGCAATAATAGCAATATTTTTCTTTTGCGTTTCTGGTGTAAACTTCGTCTCTATTCCAATGAAAAAATGCTGATTATATAGTTGTATTAAAAAAACATGAAGTGTTTTCTTGCATTGTAAGCTATAGCTAGAGTTGGTAACATATTGATCCCTCAACGACTTAATAACATCGATACCAATATTGTTACTTTTGGAAAAATTACCATTATTCGTCTTATATGATTTTCAATCGATGTAAAAAACACGCCGATACCCTTTCGGTACATCATAACTTTATTTTTGAATTTTCTTTCATTAGTTAGTATCATGAATCCGATACCATTACAAATCAAACCGATACTGTTTGAATTTTCTTCATGTTAACACCCAGAGAAATACAAAACCGATTATTATTATCACGGATGAAGCTTATCGAGGGTCAAGGGTGGCCCCGACACCCAGTTTTTTTTTCTAAATAATGTAATTAACCCGTTTTTCATTCGTAAATTTGTATAAATAATGTAAATTTACCCGTTTCTTGCAGATTACCTTACCATTTAAGTCCACCCGAACGTTTTCGTCCCAATTATTATTATTATTATTATTATTATCATATATAACCAAATAGAACTTAAAAGATCATATATGCTCTCACAAAGTAACTAAAATATCATATATACCCTTATAAAACAATTAGAGTATCATATATACCCCATATTCATTTTTAATAAATGACCATTTTCCTGTTATTTTTCAAAATATTTAACTTTTGTATATGCCCATACGAACAGACCATTCTACCCATTTCCATTACATAATGTGTTTATACCCTATGTTATTATTTTAATTTTAATCGATGTTTCTCACCTGTAACGACAACCAAATCGTCATTCATCACCTCTTCAAAATTACAAACTATTCGAAGGTTTATCGCATCGAATGGTCCACATTGTAAACATTTTATCGCAACTAATCAAAGTAAAGTAATATGTTCATTTTTTAAATTTTTTAATGAATTGGATATATATGATATACTAAAAAATTTGTAAGGACATATATATGATATTTTTGGTTTTATACAGGGGTATGCGAATATGTAAGATATTTTCAATATTTGTAAGGGTATAAATATGAAATTTCCCTTATTATTATTATTATAATAATTATTATTATTAAACATCTCCCCTTTGACCGGTCACGATAACCTTACCGCCATTTCACTCTTTACGAAACCCTAAAACCGCCATTTCATCCTCTGCTTCTTCACTCTCCGATTTGCACACACAGGTACATATTAATCATCACTCTCACCTTCTTATCCTATCAATTCGTTTCAGATCCAAACGAATCGTGTTTCCGATTCACCTTACCTCTTTACCGCGCATAATATTCGTTACTTTTGCTCCGTAGTAGATTTAGGTTATTATCATTTTATTTTATTTATACGAGTAATTGATTCGAGTATTTTTCATCTGATGCTTGCCATTAGGTTTTATTTAATTTTATTTTATTTTGTTTTAATGTTTTGTGTTGTTATGCAGCTTTAGGTTAACATTTGATTGAACAAGATGGCGTCGAAATTTTGGAGTAATCAGGTTTGTTTTGCCTTTTATTATTAATATAATTATAGGTTAATATATGTTTTATCACTGTATGTAATTGTTTTGGCTGTAATTGAACCGAATCAAACGCTGTTCGATTATGTTCGTTTCGTTTGATTAACTAAATGAACGAACACGAACGGATGGCGTGTTCAGTTACTTTTGTTTGTGTATGTTTGATAATGTGTTGGTTAGTTTGCTTGTTAAGGTTTTTTAATATTTTAATGATTTTTTTAATTTTATTAATTGGATTTACTAAAAAATTATTAAGTATGAAACAAATATATATATATGTGTATTATGTGATTAATTAATATTTAAATTAACATATGAATATGAAAGTTGAATAAAACACCAACACGAATTTCGTAGCTGGACCAAACTGTTGATACTGACTATTCTCGGTTAACCAAATCAAACAAAATGTTGTTTTTGTTCGTTTGTGTTCATGAACAAGTTGATTTTTGTAATGAACGAACACGAATGAGAAATGTTGTTCGGTTTGGTGATCGGTAGTCGTTTGCGTGTCCAATAATAAAAGCTTAATGGATGAACGTCAAACACGAACAAGGTTTTGTTTGGTTTGTTTTTTTTACGACAGCTTTAAATTAATTGTAAGCTAGATTAATGTACAAATCAGTATAATTGAACTGTTTATGTATTAACTTTTTGTACATGTTAACAGACTGACAGTGAGAGTGAATCTGAAGTTAGTGACTTTGAGCAAGATGATGTTAATGATGGACAAGATGATGCTGGTAATGCACCGGATAGGAACAAGTATCTTGACAACGGTGATAGTGACAGTGATGATTCGGACATGCATAAGCGTGTTATTAAGTCTGCGAAAGACAAGCGGTTTGAAGAGTTGTCTACGACTATTGATCAGATGAAGAATGCGATGAAGATCAATGATTGGGTCAGCCTGCAGGAGAGTTTTGACAAGATTAACAGGCAGCTTGAGAAGGTGATGAGGGTCACTGAATCTGACAGGGCTCCCAACAATTACATCAAGGCGTTGGTGATGTTGGAGGACTTTTTGAATCAAGCTATGGCGAATAAGGAGGCAAAGAAGAAGATGAGCAGTAGCAATGCTAAGGCGTTGAATGCTATGAGACAAAAGTTGAAGAAGAATAATAAACAGTATGAGGATCTGATTAACAAATGTAGAGAAAATCCTGAAAGCTTTGATGATCAAGAAGAAGAAGAACCCGAGGAACAATCAGATGATTCGGATGCTGATTCTGACACTGGGTCAGAGATTGACGATCCAACAAAAGCAGAAACCGAGTCAGATGATGACGACGGGTCAGAAAAAGAGGATGTCCAACCTGGTTGGGAGAGAAAGATGACCAAGAAAGATAAGTTACTGGAAAAGCAGTTTAAGGATCCAAACCAGGTGACTTGGGATACCGTCAACAAGAAGTTTAAGGAGGTTGTTGCTGCTCGTGGTAGAAAAGGAACCGGAAGGCTTGAACTTGTTGAGCAGCTTACATTTTTAACCAAAGTGGCTAAAACTCCTGCTCAGAAGCTTGAGATCTTGTTCAGTGTGGTCTCTGCACAGTTTGATGTTAACCCTGGTTTAAGTGGTCACATGCCTATAAACGTGTGGAAGAAATGTGTCCAGAATATGCTTGTGATACTTGATATCCTCGAGCAGTATCCAAACATTATAGTTGATGACACTGAGGAGCCTGATGAGAATGAAACTCAGAAGGGAGCTGATTATAAGGATACCATACGCATATGGGGAAATCTTGCTGCTTTCCTTGAAAAGATAGACGTTGAATTCTTCAAGAGTCTGCAATGTATTGATCCTCACACACGTGAGTATGTAGAAAGGCTTCAAGACGAGCCTTTGTTCTTTGTTCTTGCGCAGAATGTTCAATCATATCTTGAGTGTGTTGGTTCTCACAAAGCTGCAGCAAAGGTTGCATTAAAGCTTGTTGAACTTGTCTATTACAAACCTCAAGAAGTGTATAGTGCTATGAGGAACTTGGCTGACCAAGCAGAAGCTGAAGATGGAGAGGAATCGGGTAATGAATCAAAAGGCGGACCACCTGCTTTTGTGAATATACCTGAAATTGTGCCTCGAAAACCTAGTTTTCCAGCAAGTAGTAGGAAACTGATGGATATACTGGTCTCTCTTATATACAAACATGGTGATGAAAGGACAAAGGCTCGTGCAATGCTGTGTGATATTTATCACCATGCAATTTTGGATGAGTTTTCTGTGGCTCGTGATTTGTTGCTTATGAGTCACTTGCAGGATAACATTCAGCATATGGATATCTCAACTCAGATACTTTATAACAGATCAATGGCTCAGCTTGGTTTGTCTGCTTTTAGGGCTGGGCTTATTGCTGATGGACATGGCTGTCTTTCTGAATTATATTCAGGTGGCAGGGTGAAAGAGCTTCTTGCACAAGGTGTCTCTCAAAGTCGTTACCATGAGAAGACACCAGAACAGGTATTTGACTTTGAATTATTTTTAAAACTACATTATCTAAGCAATGGCAAAATAACCATTACCTGGTAGTGTTAATGCATGATTGTTTAAAGTTTTCACTCTATTTATTTGTTTTTTGGTGATGTGTGCTAACAAGATGTGTTTATCATTTGAGTGCTTGTTTGCTTTGAAAAACAGTTTTATTTTATCATTATGATATCTGATGAGTGATGAGGTAAAGTGTTTATCAGCAAGTTGTTTTAGGGAGGATTTAATATGTTCATACCAAGATTTTGGATGTGCAATATATCTTTACATGTCTCAAATTCTTTGATAATTTGGTTTCTTATTTGTGGCATGTGGGACCGTCTTTATGTTTTGTTACTGACTAGCTTTTGTAAAAAGATTGGTTTTTCTTTATTGTCTTTATATTGATTTGAGACAAATGCCAGCATGCCCCTTTAAAGCACGAGTGAAAGCGAGTGTTATTTATAGTTCATTATCTATGCGTTTTTTAGGGTCATGGTTACGTGCTGATTACTTTTACATGCTGATGATGTGCACTTGTACCACCCTTATATAAATGAAACTGGAAGCCTAAGTATCGGCAAGTTGAATTGACTAGTTGATTTGCAAATTTACCACCTTTATTCATATAAAACTGGAAGCGTAAGTATTGGCAAGTTGAATTGACTAGTGGATTTGGCTTTTGGCCACATTTATTCATTTTTGTCATCATAGTTAACGTTGATTATGATTAAAAGATAAACAAAAGGTGTTTGGTGGGTCAACCCAACTTAATCTTGTTTGTTTGACCTGCACCTAGTGTGATATGTTTCAACTTGTATGCTTGTTTGTATGTTTAATATCTATTCGCTGACTTATACAGGAACGCCTGGAAAGGAGAAGGCAGATGCCATACCACATGCACATTAACCTTGAACTTCTAGAATCAGTACACCTAATATGTGCAATGTTACTGGAAGTTCCCAACATGGCAGCAAACAGCCATGATGCAAGGCGCAAAGTCATAAGCAAGACACTAAGACGCTTACTAGAAATAAGTGACAGGCAGACATTCACTGGACCCCCTGAAAACGTTAAGGACCACGTAATGGCAGCAACCCGAGCTCTTAGCAAAGGCGACTTTCAAACATCCTTTGATGTCATCAACTCGCTAGATGTCTGGAAGCTTCTTAAAAACCGTGAATCAGTTCTGCTAATGATAAAAAACAAGATCAAGGAAGAAGCTTTGAGGACTTATCTTTTCACTTACTCGTCATCATACGAGACATTGAAACTGGAACAGCTGGCGAAGATGTTTGACCTTTCAGAAAGTCAGACTCATTGTATTGTTAGCAAGATGATGATTAATGATGAGCTTCATGCCAGCTGGGACCAACCGACTCAGTGCATTGTGTTCCATGAAGTTGAACATAGTCGGTTACAGACTCTAGCTTTCCAGTTAACCGAAAAGCTTTCAGTTCTTGCTGAAAGCAATGAGCGGGCGGTTGAGGCTAGGCTAGGTGGCGGTGGGTTGGAGTCACTACCAAGGCGGCGGGAGGGTCAGGACTATGCAGCGGCTGCTGGCGGTAACAAGTGGCAGGACAACCAGTCTTATACATCCGGGCGGCAGCAGACAGGGTACGGTGGTGGTCGGGCGTACGGTCCTGGTCAGAGCTATCAAAACCGGGCTGGTCAAACTAGAGGTGGATATCAGAGCACACGGTATCAAGACGGTGCAGGGCGGAACTATGGTGGTTCAGCAGCTAGAGGTGGTCAGATGGATGGTTCGAACCGTATGGTGAGTCTGAACCGGAGTGCTCATGCTTAGTGGAAGGTAAGGCGTTCGGGTCAAAAGCAGTCGCAGTTTTTTTTAAACGAATGTCATGAGAGGAAGATAATTTTAGACCTTTTTTTTTTATCTTTCTGTGTTTGAATTGTTAGTTATGACTGTATCACACAAGTTGCGAGTGTGTTTTTTGATTATGCCTTAAATTTTGTTTTTGACATAATGGTAATTTTGAACTTGTTAAACCTTTAGACATGTTTGGTTGGAAGAATTTTGCTGTTTTGTTGTTAGGGGTTAATAAAGAAACTGAAAGCAAATGTGTTGTAAATCTAAATATTTCTGGTTTCTATACTTAAAAAATGGTTTTAAGAGGGATAACGTCAAGGCTGACCGTAGCGGGCGCCAAAGCCACATATGCCGGTTAACATCCGCTCACACATATAGGCGCCAAATCGAATGAGTCTTCTTGGATGCCAACTGATTAACTAAACAAGGTTATCAAGTGTGTGGGCCAGTTACAAATTCAACCAATCACACTCCCACTTAGCTTTTTATAATGATTGTGTTTTAATCATATCGTTACATTACTTTGTGATGCAGTAAGAGTCATCTTGCCTACGTAGTAGTGATATGACGTTTTTTACTTTTTAGTTAAATTAAAGTACGTGTTAAACAAGTTTACTCACTAGTTATATGTTTATGACAATAATAATAAAGTTAAAGCGAGAGGTAAGGTCAGTTGAACATTAAAACGTGCCATCTAAAAGTGTCGATAAGGTAGTGGGCTTATTTGAAGTAATATCAAAATCTATTTTTGACAACTTATCCTTACATTACTTAGTTTTTTAAACTCTTAATCATCTCTAATATAAAACCTTTTATTAGTGAATGAAAATGCGATAGTATTTTATCCCAGTTAGGTTCGTTAAATTTAAAAACGTGTTGAATTCAAAATTTTAAATGAGTTTTCAAAGACACGTTTGAATGAGAATAGTAAGACCATATGTTGTGGTCACGAGATAATTTTACACATGATGTCGCATGTGAATAATAAGAACAAAAGGGCCCTTCCTCACAACCGGTGTGAGGAAGATATAACATTAGTGGTGAAAGTAAATGGTGACTTAGTTGTCAATACAAGGCTAGCTTAGCCGTTAAAAACATGATGAACTAGATGATGATGTGAGGCTAAAATAAATGCAAATTACAAATAATGACATGAATGTAACATGTGAAACTTATGAATCAAAGTTGTAAAAACCGGTTTAAAACTCAAAACCGTCAACAAATGATAAAATCGGTTTGTGATTGGTTTCGGTTCATGTTGAAACTGGTTTCTCGATCAGGTTACGATCGGTTTCGGCTCAGGTTTTAACCAGTTTTTGCCCGGTCTTGGTTCAGTTAACCAGCTTTGGTGGAGAAATTACAAACCGGTTCTGACCATACGGTTTCAGTCGGTTCCAAACCGGTAGCTACATAATCGGATTTAAACCGGTTTGGTTTCGGTTCAACTTTTGGGCTGCCTCAGTTAACCGATTTATTTGCCAATATCTAGTTATAGTTATTATTATTATTATTATTATTATTATTATTATTATTATCATTAATCTTTTTTTAGCAGCCAACGAATCTTTCAAATGAGCTACTGACTAAATTCACCATATCAGGATACACTTGTCTTCTGATTCAGGAAAAACTCTCACCTAAGACCAACGTACGTGAACACATGTTCGAAGGCACAACAATACAGTGAGATAAAACCCGTTCAATTTAAGAATTCGACTAGTGAACGTCTAGTCTCATATAATTACCTGGTGCTGCTAAAACTATACAATAACAAACAAATACATACGTATATAGCCCAAAATATAATATTTTTCTTCCTATAGTTTTCAAAGCAAATATTTCAGGTAGAAGTCATCAATACTATAAATATTAATATCACTAACCCAACACATTTGACGTCTGCTTTACTCCTAACTCACTCACTCATAACGCTCCGACTGCAAACTTCGATTTCTCCGGTAAGCCTTCTTCTTCTTCTTCTTCTTCTTCTTATCAACTATTCACCCGATGATTGATGATTCTGTATCCGATCCATTTTATGAAATGCTTGCATTCCAAACCCTAATTTCTGGGGTTTTTACTTCAATCTCAACGAACTGATGTAATGAATTGTACAAACCCTAATTTCGTTAGTTAATGACGGCGATCTGACAATTATGTTGCTAATTGTTGAATATATTTGTTGATTTATCGTAATGATTGTTAGTTAGGGTTTTTGAATTTCGGCAACGTAATTCGGCTCGGCTAGGTAACCTACACAGAGCTTGAGCTCGGTTCGTGAACTGTTTTCGAGGCTCGTTTAGTATTTCTGAATTAATTTTGTATATTTATAATTATTTTTGTATATGTATTTTCAATGATAATTTTATATATAGGGGAATGTGAACGTACAAACTAAATTAACGTGCTAACTCTACGAATCAAGTATACAACATAGTGTAATTATGTAATTACATCATAGTGTAATTACGCTTACGCTATGCTGTGATTACACTACACTATAGTGTGTTAATTTAATTTATATTTGGTCCAAACCGTATGTGTACGTGTTATATATTATTTAGTTATTTTTTCATAATTTTATATAGTAAATTAATAGTTGTTAAATACATATAAATATATATTATAAAAACTATATTAAATATTTAAATGACAGGCTTGTTTAGGCTCACTAGCCAATCTCTAGTAGCTTGCGAGCAACTTGGCTGGTTAACTGGTTATTGTATAGATAGTCAGATACTAGTGGTTTAATTTTTAGCGTTTGTGTGCAGATGAGTTCAAGTAATGGAGGTGGTCAGTTTAATAATAAAGGTAAAGGTGTTGCTGGAAGGCCAAACTATGATGTTGACCAGTTGAGCGAGGCAGTCCAGGATGTGAACCTGGATTCGAGTCAAGATGGCGGTTGGGAGGTTATCTCGAAAAAGAACAAAAACAAAGGTGGAAATAGTGGTGAGGCGAAACAATGGGGTTCTTCACAGGGTGGTGGTTCTAAACCTAATCCATGGGGTCAACCTGATGGTCAGAGAGTCGGTGGACGTGGGAATGGACAGGGTAGGGCTCCAAACAACGGACGAGCGGGTCAAGTAGGCGGTAGAGGCGGCGGTGGTGCGAATGGCCTGCCGATGAATAGATACTATGAGAGTAACCAGAATTCAATCGCTCCACCGCTTCAGACTGGTTGGAACTGGAACTCAAGGCCCGGGAAGGTACGAAACAATGGTGCAAATAACCAATCGAATGTATTTGAACAACCTGCTGAAGAAGATCATGAAGAAACTGAGGAAGTTGAAGAGTCTGATGACGAGTTGCTTAGTGATGAGTATGATTCGGATGAAATTCCTAAAAGTCACGAGGAGCAAAAGAAGAACAGGTGGTATGCCGAGTTTTTCAAGACTTTGGACACGTTGACTGTTGACCAGGTTAATGAGCCGACGAGGCAGTGGCATTGCCCTGCGTGCCGGAACGGGCCTGGCGCCATTGACTGGTACAAGAGTCTGCAATCTCTTGTAACTCATGCTAAAACTAAAGGATCAAAACGAGTCAAGATTCACAGAGACCTTGCTGCACTTTTAGAAGAAGAGTTAAGAAGAAAGGGTGCGACAGTTAATCCAGCTGGTGAGTCGTACGGTCAGTGGAAGGGGCTGAGCGAAGTTGTTAAAGATAGAGAGATTGTTTGGCCGCCAATGGTTATCATCAGGAACACACAGCTTGAACAAGATGAAAACGAAAAGGTATATTACTAATTCATTACAATTTGTTTAATTTTATATTACATAAACGAGTTAATTAATTGTAAGCTGAAATCCTAATTGCAGTGGCTTGGGATGGGAAACCAAGAGCTTCTAGATTACTTTGGATCATATGAAGCACTGAGGGCCCGCCACGCATACGGTCCAAGAGGGCACAGGGGTGTGAGTGTGCTGATATTTGAATCCTCAGCCGTTGGATACACCGAGGCTGAACGTCTGAGTAAACATTTTGAAGATGAAGGAACAGACCGAGACGCGTTTGAGCGCCGCCCTAATTTGTTTTACCCTGGCGGTAAACGCAAGCTTTATGGGTACATGGCTACTAAACAAGACATGGATTTCTTTAACCAGCACTCTCAAGGTCGGGATTATTCTTTCTTTGCGTTTCTTTTCCTTTTTGCAATCGTTTAAAATGCATTTGACTTTCTTTTTGTGTTTATTTAGGGAAAATGAAGCTGAAATTTGATATGGTTTCTTACCAAGAAAAAGTTGTGAATCAGCTAAAGCAAATGAATGAAGATAATCAACAACTGCATTGGTACAAGAACCGAGTCGTGAAAGAACAGATGAATGTTAAGGCACTTGAAGAATCATACGGATATGTGTCTCAGAAACTGAGGAAGACTGAAGAAGCGAACCGTATAGTGAGGGAGAGGACACAACTGTATCATGAACAAAATAAGGAAGAGGTATTTTTTATAAAATATTGCTATGAAATTTACTACTTTTGTATAATAATCTGTTTTCTCATATATATGGTGTTGGTATTAGATGGATTCGCAAGAACAATTTTTCAAAGAGCAGCTTAAGGTAATTCAAGAGGCCAGGAATGAAAAAGAAGATCGTTTTGATAATTTGAGGCGGGCTGAACAATCTTTTCCAGCTATGGATCCTCAGAAGAGGTATGTCACAATACATATTTGTTTATACTTTATGTTATTGTTATTGCTATAATTTACTGAAAAATTATGCAGGAATTCGGAGCTCGAAGAGATGAAAGAATTTGAAGAAGAGAGGGAGAAGTTAGTGAAAATGCATGAAGAAAAGAAGGCCGAGTTGAAGAGCAGGTACTGGAAGGAAGAGATCGAGTTGGAGAAAGGGTTCGATGCTGAGTTGACTCGGTTGATGGAGAAGTACACCCCCAAATAGAGAGTGAGTGAGAATAGAGGTCATGCATGAATTGCAGTCTAGACTTTGAATAATATGCTTGAATTGTTGCCTGGTAGTATCTTAACTTTATGGTTGGTTACTCGCAACTTTAACGAGAGACTGTGATTTGGATCATGTGGCTTATTTTGATGAATCAATCATGTTTTATGAGTAACAGTTGAGCTTCTTTGATGAAAGAATATCAAGATTGATTGATTGATTATGTGTTCAGTCATGTATGGTGAAGTTTGGGGTTTGGTTTATCTATCCAAGCTTTCCCATATAAATAATTGCTGTTAAAACATTGTAGATACATGAACCTCACATGACGTGTGTGTTCGTGAATTGGCAGGTCAATTCTGAACACTTTCACAGTTCGTTTTAACTTGCACATTTTGAGAGCGGTTTGAAACCGCTTTTAAAGGTCTTGTTTTCTACTAGTGTTTTCGTGACTGAATACTCTTAACCCCTAAATGAGTTGTATGAGGCTCTTGGGGTTAACAGTGTATCGCAGGATAAACAAGACGAAAACGTCAACCCAGCAATAAGTTGAACATGCATCGTGTAATACTGACGAAAGAAAACGTCTCTTTTATTATTAAAGGTCATTAACAGATTAAAATGCGAAAAAAAGGCAGAAGCAGCAGTGATTAACAGCAAACTTCAGATTTAATCATGATTCAAGATTTGAACAGCAAAACATGCATGCATAAACTCATAAAGATAGCTTCTGTTATACATATGCAAAAATACAACAATAAAAGTGGATAGTAATATTCCATTTGAAAGAACATAATATGATCACATACTGTTATGTCACTCTTTGACCGTTTCCTTTTCGGTTTACTTTCTTGACTCATTTTTATCATAACTGGATAATTATTCGGTTTTTTCGCTCACAGTGTTTGATATTTCCTCTTTGGCTTCTGTTGACTGTTCTATGGCTGCTAGTTCATTACCGTCTTCGTCATGCAAATCTTTGAATACTTCATCCTTCACTGGTGATTCAACGTGTTCATGTTCTCCCGTTGGTGAAGAAAATGACTCGTGTGTATCCACGCTTTCCTCTGTTCTGCCCGGTGAAGAAAATGACTCGTGCATATCTACGCTTTCCTCTGTTTTGCCTGGTGAAGAAAACGACTCGTGTATATCTGCGTTTTCCTCTAATTTGACTGGTGAAGAAAATAACTCGTCTTTATCTTTGCTTTCCTCTGTGTGCACTTGTACCACTGGTTCGGTGGGTAACTTGGCGTCATCAGTTTTGACGGGGTTTTCAGTTGATGACCTGGTTGATTGTGATACTGGGCTCTCTTCCTTTTTCATGGGCGGGTCAACCCTGTCTTTGACAACTGATGGTTCGGTTTTCATGGGCGGGTCATCTTCTGTTATGACAGGTTTTTCAGTTGATGACCTGGCTGATTGTGATCCCTGGTTCTTTTCTTTTTTCTTGTCGGGGTCAACCCCGTCTTTGACTACTGATGGCTCGGTTTTCGTGGGTGATCCTTCTGTTACGATAGGTTTTTCGGTTGATTGTGATCCTGGCTTCTCTTCCTTTTTCGTGGGCGGGTCAACCCCATCTTTGACCGCTGATGACTCGGTTTTCGTGGGTGGTTCTGTATGCACTTGATTGGTAAACAACTTTTTGTCATTTTCTGTTATAACAGGTTTATAAGTTGATGACCTGGCTGATTCGAATCCTTGGTCCTCTTCCATTTTCTTGTTCGGGTCAACCCCGTCTTTGACCACTGATGGCTCGGTTTTTGTGGTTGATCCCATGAGGCTAGCTGACTCAGCATGCAGCTCGGTTTTGACATCCAACGGTCCAAGCTGTGCTTCAGCATCCTTGATCAAATATGTCAAAGCTCGTGTATCCCGTGCTTTTCCCAGCTTTTCGGTATTTGACAGCTGTCAAATTCCAAATTTAGAAGTTGCTCATTGATATGAAAAAAAATAAAAATAAAAAAAATAAAATAATAATAATAATAATAATAATAAAAACTCACACTTTTGATTTGATTAACCCTTTGTTTAAGATCTTCATCGCTCGCTTCTTTATAAGCGGTTTTAATAATATACAGCAAATGTGAATCAAGATCATCAATATTGTGTTTCTGAACATCGCACCTCGGTATACAAGAATCACATCCCACTGTATAAAAAGCACAATGTACAAGCTTCGTTGGACAAACGGTTACACAATGTCTATCCATTTCACGCCTCATAACAGCATCCGAACATTGTTGTTCACACGGGAGTATCGTAAAAGGACAAACCGCTTCATGATGTTCTTTCTGAGCTGCACAATGTGTAGTTGTGCACCCCTCATTAGTGCAATCCATCGGTCTAAACTTGCATTCTGATCTATGTTTAGCAAGCTCTTCCTCGGAGTTGCATACCATATTACAATGAAATAAGTTCTTGTAATCCACATTCTTTAGCAGCATCGACGCAACGCATTCTCTTCGTTCTAACAACCAAAAACCGTTAATTTCCATTTCTTGAACAAAATCATCGATTCGATCTTCTCTTCTGTCGGTTAAAACCAACTCCGACACGCGACTGAACATATTAGTTTTGGACGACGAAAAATCATCAATGAGATTTAGGATTATATCATAAGGGTGCTCGGAAATTTCCAAATTTGCAGCGTTTTCCGATAGTAAGAACTCAGCCACGTACGTCTCGCTTCTATGTGTTAAGTAATCAGTCATTTCGTTTCTCATGTCAACGACTACCGAGCCGGCAGTTTTGAAGATGCCACCAGTCGTGGTGTCGACACATGTTTCGGCTAATCCTGGAAGGAGTTCTTGGGCTATTTTGTAGACAACTTCAGTGTCACACAGTCCACAGTCATAGCTTTTAGCTTTTTTTGTTTCATCTGTTTTCTCTGATTTGGTTTCTAGTTCTGCTGCTACAGGTGGTTCCATGATCAATTGAAGTTATCCTGATAAAAAAATGTATAAAAACATTTTTTAGCATTTCACAACAGACAGAAAATTACTTCTAAAATGCTGCAAGCCTGCAATGTCTTATATAGGACATATGCATGTACATATGATTTTTTAGGTAGGGGTGTAAATGAGTTAAGCTGCTCGCGAGCTACTCGAGATTGATTCGTAAAAACTCACATTGATGCCAGCTTAAACTAGCTCGAGCCTAAAAATAAGCTTGTTTAATAAGTGAGCCCAAGCTTCACTTATGATAACAATAAATAATAAATTTATGTTTTATAAAAAGTGAAATATAAATTACATCTAAAAATAATTATAAATATATATATAAGTTAATTAATAGATAACAAACGAGCCGAGCCGACTCGAGCCCGATCCAAGCTCCAACGTGAAAAACTATTCATTAGCCGAGCTCGAGCCTAAAAATAAGCTTGTTTAATAAATGAACCGGAGCTGCACTTATCAAGGTCGAGCCAGCTCGTGAGCCTAAACGAGCCCTTTATTGATATAACTTTTATGTATAATATTTAATCTATTCATTTAATTGTTATAATATGTATAATAATGATAACTATATAATTATAAAATATATATATAAATTAATAAATAAATACCAAACGAGCCAAGCTGGAGGCTGGAGCTTTAGAATTATAGCTCGAAACGAGGTTTTCACGGAGCAACAATTTGTTTGAGTCAAATTGTGACATTTTGTTTGAGTCAAATTGTGACATTGACACATTAATCATTTGCATATCACAAACAATTGATGCATATTTGCCTCCAGATATGCTAATTTCCAAACATTCATCATGTTTAATTTTCGCTAAACCTAATGTTATACGATAAAATTCAAATTCATATAGAAATTGCATATAACCTATTTTAATATTTCAACTATCACACGTAAATGTAGATCGAGAGAAATTACGATGTATAACCTCAATGGAGATTTGAAGAACAACAATTTACGGATTCATAATCAGCGAGAAACGTGATCGCGAATCCACGAAGAAGAATGTAAATAGAGGAGAAAATTATTTGTACCTATAAATTCATATATGCATGATCGCCATGACGTACCAGAATTTGAATATTTGCATGGAAATTAAAGATGTGAAAACGGCCAGCTTCTTAATATTATTGTTATTATGACAAATTATTAACCGGGCAAATGATTATAAAATAATAACATAAGATGAGTTTTTTTTTTATAACGTGTGCACGTTATATGAAAATCTAAACGCTACTCAACACGCAAATGAAAAGAAAGGATAGTGTTGCATAGGGACTAATAACCGAACTAAAAGTAGAAGTAAATATTTTGGACTATGTACGCGCGTTAATAAGCTAATATTAAAACGAAGTGTAGTGATGAACTAACAATTTACAGGAAAAGAAAAATTGTTTGCGACAGACGGTTAGACTGACCAAAAAATAGATGTAAAAATGTTGGACAAGGCAGACGGCGTTACGATGTGTTTACTTGCAAAAAATTTAGACCGAATCATAAAACGTTTTTGTAGAAAAGGTTAACAAAGTGAAACGCTAAAAACAATATTAAAGCGTGTTCGAAGTAATAATAATGATAATAATAAAAAATATAATAATAACAATAATATAATCATAGTAATAGTAACAGTAACATCAACAATAATAAAAATAATAGTTAAACAAATCTATAAATGATAAGGTTTAACAAAATTAAAAGTAAACTATAAGGGCTATTTTATATCTTTACTTATATTATAAACAAGAAAATTAAAATACATAGCATGCAATAAAAGCTTGTAAATTAAGCTTTTGAATGTGTACAATCCAAAATCAACTTCCAACTAACCATTAAAGAATCATATGATAAAACCAAATTAAACACAAAAATATCAAATTTGAGGATGTGACTTACTAAAAAAAATTAAGGATCAATTTAGTGACATTTTAAGTACAAACGATTGTTGTATATATGACACTTATGCAAATGTTCAATTCAAAGCTCTTATTGACTTGTGTTACATTGAATATTGAAACTTGAAACTACACTTGAATTCTGAGTTGCGTCAAATCTTGGGCCCGGCTGGGTGGTGACTGCTGAAGCAAGGATGGGCCGTCGTGTAGGGGCCCATTTTGGCGGGCTAGAAGTTTCTGAAATATATGTAAAAAAATTAAATATATATATATATATATATATTATACAAACCAAATAATAAATTCTAGTGATGTCTTTCAGATGGATATGCAAATGTTTTTTAAATTAACTTTTCATTTTCATAACAAAACTAGTGTGGGAAAGGCCCCCATTAAATATGGTCCACATGAAAAACATCCAAAAGAACCAAAACAAATTTAATGCTGTCTAAACCTATTTGTTTCTTTTATATTTCCAAGCCTTTAATTTTTAAATTCTTCTTGTTGAAAAAAAAAAATTGAAAAGGTTAAAATTTGTTTTTCCTAAAATAGTCATCAACTTTATCACGTTATTAAATGTCAAATTATTAAAAGTAGGTTATACATGTCTAATTATATTTGTGTTTCATTGCTTTGGTTCACATAGGTGGTAGAATAGTATATCAGATTTTTATATTAATCACAATTATCGTCGAAATGTGATCTTTTTACCTAAGGGCCCATTTTTATTACTTGCTTAGTGCCTCCAAATCTCGGAGATAGGTCTGCCAAATCTCATTATAAATGTTGTACAATATGTCACTTTTCACGTTTATACACTCATCCCTAGTGCGCTACGTTGATTCATACGCCGCCCTAGTGTTGAGTGGGGCTTTTATCTCTTGATGATATGATAATTTGAGTGAGTGGGAGATATTTGGATTTATAGTAAAAGAGTGTATAAAGATTCCAATTGCATTATGTTATGAAGGTGTATTTGCTGTCACGAAGTTGTATTTGCTTTCATATTCTTTCAAACTTTTGTCACTCATATAATGGATATAATGGGCTTTGCACATCATAATGTTATTGCATAATGGTTTCCATATCATATGTATGCTATTTAGAAAAGAATAGACACATGATTGATTTCATTATAGACTTTTGATCTATAGTTATAAACAATATAGTCTTGATGGCCTAGTTACTTAGTTAAATAGATAGGTACGTGTCTATTTTGTTTTTAGCTTTACCTGAATAATGCTTGATTAATATTATAATAAGGGTAAAAAAAGAAGTCTATTTCTTATTTAACTATATGCAATTTAATAAATTATAATAGAATGATTATAGTAGATTTGACACGTACGTGGGTTAATAAAAGACACATCAATTGAAATAACAACATTTACATGAGGTTCGAATGATAACATCATGTAACTAATGGCCAAATAGCTTGTAGTTTTGCAGTATCAATGATTTAAAAGCTCGCACTCACGTCTTGTTCAAAGCTCGCTCAAAATTAATTTGGCTCTAAATGACTGGTGTCAGCTCGGTTGTGTTTGTTAAAAAGCCGAGCCTGGGCAGGTGAGCTCGGCTCGTGGGCTGGCTTATTTTAGTATATAATAAATTATAGCATAACACTATTGAATTTAAAGTAATGTTTTTTTCGGGTTTAGACTAATTGCCACTTGAATGTTACTATGCTAAATCTTGCTAGTTTCGTCCCAGAGCTCAACGACGTTACTTGATTCTGTTAAATAAGCCCATGTGCACTGCACATGCCGAAAACTTTATCCATTCACTTTGTGCTAATCTTTTTGATTGCCCGTGCTCATTTTAGTTGTTCAACAATTAGTCTAAACCCAAAAAACTTCATTAGACGAAGATGTTTTATTATTTTGAAAAGACAAAAAACGTAACTAATATATATCCCACGGATATAAAGCGCTTACACAACATCACTCTTCGGCAAACAATTCATGTTCACGAACCCAAAATGTTTTACCAATTGCACTACCCCATAGGTTTGAGACCGTGTACTGATGAACCGAATTACCATATAGCTTTAATAATTAAAATTTTTAATAGACTATAAATTATAATTTGTACATTATTAATAATTAAAAAATGAGCACGCGACGGGATTTGTTTTATAATAATTGATTATGATGAAATATGAATGCACTACTTTCGGTATTAAATATACTGAGGGGTGTGGGGGGTTCTAATGGGGGCTCCAGTGGGGGCTCCAGCCAATAATATTATGACGTGTGGCAGAGAGAGAAACTGGATAAGGGGGTGTTGGAGCCCCCGTTGGAGCCCCTGGCCCTGGTGTGGAGGGGCTTCAGCAGGGCCTCCAGCGAATTTTTTTTTTTATTTTTTATAAATGTATTAAAAAAACGTATTATTAAAAAAACCTATAAATTATTAAAAAAACACACATTTTTTTTAAAATTCAAATTACAAAAAAAAACATACTAAAAATTAAACAAACAATAATACTTAATAATAACACTAATCTAATACAAGATCATCGGGTCGCCTCGCCCACAAATGTTCAACCAACTCATGTCGAAGATCCCCGTGTATCTCACGGCTCTTGATATTTGCTATGTTATGAAGTCTTTGTTGATCGCTGATTGTGGACGGTTGTGGCGGAATGTCACATTAGTAGTTTTGGCAGATAGCTTTGCCCTCGTCTTCTAACGTCATGTTGTGTAGGATCAGACACGTGTAGACGACGTCCGTTATCCTCTCCCGAGTCCAATAACGTATCGGGTTCGCCAGAACATAATATTGTTTTTTTATAGCTCCAAAAGCTCTTTCAATATCTTTTCTAGCAGACTCTTGCTTCTTCGTAAAATACTTCCGTTTGTCGGCGATTGGATCTGTAAAAGCTTGAACTAACAAAGCCCATTCGTTCTAAATACCATCGACCAGATAGTACCCGTACTTGAAGAGTTCTCCATTTGCAACAAAAGATTGAGGTGGTTCAACCCCGTCGATAAGGTCGTTGATCAAATGTGACTGATCGATAACATTAAGGTCGTTATTTGACCTAGCAACACCAAAAAAAGCATGCCAAAACCAAAGATCCTGTGACACCGCCGCCTCAAGTATAAGGGTCGGCCCTTCATGATCACCACGGTGGAACTGACCTCGCCAGGCCGTTGGACACATAGCCCATCCAACATGCGTACAATCGATGCTACCTAGCATCCCAGGAAAACCATGTTTTTCTGCGTGCACCTCATATATGCGTTGGATGTCATACATTGTAGGTTTACGCAGATATCTCCGAGCGTAAGTCGATATGACTCCTACGTATAATATATATTACAAAATGTAATAAATATTTAATAAAAAGTAAAATTAATGTTTTTTACCTTGGCAGAAAAAATGAAGGGATTCACGTGCAACCCTTTTCGACATCTGTAAATACTCATCCAAAGCGTCCGACGAGATGCCGTACGCTAATTGACGATAGCAGCCGTGCATTTTTGAAGAGGGGTAAAACCGGGGAGACCCCTAGCATCCTCCCTTTGTTGAAAAAAGGGATACCGTGCCTCTAAATCACTTGCTATACGCATGAACAATTGTCTGCTCATTCGGAAACGAGTTCGAAAATCCGACTCCTCATATACCGGTTGAGGGCTAAAATAATGCCTAAACAAAGTATCGTTAGCACCCGATCGATCACGATCACGAGGTGGTGCTCTAACCCTCGGGAGTCGAGGTTGATGGGCTTGATTTTGCAAGAGATCGACCACGGTTGCGGTCAAAACTCCCCCTACATGAAGAAGCAAATCATCCTCTTCGGAGGAGTCGGAATCAGACGAGTACGACGACATTATTTTAAAAAAAAAATTGGGAAGATGGGTTGATTTTGGGTTTTATATTGAAGTTGTGGTGATTGATATGGGTGAAATGGGGTATTTTATAGATGAAATGGGGTATTATTTAGGTAAAAAATATATTTTTTTTAATTTAAGATGTTCCCAACGGCTATTTCTCCATTCCCAACGGCTATTTCTCTCTCTTCTCCCGCGACCAGGCTCACGCCTGCCTGGATTTCCGCGCTCGCGCCCCGCTCGCGCCCCGGTGGTGTGGGGTTAGCGCCCCGAGGCGCGAGCGGAGGGGCTCTCGCGCCCAGGTTAGCGCCCCACACCCCTCAGCCTTACATAAAAGTAACCTATATGAAAACCTTAATCCCCGATAAAGTAATTTGACTATAATACGCACATACGACGAAAGCATGCCAAAAAAACACACGTGATTGAAAAAGATATCCTCGTTGGCTAGTGTCACTATCGTTAGTGTGGTTTGGTAACATAATCTAGAATTCATTATAAGAAAACTTAGATTTTAATAATTCTAAGTTTAAACTATTTATAACTTTATACTTGCATTGTCAAAAGCAATCTCATTAATATAATTATTAGAATTTATACTTTATTTTCACTCGAATTCTTTTATAAATATGATTACGAATTAGCGAAGAAACGTTAAAGCGAAATCGAGTAAATCTTCGATAAACAGATAATTATGCTAGTTGGATTGTTGTTGACAACAAAAGTGAAGTTACAAGTGTTTTTTGCACAGTTGATCTTCCGGTCCAGTGACATTAGAGTAATTGATAAGGCTTCAGATCTTATAGTTTTGGGTTCAAAACCTGACTAAGGAAGGTATTCCCATAGTGGTGAATTTCCTCGATGATATAGGTTATTAAAAACTGTAAGGAACTGTTCGTTTCAAGGATTTGTAAGAAATTCTAATGAATGAGATTTTAAATCCTATGAATTGATATGTTCGTTTCATTAGATGAAAGAATGAGAATGGAAACTAAATTCCATCAAATCCCACATTTCATGGGATTTTAAAATCCCACCTATTTGAAAGGATTGTTAAGGATTTTCTTATTAACAATAAAACCCCTCCAAAATAAATTCAAAAAAATTAATAAAAAAAATCACAACTCAAAATATAAATCAAAAACGAAAAATGTAAAAAAACTAAAACGTTTCCGCCTTTGCCCCTGTTCTTAAAAAAAAACTCAAGAATGAAGAAGATTTCAATTCCAATACATATTAACCAACCAAACACATGATAGGGATTCTCAAACATTCCATTCCATTCCAATTCCAATTCCCCCATCCTTTAAAAAAAAGTCCGTGAAGCGAACGCGCCCTAAGTATGAAATATTATCGGCCAATAGTTCATAGTTTGGATTATTAAAATTCAGTTGGCCTTAATTTTATGTTAGGTCTTACGAGATTTCAGTTACTCGTGATCCTCATGTCTTTTAACGTTTGGTCAATTCATATACCATCCAGCTAATTAGATTAGTCGTGTCTTATAAAAGAAAAAAAGCATACGAAAGTACCAAAACTTTCCATGTTAGAATATTATTATTATTATCTTATATAAAAGTTACTAGTAAATATGCTCATTCGCTAAGTTCTATATTTAGCCATATATGTTTCTTTCATAAAATTCCCATTGGCCATTTATAACAGTACTGGTACTGATGCAAAGTAATTCCACTTAATAAATGTATGGTGTAATATAACAGATGCGTTATTTCTGAAATACCACTTATAGAGACCACATTATTATTAGAGTTGTACATTCCCCCCCCACATTTTGAGTAGAAGTACGATTCCACTTAATAAACGCATGCCAACTATGTCCACTCCAACTGGTCTGAGGCGGGACGGTTTACCCACTCATGTTGCCATGTGGGATTTATGTCCGGAAGGTCCCAAGTTCAATTCATGGCTCATGTACATGCTCTGAAATATAGACAACACCATTGTAAGGGGGATTCGAACTTGGGTAAGATGAGTTGTATGCGGGTGGTAAGCCTTTAAAAATCACCCAATAACCGGTTACACTTACGAACCCTTTAAAAAAAGACCTAAATAAACCGTGCATTATTTTGAAAATACCACATTTTCTTTAAAGAAAACACACATTTTGTATTTTATTAATTTTATGTTTGCTATGTGTTAAATCCAAATCTTTAAGTTTTGCTTCTTATTAGTTATTATTGGGCTACGAACCAAGTAATTTATTTTTGTAGTTAGTAACATATAACTTCTTTCTATGACCCATCGGACAATTCGATCTGATAACATATTTGGGACATTGTCATTTCATCTTTGGCTAGGTAATAAAGACATTTGCATTTGTTCAAAACCTGGCATTGAAGTAGATTTAGTTTAAAAACAGATGTAGAGATAGTCGGATAGATGTGCGCGTACGTATAAAGCAGTTAAAAAATTGTATTTGGGGCATTGGACCGGCAAACTTATTTGGATGGCATAGGCACCACTACGGGTGGTGAGCCATTCATTCTTCAGAAGTACTAAAAATTAGTGGTGTTATTGGTGTCGGTAGGATTGCTTAAGTTAGTGGCAAAGAGTACTCCCAAGTGTGTTTTCTATTCGATCAAATGCTTCCTTTACATGGGCCAATTTTAATACTCGTGACCCACAAGAAAATAATAATAATAATAATAATAATAATAATAATAATAATAATAATAATAATAATAATAATAATAATAATTCTGCCCAAAATAGTATTTTTTAAAATCTTTTGTTTTCTATTTTTGGCAGTGGGATTGTAATAGGTGGAAAACACAATCAGTGATATTCATGTAAGATTATAGTAATACGATGCTCAAATCAAGTATAATAAAATGTTTGATTTCTAAAAAAAATATATTAACGTGTAAAAATGTTATGATTGTTTAAAAATTGTGAGAGGAGTTGATTTAGTAATGAAAGTGTGAAAGTAAAGAAAATACAAGGGTAAAAGATGAAACGACAAGAATGCAAGTTCTCTTAAAATAACCGAAACAAGATGATCATGTGCAACTCCATCATAATATAATATAGATTTTAATTGCACAAAATTAAACCGAGCTATGCTTATTCGGATAGTAGACTCAAGGGAACGGGAACGCTTATTTAGATTCAAGTATATTGTTTGTGAAAGGGAAACTTGTTGTATTTTTATAAGCCTCAATAATATTTTAACCAATTTATTTGAAAAAATAATACCAAAAGTTAATTAATACAAATAAAGGGGAACTTCTTGTATTTTTATAAGCCTCGATAATATTTAACCAATTTTTTTGTAAAAACAATACCAAAAGTTAATTAATATTGTCACGAATATTACACTAACTAAAGCTAAGATATTTCATATTTGATGATAGCAAGGTAACCTATAGATCATCAATAAAGTTGTTTGAAATTAAACATAGCCATAGGCTCTATGTGTAATCATTTTTATGCGATTAAGTGACATGTGTGATAATCAAGTAGTTTGATAATGTATAAATTAGTTTTATAATATACACATCACCTCTTTAAAATCTTCTGATTGTGAGGTTTGACATTTTGTATTCTAATGATATTTCTAAATAAACGCCACACAATGTTATTAACGAATTGAGAGTCAAAATAACTACAAGGTCTAGTTGGAATATAAAAGTCACAGGCTACTTATGTTTCATAATATTGTAAGTTAAACTACAATCATTTTTAGAATATTTTATTTTAGTGGTTTTGGTGTAGATTTAATATAAATAAATCAAAAACTTATCATAGAAACATTCTTGAAAAGGACTATGTCTATATTAATTGATTGGTTAAACTTTTAGATGATCACATAACATTTGTTTTAATTGCATTTTTAACCTACTCTCTCATAACTTTCATAAAATTCAAATCTGCATACATCGTCATTTCTCAAATATTTATTTTTATGTTTAAGAATAGAAAGCAAAACATAGAGCAAAATATAGTGCCTTTATTTATTTATTTAAAAAAAAAAATGCTAAACTACAAAGATACATTCAGTGAACTCAAAACTAATTAGTGTTGTATTTAACGAAATATAATAGAAAAAATACTATAAAAAACTAATATATATTCTGTTTTTTTTTTCATAAAAGTTTCTTAATTAAGAATCTTTTACATATCAAAAGCCAACATACACTTTTTTCTCATAAAAATTGGTTGACAAATTTTTATACCATTTCACATGTTAAAATCAAACAACAAGTCACTCCACTTATTATACTACTTTCCTCACATGGTTTTTTTTTCTTAAAAGAAAACTTTATAAAGATCATAAACCCGGTTAGCTAAAAGCTAACCCGAGATAAAACAAAACATTTACATGCTAAGGAGAGAATTTTAATCCACTTGGTCCAACCAACAAAAAATTTAACATTAAGGCTAGAACATCACATATAAGACAATGAATTAATGGAATCTACACGAGTGGGAATGCCTAATGCGATTCGTACGGCCGCTATCGGTAGTGTTTCTACTTCCCGCGGCACTTGATATCTACTTCCCGCAAGCTACAGACAAGGTATTCATTCACCAGTCACCCGGCCTTTATGCACCATCATAACTATTAATACCTAACTATCGTAATTTAATGGTAGTGAGTAAACAATGATGTGTCATAATAATGACATTGCCTTGCATAAACAGGTTATGAATTTAGCTTATTGACTTGTTGTTCAGACCATACAAATTACAAAGGGCATGTTACAGTTATTAAATTCATCTGAAACTAGTGTACTAGACAATTGATTGCAGGCCTAAATTGTTTGTTTCTCAATATATACTACCTACTTCATTGATGGCCAAATAATCCATAGATTGCAAGTTTGGAGTTGCCTTTTACCCATAAATGCTTATATATTTTGACATTTTGTTATTATCATTTGTTTATCATAATTCATAACATTTGCACTTTCATATAGTGATCATGCTTTGATTATGGTTCTCGTAGATCCACTTGTTTGCAGCTGACAAGTATGAGAGACGGATAACCTAATTATCGTATTCATATGTAGTTTTCGTCAACTTTGAAATACAAGGAACCCGACCAATCCACCAACACATTGTTTTTTGTTTTAACATGCCTCAAATGATATTTATAAAAATAATTTTTTTGGGGGGCACAAACCCGAAAAACACACGATTAATTTTATAAGAGCATTCTTAAATAATAAAAAAAAATAATGTTTCAACAATACATAAGCAAAATTAAAAAATATGTGGCCCACTGCTCACTTATATGGGACTTTCTGTTTCAAGGAATGTCCTTTTCTTATAAACAATAAAGGCTGGTTTAAATCTATTTATTTTATTCAAAAGTTCCATTACACATACTTATTTTGTCTCAAACAAAATGATGATCATATATATCCTTTTATAAAAGCTTAACGTTTTCACACTAATACAATCTTTACATTTAACATATATGTATTTTGGTTATACGAATTACGAAGAATCAAAATATTATGAAACAGAATGTTAACTGTTTATACTGATTTTAACATTTCAAAACTGATTCATCCATGACTAGAAAAAATGTTAAGTTCACCGGATACCATTATTATACATAAATTATCATGATGGTGGGTTTTAAACACGAATCAAAGATAATATATCATCACATTCTTTCATGGTACTTATTAAATTGAAACACTGGCAGACACCACTTTTTGTTCTAATTAAAACATTCAAGATTCTCTCTGTCGCCGGAGTTTTCTCCGGCCACCACATTATCCCGGAGTTCTTCACGTGCGTCTGCTTTTTCATAAGGCTGCCTGCCACTCTCATTTTTATATTATTATTATTAAACACTTACTTTTCTAGATGCTTTTGTTTTTTCACTTGATATTCTACTTTCTCATTCTCTTATTAATAAATGAATCGCACAAACTAAAAACTGCTTATTTTCTCTTTCTCTCTCTCTAGAAACAATAAGCTCAACTCAATCTTGGTGTAAAATGCAAATGGCGAACTGATACTTGACTTGCCTTCAGGTAATCCATTATCCACTTCATGTTTCTTGTCATTATAAATCTGTGTGTGTTTGATGAAATCTTTCGGTTGCTGTTTTTGGACTTCTCGTAAGCTGCTCGAGATTGGATTGATAAGAAGCTCTAAATGAGCAGCCGAGCCTTGTATATTGAGCCCGAGTCTCAAATAAAAGCTCATTTAGTTATCGATCCCGAGCTCGAGCTTAAACTTTTAACTCTTTTGGACTTCTATGTATTATTTTACACTCCGGGCAACCGAGTTCGAGCCGAGCTTTGGCTTTCTTATGGTAGTGAGCCCGAGCTCGAGCCGAGCCGAGCCGAGCTTAAACTCGTTTAAAGTTTTTCTCAACATATGAAAATAATAAAAATTGTGTGTAAGTTAATTAATAAATAATAAACGACTTGAAAGCAAAGCTTGAAAAAATGACTATCTAGCCAGTGGCGTAGGTTAGTTGGGGCCAGGGTGGCCCCGCCCGTTTTTTCGCTCGATGGTGTAAATTTATCCTTTTTCAGCCGAAATTTTATATATATATTGTAAATTTACCCGTTTTGACCGAAAATTTGAGCCCGCCCCTCCGTGTTTGGCCTTGCAGTGTAAATTTATCATTTTTCGACCGAAAATTTTTATAGATAGTGTGTATTTACCCGTATCTGACCGAAGTTTTGAGCCCCCCCCCCCTCGTTTTTTCTGTCAGCAGTGTAAATTTATCATTTTTCGTCCGAAAATTTACCCGTTTCCGACCGAATTTTGAGCTCGAACTTCATTAAAGTGCTCGAAAGAAGCCGACATCGAGCTTAACCTGTTGTAAGTTTTAACTCTTTTGGACTTCTGCATTAACTTAGACTCCACAACTGAGCTCGCACTTTGGCTTGCTTAAGGTACTGCACACGACTACACGAGCTCGAGCTGAGCTTACACTCGTTTAAAGTTTTTCTCAACATATGAAATAATTAAAAACTTTCAAATTAATATTAATATAATGTATAAAAACTAATTCATAAATAATAAACGAGTCGTCGAGCGCAAAGCTTGAAAAAACGACTCACTAGCCGAGCTCAAACTTTTAAAAAAAGTGCTCGAAATGAGCCTAGCTTGAGCTCGAGCTGTTGTAAGTCAAAACAAGTCGAGCGCAAAGCTTGAAAAAACGACTTACAAGTCCGAGCTCAAACTGTAGAAAAAAGTGCTCGAAACGAGCCTAGCTTGAGCTTGAGTTGTTGTAAGTCAAAACGAGTCGAGCGCAAAGCTTGAAAAAACGACTTACAACCCGAGCTCAAACTTTAGAAAAAGTGCTCGAAACGAGCCTAGCTTGAGCTCGAGTTATCGTAAGTCAAAACGAGCCGAGCTCGAGATGTTATTGTTTCAATTTGTTTAAAAAAAGTCAAACATTGACTCTGTACACTGCAAATTCTAGGACTTTGACTTTTGACTTTGAAGACAAGCATGGCGGATACCAACAGAGGTGCTGATGTGGCAGTCACAATCTCCGGCGAAGAACGAGATTTAAAAAGCACACGCGCCGCCGTGACTGAGTCACCTCACAGAAAATCGGTTGACTCACATCCCGAAAATGCAGTATTTATGCCAAGTCCTAACAGGCCACCAAGAATACCCAATCCAGAAACACTAACTAGACGTAAATCCTTGGCAAGATCGGTTTACTCGAAGCCGAAATCAAGGTTCGGTGAACAGTCTTTGATTGACCACCAACTGCTCGATGAAATGCTTGAACCAGCCGCCCCGGCTTCGAACTCGAGCCGGGCCTCACCGAGAGTGGCTAGTAACACTACCGCGTCTCCAAATGGTACATCGTTTAAGGAGACGCCAAGGACTATTTCCATGACTCCGAAAACTCCGTTCATGGCATCACCCGGAGGTAGGCGTGTTCGTCGATTTAACTTTAACTGAACACGAACATATATTCGAACAAATTATTTTTGTTCGTGTTCGTTCATTAAGAAAAAGTTGGCAAACGTAAACGAACATAATTGAACAAAAATTAACGAACTCAAATGAACGTAATTAAACAAACATAAATGGATGCAAACATAAGTTAGCATTAATGAACACGAATGAATAAGTCTTAACACATCACAATTCATCCAAAAACATATCTAAATAAGTGGTTTAAATTTATATATATATAAAAAGGATCAAGATCATGTGAGAACTATTTTGAAATTGAGAACTATGAGAACCATTTTAGACCGCAAACAACCCAAAAGTTAAAGAAAATCATAAACATAAAAAAACGCAAAAATTAAAAAAGTAAAAAATTCAAAACTCTTATTTATCATCCCGGTTTCATAAAAAAAAGTGTCTCGGTTTTGCTAAATTATACACATATGTATAATATGTACATATATGTACATGCATGTTTTTTTATACACATGTACAATTTAAAGTAAATGATAATGTACATATGTGTACATTACGCAACTAGATATTAAATGAAATTATACACATGTGTATAATACAAATTTTTATTATTTTTATTTATGAAACCGGAATGAAATATAAGAATTTTGGTTTTTTTTCTTTTCTAAAAATTTTGTTTTATAATTTGTTTAAATATTTTTTAGAGGTTTTTTTAGTGGTTCAAAATGGTTCTCAAAGTTCTCAGTTTTCAAATGGTTCTCTTAGGATCCTTACCCTGTATATATATATGTGTGTGTGTGTGTGTGTGTAATTAAAACTACTTATGCATTTGTTAAAGTTTAAACGAACGAACAAAAGGCGTTTTCATGTTCGTTCGTTGATTAAATTAACGAACGAACGTTTGGTTTAGGTGCAGATTCAGGGGGGGTTGATGAGGATGAAGAGATTTACAAGAAGGTGAATATAAGGAATGAAATGAAGATTAGGAGAGTAAAGATGATAGTTTTATTTGAATGGATGGTGTTTCTATTCCTGTTAAGTTGTGTAGTTGCTAGCTTCACGGTCGAAGACTTGAAGCTATACAAAATTTGGAGTTTGGAGTTATGGAAATGGCTCGTGCTTGTAACGGTCATCATTTGCGGTATGTTAGTCACGAAAAAGCTTATGCATTTTATCGTGTTGTTGATCGAATTAAACTTCTTATTGAGAAAAAAGGTGTTGTATTTCGTTCACGGGTTAAAGAAGAGTGTTCAAGTAAACATTTGGTTGACTGTTGTTCTTGTTACTTGGACATCGTTGTTTAATGGCCAACATGTTGAAAGATCAAAAACCGCCACTCGGGTTTTGGACTATATTACTTGGACTATTGTTTCGTTACTGGTTGGTTCGTTTTTATGGGTATTAAAGACTTTCTTGCTTAAAATCTTGGCGACGTCTTTCCACGTCAGCAATTTCTTTGATCGGATTCAACAATCGTTCTTTGAACAGTATGTTCTTTTAACCCTGTCGGGCCCGCCACTAATGGAATCTGCACAGGCGGTTGGTGCGAGTACAAGCACGAGTCGTTTGAGTTTACAGGTGAAGAGAAATGGGAAAGACACAAAGACAAAGGAAGTGATCGATGTAGGCAAACTTCATCAAATGAAAAGGGAAAAGGTGTCTGCTTGGACTATGAAAATGTTGGTTGACGTGGTATCGAATTCCGGGCTCACAACGTTTTCTGGTGAGCTTGAAGAAAGTGCTTATGATAGGCCGAGTGAATCTGCAGATAAGCAAATTTCTACCGAGATGGAAGCGATCCATGCTGCTATTAAAATTTTTAATAATGTTGCTCAGGATGGTTTCACGTAAGAGCGTTTACATTGACTAGATCTTTAAATATGTTTTGTTTGTTGATAATTTGTTAATTAATGTTGTATGTTTACAATGTAGGTACATTGAAGAAGAGGATTTAAGGAGATTTATGATTAAGGAAGAGGTGGATATTGTGTTTCCACTTATCGACGTCGCTGATAAAGGAAAAGTTGACAAGAAAACTTTAACAGAATGGGTGGTAAGACTCTTTATCTCATTTATATGACCAAAAAAGATAAATGCTAATAACCTCACAAATATAAGAGGTGAAAACTGTGAATAAATTAGGGTTGTTCACGAGCCGATCGAACCGAGTGAAGGCTTGATCGTTGCTTGGCTCGTATACAACCGAACCGAACAGCTGAAATTCGAACTGAGCGAAAACTGAAACGAGCCAGAATCTAAGCGAGCATTTTTCGATCGAGCATTATTTAATTCTTTTTCACTTTAAATTTTTCAATAAGAAACAAGTTTGAATGTTGTAAATTATATATTTTATTAATAAATTAGTAGTTTCTAAACAAACGTGTAACGGATTGTAAATTTATATTAGAAATAAGTTTGAAGTGAGATATAACGATCATGTAAACAAACTTCTAGTATTATAAAAACTTGAAGCGAACAAATAAAATTATAAAATTGACAGAATAGGAAAATTTAAAGGGGTTAAAAAAATGGTAAGCTTATATTTATGTGTTTTGTCTATATATATTTATATATTTGTTCATATATAATTATATATAAAATAAATTAAAAATATTCGAGCCGAACCGAACCAGGTGGACTTTAGCTCGTTTACAATCGAGCTAAAAAACTAGCGAGCATTTTCCGAGCGACGAGCGGTTTGGACGGCCCTAGAATAAATGATTAAATGCTAACTAAAATTCATGTTACTTTGTTACTTTATGCAGGTAAAGGTTCACAATGGTCGAAAAGCATTGGCACATGCGTTAAGCGATACAAAAACAGCAGTAAAACAGTTGGACAAGCTTGTTACAGCTGTGTTGATTGTTTTAGTTTTCGTTGTGTGGCTTCTTCTAACAGAAATTGCTACAACCAAAGTACTTGTTTTAATGTCATCACAACTTGTTGTAGCTGCGTTTATATTCGGAAACACTTGCAAGACTATTTTTGAAGCTATTGTCTTTGTTTTCATAATGCATCCGTTTGATGTTGGTGACCGTTGTGTCATTGATGGCGTTCACGTAAGAACCGTGCCTTTTATTTCCATTTTGAGTCCCATATGTACAATATTTTGTATTTGATTTAAACGTTGGACTATTTGTTATTTGACAGTTGATAGTTGAAGAGATGAATATCTTAACGACGGTTTTCTTGAGATATGATAACGAGAAGATATATTACCCGAATTCGGTTTTGTCTACGAAGCCCATTAGCAATTTCCGTAGAAGCCCGGATATGGGAGATGGTGTGGAATTCTCTATTGACTTTGCAACAACCGCCAGTCAGATTGCGCAAATGAAAGAAAAGATGAAAGTGTAAGTTTAACATGCAATAGTTTGCTCTTTAAATACATCATACATTCATACTTGCATGATCATATGAACATGAATAATAATAATAATATATAATAATAATAATAATAAAATAAATAATAATATTAATAATAATAATTTTGTTACTTATGGTTAGGTATTTGGAAAGGAATCCTCAATTATGGTATTCGGGTCACAGTTTCGTTGTAAAGGGGATTGAAAACGTGAACAAGATAAAAATGGCGATGTATTTCACGCACACGATGAATTTTCAAAATTTTGGCGAAAAAAATGTGAGGAGAAGTGAACTGGTTTTGGAGCTGAAGAAGGTTTTTGAAGAGCTGAAGATCAAATGCAATCTTCTTCCGCAAGAGGTTCATCTGCATCATCCGGAAACAATAACCGGGCCCACCAAATAATCGTACGAAAAACGTGATTAAAGGTCTCATCTTGCAGGTTGGATTCTATGTTTTGAAGCTGTTTTTTTTTGCATTTAGAATCTCCTGCACACTTCATGAGGCAGGCATATATATGTATGTTATGTAACAACTTAGATATGTTATCCAAGATTTGTAGTCACTTTTAAAGCCATATGAATATATAATCACATCAAAGGGTTAATTATATGCCAAGATTAGTTTCTTTTTTAGTTATATTGATTTTATATAATCCTAACTGTCATGCTTTTGTTGTTGTCGGTCCCAACTAATGAAATGGTTGGTAACAGTCTCACATTTTAACATGTTTGTTTCCAACGGTCCATGACTAACGGAAGCGTAACTCCATTAGTCTCTTGTATACGGTAAAAAGGAAGCGTAACTCCATTAGTCTCTGGTATCCGGGAAAAGTTTTTCACTGGAAAACTTAATATTTCTGTCGCTAACCTCTTTAAAACCTTAGATTGGACCTTTAGAAACCTTTTTTTAATAAAAACCTCAATTATTGAGGTCGTTGGTGGTTGCCGGAAAACTCCCTTTTCTTGCCGGAAAACTCAACTTTTTCGTCCTAAACCTCTCTGTAACCTTAGACCAGACCTTTAGAAACAATTTTAAGTAAAAGCCCCAATTATTGAGGTCTCCGGAACCCTATAACTACCGCCGGTGGTGGTGTTCAGATAGGGTGGTCAGCGGTGGTGGTGTTTAGGTTGAGTTTTCCAGCGATTGGAGACTAACAGAGTTACGCTTCCGTTAGTCATGGACCGTTGTAATCAAACATGTTAAAAGGTGAGATTGTTACCAGCTATTTCGTTAGTTGAGACCAACAACGACTAAAATGCGATAGTTATGATTATTCAAAACCAATTAATGATTTTATATATTTGATTAATCTAAATATTGAAAAATGTGATAGTTTGAGCAAGATGCTATTGCATATAGATGCTTGTTGGTTTATATATAAATTCATTTTTATGAAATTAGTTTTTTATAGAAAAGAATTATTGAAATTTAATTTTTAGGTAAACAACTGTCACATATATTATAAACAATTTTATTTAGTTTCAAAATCAGTTTTTTTCTAAAAAAAATATTGATTTGGTTAGAAATAAATAAATTTTAAATAGTAAAATATGCATTTAATGATGAATACATATACATCCTTATGTTTGTATGGTAACTATGGACGCATGTCTAGATCACTCCACTCATTGAACAAATATGTATGAAGTAGGGATGAGATCGGGACCGTAGTACCCGTATTTGTACCGGAAGAAAAATAGAATCCTACCACCTTAGTATAAATAAGAAATTGAGTTATTGTCCCAAATCGCTAGATTATAAAACTTGTAAGCTCTTTATAAGAAAGAGAGCTCAAATAATAATATTTTTGTATGACAAATCAAACCCAGTAGTCCTAGCCCGACACGCACGGGATCAGGCGATGGGCACAATCTTACGCTTTGATGGCGCACTTTGCACTTCGCTTGAGAGCCGCCTTAGTGTTTTTGAAAACTAGCTCATTCGCGCTACGCGAAAGGTAAACCCATTTCCCTTCGTGCTATGCGATATGCTTATAATTTTACCAGTAAAAAATTTTGTATCTGCATCTTTTCACCGTAACACTAGATCCAAGTTCACGTAAAGTAGGGTAATAGTCAAGCCGAGTCAAGCCTAGATGAACTTAGCCTTGAGCTTGAACTTAAACGAGCTGGTTGTAGCTCAACTAGTTAAGTTATCGAGTTGAAAAATCAAGCTCAAGCTTTGCTCGTTTAAATCTCCAGCCGAGCTTGTTATTTTTTTACTTATATATTTATTTTACCAATATTGATATATAAACAATACAGGTATAACTTTTCACATCAACTTATATAAAATTTATAAACCAAAGAAATTATGATATCTATCTATAATATATATAAACGAAAACATAAAATCCTACGTGTCACGATGTAGTCGTTCCCTTTTTTTTGAAGTCACCAGATTTGCTTGATTTTTAAATGTAGGCTTCTCATGCATTTGACCTGAATTCACGGGTATGGGTCTCATCAAACCCAGAGATTTCTTAAACGAGTTATAACATCTCATTAAATGAAAAACTAATCTCACCAAATATTTGATATAAAAATCTTATAAAGTAGGGATATATTAAAATTAATATATGATTTATTTAAAAAAAGATATATATTATTTATAATTAAAAACCAATTCTATAGTAAAAAAAATAAACGGGTCTTGGGTTTCATCAAGCCCATATACCTTTTATATAACCGGGTTATAACATCTCATTTATTTGTGAAACAATTTATAATCAAACCATAAGTTTATTATTACCTTTCATATAAGAAAAAAATAAAAATTCAAAAAGTAAATAAATTTTAGAAACAAATAATATAAAACAACCCCGTAATACGGGAGATAAAAACTAGTTATTATATGTTTTAGTTTTGTTCTTTTTCTTTACAATAATGCTTTAGAGCATGTTTGGGATTGAGTTTGAAAAATGCTTATGGCTTTTCGAAAAGCCATTTTGAAAAGTGGGGCTTTTGAGAAACTGCTTTTTAGCCCTTTCAAAAAGCTAAAATAAGAAAGTTTTTTATGATTGCCAAACACATTTAAACTTATTGGCTTTTTAAAAACACAAATAAGCTAATAAGCATTTTTCAAACTCAATCCCAAACGTGACCTCAAAATACATGTATTACTTTTATAATTATTGTTCTTATTGGCATTTGTAGAAACTTTTATGTTATCACACAAATAGTCTTATAAGTGGTTAAAAGACTAAAGTGCCCTCATGTGCACTGCATATGGGATGACTTAACTGGAAAACTTAACACTCGTTAGTGTAAAGGACTAAAACCGAGACAAAAACCCAAATAAAGGATAAAAAGTGAAACTCATTTTCACAAATGACCCAATCCATAATTATGGATTTTCAAAAGGACAAAATTTGTAATTTTTTCTTGTATATATAACATTTTGACGATCATAGGAGATGTATGATATAATATAACTTAAATGGTTGGACTATATTTAAAATATATTTTTAACACAAATTTATGTTTTACCATAAGTTATTAGTTGATATTTTTAATTACCTTACTCGTGTATATACAAGACCACAAACGTGTGAGAAGTAACCAAAAATAAAATTGTCATCAACATTGCATGGTAAAGTACGCATTTTCAAATTATACAAGAATCAATTTATGAACACCCAACAAAAATCATTCAACTAATACTTAACAATCAAATTATGAATGAGGATGTAGCATTGTGGTTCGATTAGAGGTCAAAATTTAACACATAACCGATTGAGTCAAGTATTATACTAAGTTACAAACACTTCTCTCATTACCAACACTTCTTGGGTCCAATACGCAAGTGCCATTGTTCTCTCATTATTCCCCAATTGCATGTAACAATATAACACTATCTAGAAAAGTGAAGGTGTAACTTCATTAATCCCTAATTTCACTCTCTTTCTTATGATGTTACCTACATGTATGTAGGTTGGTTGTATTTATGTCTTAGCTACACACATTCAAACCTACCTACACACATACAAACGTACCGAGCCACATTCAAACCTACATACCCATACACATACAAACGTACATACACATATACAAAAATACGTATCTGCACACGTACATACGCACCTACACAATAAGAAAGAGAGTGAAATTATGGATTAATGGAGTTACACCTTCACTTCTCGCTGTAATATCACTTCTCGCAAGATCCATCCCCTATATATATATATATTGGACTACCACACTACTAAAAGAAAAACCACTCATTTACTGTACAAATAGCCCCATTTTATATCCCCTCCACTACACATAGCCTAAGTATCTTTACAGTTTCTCATACCATCATGGTGTATTAATGTGACATTCGTCAAATTCGGATTTTGATTTTTCTGTCACGCTGTATTTTAATAAGTTATACTTTGAGCCCGTCATGTAGGCGTGTACTAATCGTTGTTCATTTAACATAAAATTTGTTTATAAATTGTAAGGGGTACTTCTTGCCATTCTCAATCTATGTTAACAATTTGTTAAGTTTAGTAACCTTAGTATAATATTTAGGAGTTGGAGGACATGTTTGCAAATAACTAATATATATATATAAATACATAAAACCCTAAACCTAAATCATTCACCCAGCCGCCACCCACCTTGGCCGATTTCCGGCGGCCGGCGCACCTCCGACGAACACCACCCACCACCTCCGGTCGTCCCTTCTCACCTCCCTCTCCATCACCCGCAACCACCACCACCACTCTCCTTTCTCTCTTCGGCTTCCGGCAGCCTGTAGCCCCTCCCCCTCACTGCGCGTTTTCCGGTGACCGGAAAACCGGCCACCGGTGTACCACTGTCTCTCTCACTCTCTCTCGTCTGTCTCTTTCTCTCTATCTCTCCTCGTCTCTCTCCCTCTCGCCGTACCCTATCTCTCTCTGCTCTTTCTCTCTCGCGCCGTCTCTCTCCCTCTCCCTCCGGTTGGGGTTTCCGTCTCCGGCAGGTGCGACTCGTAAACATCTAAAGGTAAATTAAATTGGATGTTGGTGTTATTAATGTTCATATATATCAATTTATCGAGTCTAAATTGTTAATGATCGGTTTTTATGTATCGGTTTATTTATTGGTTGTACTCTTGGAAACGGGTTGGACGGGTTTGGAGTTGGTGTGATTTGGAGAAAAGATGAACAACCGGTAATCAAGTCACGAGTTCGTTTTCCCCCCTAAACCGACTTTGGAGAGTATTTTGTTGGGATTATTATTATAAATCTCATAACTAATTATTAGTATTATCATTATTATTATTAACAAGATTATTATTATTATTATTATTAACAAGATAATTATTAGTATTATTATTATTATTAACAAGATTATTATTATTATTATTATTATTATCATTATTTTCATAATAATAGATTATCATTATTATGATTATTATTATCTTTATTACTATGATTATTAAGGAATATTATTAAAATTTAATATTGTTAATATTACCCATTTGTTTTATCGAACCGAAACCCACGTCGGGCCTAGTTGTCGTTTAACGTCATTGTCACTCGAGTTATATCTTTTTTTTATCATTAATACTACTATTATTAAAATGATATAAGTATTAGTTATTATTAATATGACACATATAATTAGTATTAATAATAATTATTATTATCATTAAAACTTATAAACCTATTAATAACGTTTTCAACAATAAAGTAATAATTATTATATTTATTATTACTACTACTATTATTAATTTTAACAACAAATTCTCGATGAGTAGTATATTATATATTATATTCACCATTATCTTATATATCTAGATATATATGTATACATATATATATATATATAGTATTAGGTTCATTTCAGAAATATTCTTAGTGCGAGAAGTGCGAGAAATAGTTACAACCAATCATATTTTTTCCTTTTATTTTTCATTTAATTTATATAAAAGGGTATATTAGTAATCTATCATAATCTTATATTTGGTAACATTTAATTGTATGATTGTTTCAAATATTAATCTTTTTGGTAAATATTATCGGTTTATCACAAACATCAGACATTCAAGAACAAAAAAAAAACCGATCCCTCACAATCCTAGATTTATATCAACAAAATTGTTAATTCGATTTTCATTGAAGATTATTTGTGAATCGAATCGATTATAATATTCTCCAATAGTCTATTCGGCGTAACTTTATTTTGCCCTAAATCGATTTCGATTTTGATGAATTCAGTTACAAAGATTTTCACAACTGGATAATATATCGAATCACTATCAGCAAATTAAGGTTTCATTCAATTCTTTTATAGCTACTTCAATTTTAAACAATGTTTTTAGGCCCAATAGGATGATTATATTCATATGTATATCTGCTCATATTTTAGATGTTATGATTAGATTTGAGTATAAAAAATGGATATTACTGGAGTATCTAATGTCGGTTTTTAAATTGGATTATCAATTACCAGACATTTAATGTGTATTCTATTATATGTCAAGAAAGTGTTATAATGTTTATGTGCTAATAATACAGAGGTTGTGCAAGACTGGGCTGGGAAGAAAGCAAAGAAGAAAAGAAAGAAACCGTAGAGGTTGTGTTAAAAATGTAATAAATATGTTCGTGATTATGACTCATAACTGTAAGAAAATTCAAAAATAAAAGGAGAAAAGATAAAGAGAAAGAGAGCAAAGGCGAAAAGAAAAGGCAGTGACGAGAGATAAACAAACTACACAATCCGATGAAAGCAACAAAAACGGAGAATCATATGAACGTGACGAAACTGGTGAATTCGATGAAAGCAAAGAAACCGATTCGAGTCTGATTTATAAAATTGTGTTTCTTTTATTAATGATGTTATACTTAGTTACATTTATTTCTTTAGCTTTCGGTTTAATAACTTTTTTTCATACTACATTCATCCAGATGCTTGTTATAGCAATTGTGTGCACATAATTATTCAACTTTCTTGTTTTATAACTAATTGTTTATGCCTCCCGTACATATGTAATTTCGTATGTAGATACACATGTTTGTTTGTATTTACGTACAAATTTATGTGTCTTGGTACGTATATCAATATGTATGTACATATTAATATACGTATGTAATAAGGTTTGTAGGTGTGTAGGTGCGTTTGTAGGTAATGAGATCAGGCATGTAGGTTTGCATGTACGTAAGCGTGTAGGTACTTAGGTTTGTATGTATGTGTGTTGGTATGTTGGCATTTAGGCAGGTATGTATATAGGTGTAGTTCAGTAGCTATGCAGGTGTGTATGAAGGTCTGCATGTATGTATTTATATAGATTTGTATGTGTACGTATGTATGCCTTTTAGATGGTCACTAGCGTATGTATGTGTTTATGTATGTGTGTAATAATGAATGTATTTGTGTTTGTACTTTGGTGCGTATACATTAAGTGTATATGTTTGGTAACATATTGAAGAAACACCAGTCGAACCCCGACCGATTACTGGTAACCTAGGGGTTGGAGAGCTGTTTCCCACGAGGGGTTAGACCCTTGGAAGATGGTTCTTCTGATAACCTGCAAAACAGACACCGTGAGCTCGTCACTGAGAAGGGGGGGGTTCCTCCTTGTGACCACCCTCCGGCGTGAGAATCAGACTAGATTGCTCTTTAAATATAAAAGTATATTAAGAGATTGCTAGAGCAGATATCAGGTATATATGAGGATAATATGATAAGATGAGATGGTCATACCATTTGGGGTATTTATAGCCGAAGGTAGGTTTCCAAGGGGTTTAGCCGGCCCAACACGCTACCAACTGTAACCTATGCACGTGCCCTGCCTGTGAGTGGTGGATAGGTAGCGGCTGACACAGAGCAGGCGTGTCGTGCACTCTTCCTCTTCTGCCAACAACAGGCTAGGCACGTGGTATGGCGGGAGTTGGTGGGTAGGCGGCGGCTATTGGTCACAGTGCTGTGGCGTGCTGTCTGCCATGCTGCTGTCAGTGAGCTGTCGCATTCTTGGTCAGATCTTTTGTCTGTACCTCGTCAGGTATCACACAAAAGATCCTCCATCATACGGACTGGCTCATTTAGGCGGGAGTTTTCCCCCTCCCGCCTTTGCTCATTCCTTCAGGTGACACTGGGGAGAGTTAAGTACCTAGTGCGTGTAGCCATGCTGCGCGGGTGGCCTTCACTCATGGCTTGTATCCGAGGCTGCGGGAACAGGCGGAGTCCTTCACCATGGGAGGCATTTCCTGCGGGACCAGCTTGCATACTGCGCGTAAGGACGTCACTTCTCTGAGCATGGTTGGTCCTGCGGATCCAGTTGGTCTCTGCGCAGACGTCCCTGTTTAAGGTGAGTCTTGCGGGTCCAACTGGGCTCTGCTGGGACCTACCTCTTCAAGTCCCCCCAGTCCAATGTTCTTCTCATGCGTGTTTAATAAAGTGAGGTGAACTTTTGGACTTAAAAGGGGTTTTGAAAAGGGTTTTGTAAGGTTTTCCATGGGAAGTCCTTGTCACTTGCAGAAATGCCCGAGTTTCCTGCTTGGTCTTTGGGTATGATGCGGGTAGGTCTATAACCTCCTCGCAAGTCAGGAGCATTGAGTCCCAGTTGTGTGGATTCTCCATGAGGTTTTGGTAGTTTTGAACATAGTGATCAATTATGTTAAAACCACCAATTCCATCCTGGAGCTTTAAACAACGTAGTTCTCGACGTTCCCGCTATGCGGGGATGTTATTTCCTTTTCCGCAAGCATTGCCCAGAAGATCCTTCTTGGTTTCAATTCCCAGCGGAGCGCTAGGTATGTGAAGGGTTTTGCCTTAACACTGTACCTGCGCTCGTCTTACGGTTACTTTACTTCCAAGGTATTCCTGGCGTCAATTCCCTGCGGGTGCTAGGTATGTGAAGGGTTTTGCCTTTACACTGTACCCGCACCTGTCTTATAGTTACTTGGTTGCCGAGGTACTTGGCTTCAATTCCCTGCGGGTGCTAGGTATGTGAAGGGTTTTGCCTTAACACTGTACCCGCATCCGTCTTATGGTTACTTGTTCGCCAAGGTTTTCTTGGCTTCAATTCCCTGCGGGTGCTAGGTATGTGAAGGGTTTTGCCTTTACACTGTACCCGCATCCGTCTTATGGTTACTTGTTCGCCAAGGTTTTCTTGGCTTCAATTCCCTGCGGGTGCTAGGTATGTGAAGGGTTTTGCCTTAACACTGTACCCGCATCCGTCTTGTGGTTACTTGTTTGCCAAGGTAAGGGGGTATTTTCCCGCTTCTTTTTAAATTTTGAATTTTGAAATTCGAAAGGTTGGTGGAAAGATAGGAACAGTCCAAACCTCTGAAACGTCGCGCGACGGTTTCTTCTGACTGTCAGGACGTGCAGGAAGTTATGGTGACGTGACATTATATGGTCATTCCAGACGCTTTTTCAGGCGCGTGGGCGCGATTTTTCGGGCGCGTGGCCGCGAAATTACTGGCACACGTCCTGTCAACAGCTGTTGCCAGTCTGCTTTTTGCCACGTGTCATAGTTTCATTGCACCTTCGATTTCTCTCTCCTTCGCATTAAATTCACCGCATTAATTGCGATTAGTATATAAAGGGGGAGAGGGTTATTTGCAATTCACACTTTTCACTTTCATCTCTTCTTCTCAAGTAATTTCCGGTGAATTTTTCTGTTCAGTAAAGCATTACCCTGAAATCTCTTTTCATCTTTCTTCCACTATGCCTTCTCATGATGCTGATGACCAGAAGACTGCTGGCGAATGCCAGTGCTCTCTTCCTGTCGATCTGTACCAGTATATCGTCAGGAAGTTCATGCTCGAGTCTCTCGAGCCTGAGTTTCCTGAACCCCACCATACTGTGTACGATGCCCCTAGTGGCAAGATCGGGGTTTATGCTGCATTCTTTGTCTACGGAAACCTTAGGTTTCCGTTGACAAAGTTTGTGTACCGTGTTCTGGAGAGGCACGGTGTGCACCTGACAGAGGTGCACCCCATGGCCATTGCCAAGGTCCGGCACTTTGAGTGGGTGTGCCGGATACTGGGCCTTGAGCCCCTCGTTGACCGTCTGATGACCTTCTACACTTGGAGGTGCATCCAGGGGTGGTACACTCTTACAACCCGTATCAAGGGTTTAAAGATTTGTACCACCGAGCGGAGTCTTCGCTCGTGGAGAAGAGAGTTCTTCTTCATATCCGCTCGCGCCATCCCCATCGCCATGAAGTTCAAGAATGGCCAGGCGCTTCCGAACCTTCCCGCCCTCAACTACGAGGAGGCGGAATGGTTCTCGAAGATATCCCGGGTCCATTCCCCGGTTTTCCGTTTTCCGGAGTCGGCGATGGTGATGCTGGGGATGAGCCGGGTGTGGAAGGCGGCGAATGCGGATAAGGTTCCGATCGTCCTTGAATATGGTTCGAACTCTGTCCCTTATGGTACGTCTTGTTTCATTTTGCTGACTTCGATTTTTTCTAACTTTCTTGTTGATTTCAGAGGGGAACGATCTTCAGTCGCTCCTGAACCCGCGGGAGGAAGATGGTCCCGCGCGGATGGGTACTCGTGCTCTGGACGAGAACGAGTTGCCCATCTTAGAGCAGACCGCGGGTCGGTTCGTGGAGGTTTACCCGCCAGGCCAAGAGATCCTGAGCCACCGACGGCCAGGTAAGCCTATCTTCTACCCTGAACCTCTCAATGCTGTGCCTGCTGCTGGAGTTGACATTTCTTCTTCTGAGGAATCCGCAGAAGGTCCTCCACTGGTGCGGAAGAAAAAGGCTGCCGTCGGGAAAGGCAAGGAGAAGGTGGCCTCTACGGCCGACCCGGTAATCCTATCTGACTCGGAGTCAGATAGTGCAGAGGTGGCGGGGGAGCCCGGTGGTGAGGAGACCACCGCTCCGGAGGCTGTAGCGACGACGACGGTTACCGGTGTCAAGAGGCCGGCTCCATCGGGTTCGCCCCCGCTCGTCCGTACGTTCAAGCTCAAGAAACCCCGTAAGTGCCCCCATAATTCTTGTCTAGATTTGTTGTTTCAAATAAATTTTTCTAACACTTTTGCTTGTGCAGGTGTGGATGTTGACGCATTCCAGGGTGGAGTTGGAGCAAGTATTCCTCCGCCAATGAGGGAAGGCTCGGTCAGCCTTCCCGAGGCGTCGACCCAGGCGTCTGCGCCTGCTTCCGTTGGTTCCAGCCTTCCTAAGGCTGTTCCAGCTGAGAAGGTGTCTCCGCCGGCCGTGAGTGCAATTTTTACAGCATCTTTCACGGAGCCGGCGGTTACTGTTGCTGAGGAGGCGACGCCAACAATGGCTACCACAGCGGCTGCCACTATACCTGCGCCACCGGCACCGACGGCCGGACCATCAGGTACGCGCCGGGCTTCCCGCCGATCTATGCCACCTTCCCGTCTGCCTGACCTGTTGGATGGATTTCCTTTAGGTTCAGGTGATGGGTTTGGCGGCTATCGGCCTGTTATTGACCCTACAGGTACGTAGGGTTCTTTTTCCTTTGTATATTTTTGTCATCTTTTCCTAACTGCCTTTGTTTCTTTTGCAGTGTCGGATTCCAATGAAGTGTATGTTCCAAGATGGAACATACGCTGAGGAACAACCCTTCGCACCCCTGTGGAGTGCGTGGATTGGGCTCGCCACGCTGCTCCTCATGGTGCGTTGGGGGAAGCCATGGCTAGCTACCAGGAGGGTAGGCTAACCAATGAGCTTCGGGTTCTCCAGGCCCGGACGCAGCCCCGCGTCGAGCTGCTTTGTCGTGAAAACGACAAGTTAAAAGCAGCTCGCGCCAAAGATGTATCTGAAGCGCGGGCTCTTCGGGAGGAGAACCGGCAGTTGGCCGCTGCCGCAGCCGAGAAGGAGAAGGCATTCAAGGCCCTCGAGGTTGAAGTCCAGGCGCGACTCGAGGCCCGCTCCAAGGCTGCCCAAGCTGTGAATGAACAGCTTCGGCTGGCCAAGGAGACTGCGCGAAACTCAACTGAGAGGGCTGCCAAGGCTGAAGCTGTTGCTGAGCCGCTTCGCGAAGAGAATGAGCAGCTTAAATGCAAATTAAAGGCTCTTCAGCATGCTCATGACGCCTTGGCAATGGAAGATGCCAAGAAGCTGCAGGAGATCCTTGACCAGAGGGGGGTGCTTGACCGCACTGAAAGGAAACTCAAAAGCGTCGAAGAGGCTGCCGCCAAGGAAGTTCAACTTGCCAACCTTGATAAGAGCGGAGCCGAACGTGCTTACAAAGAAAGTCAAGCTACCCTCCAATGGCTGCTTCGAGAAGCGTTGCCTCAGGTATCTTTAACTTTTTCTTTACGCTTTCTGCTCGTAATTAGAAAATGTTCCAACTTGTATTCTCTTGTAGGTTGTGCGTCGGGTCCTTTCGGAGACCTCTTATGACGATGCGATGAGCACAGCCCTCAACGCTTCTCATGAGGATGGGGAGAAGACTGGCTTCCTGCTTGGTCTAGGGTTTGCTGAGAGAGGCTTTCCGCCCTCCAACTTCCCTTTATTCAATGTTAATACTGAAGCTGCTTATGACCAAGCTGTGAACCAGTACGCTGCCTTCCCGCATCCAGTGGTGGAGAAGGTGAACGAAGCTGCTGCTGCTGATGATGGGCTAAACATCCTTAAGGCTTTCCTTGGGCAGCCGCGCTCTGACGGTGCTGGTCCAAGCGGAGGTGGCCCTGAAGCCTGATCCTGAAGATCCCTTCCCACTGCTAGGATAGACTTAGCTTTGTATAGATTTCTTTTAGGCGGGTAGTTACCCGGCCACTGTTGTAATATATCATTGAAATATACGATTGTTATTCCTTTCATTGGATTCTTTGCTTTATAAACTTATGACTTGCATACTTAGTTTAAAATAGCAATTTTCCAAGTGTTTAGAATAAGAACCTTCGAACGTGGTTGATAGTGGGTTAAAGTTTCGCTTCCTCCTTCGTGATTGTGCGGGTAGAACCGTCACTTGCACTTGGTAGGATGGCTAAACTTTAACTTTTATCTAACCTGCGTGTAGGTTTTTCTTACTTTTTGAGGATAAGTTAACCTTTGAACGTGGTTGATAATAGGTGTGAAGTTTTGCTTCCTCTTTCGTGATAGCGCGGGTAGAACCGTCACTTGCACTTGGTAGGATGGCAAAACTTTTACCCATACCTGACCTGCGTGTAGGTTTTTCTTACCTTTTTAAGAATTTTGTTTTGAACCGTTCGACGCGCGGCTGTCGATAGGTTAGTGTTCATCTTCCTTTCATGATTCGTGCGGATAGACCGGCACTTTCATTTAATGGAATAATTGAACTCCTTCAACTGACCTGCGTGAAGGTTTGCCACGTTATTGGGTTCGTGCGGGTAAGACCGCCTTCCCATGCAACGACTTCACGTAATGTGAATGCCGTCACCAGTGTTGGATAGTTTTAACCGTTCGACGCGCGGTTGTTGATAGGTTAGTGTTCATCTTCCTTTCATGATTCGTGCGGATAGACCGGCACTTTTATTTAATGGAATAATTGAACTCCTTCAACTGACCTGCGTGAAGGTTTGCCTGTTGAGGATAAGTTAACCTTTGAACGTGGCTGATAATAGGTGTGAAGTTTTGCTTCCTCTTTCGTGATTGTGCGGGTAGACCCGTCACTTGCACTTAGTAGGATGGCATAACTTTACCCATATCTGACCTGCGTATAGGTTTACCTTTTCCTCTTAAGAATTTTGAACTGTCCCACGCGCGGTTGTTGATAGGTTGGTGCAGTTCCCTCGAATGATTCATGCGGATAGGCCAGCACTTTCATATGGTAACTTTTTTCTCCTTCAACTGACCTGCGTGAAGGTTTATCATGCTTTTTGGGTTCGTGCGGGTAGGACCGCCTTCCCATGCAATGACGTTTTTTGTAATTATGCGGTGAAAACCGGCATATTAGTGTGTACAAAAGTATAAATGTAAATCATCAGCTTCGACGTTTGAAAGAGAATCATTTCCATTAGAAGTGGCTCTTGGCCTTTTCTGTACAAATTGGAATTGATTACATGCAAACTGTGTAATTGAACTCCCTTCCATGTTGGGACAGGAGTGCCATCGAGCCGACACGCACCTGTTTCGGGATCTCGTTCTTTATGCAGCATGTAGTCTCCATATTGAAGCTGATTTTTTATTCATGTTTACCCCAGCCATGGTTCCACACGCACCTGCCTGCTTAGCTTTTATTTCGCCACGAGGTGTGCGAGCGTCCCATCTCTGACGAATGTTTCGACCATGTCTTTTACGTCTATGCATTCTTCAGTGTTGTGGCCTTTTGTTCTGTGATAGTCACAGTACTTGCTCCGATCAGCATCGTGACGATGTCGGATTACTGGAGGCTTTGGCTATGGGAGCTCTTCAGTAGCAAATATGTCAGTGACGCTTTTGGTAAGTGGCGTCCATCTGGAGTTCCGGTGCAGCTTTACATTATCCCTTTCACCCAATCGATGCTGTAAGCCGGATGAGGTGTCAAAGTTTACCCTTGACTGCCAAATGCCTTGCTTCCGTTTTTTGTTCAATCGGGCGGTGAGGATGTTGTCCTCTCTCGTCCTCTGGGTGTAAAGGTTTGTGCTCTGCGGAAGGTCTCTACCCAGTTGCTTCTCCGTTTCCGCATAGCGTTTAGCTGCTGTCATGATGCCATCCCATGTGGATGGCATTCCATCTTTACCCGTTAGGGTGCGGATAAGCTCTGGGTCCTGCGCGCCCTGGATGAAGGCTGCGCGAACAAGATCCTCGCTGATATTGCCCAAACTTAACTTCTTTGAGTTGAAGCGAGTGATGAAGTTTGGTAGAGATTCATCTTCTTCCCGTATGCATTTGAGGATTGTCCATTGCTCCTCGGTATACTTTCGCTGCTGGCTGAAGTGTTGGCTAAACTTCTGCTGGAAGTCTGCCCAGTCGTAAATGTGGTTAACCGGTAAACGATCAAACCAAACCCTAGCAGCCCCCACCAGCGTCATTTGAAACATGTAACACCACGTGGGTTCCGTCCAGTTGCTGACGGTTGCCCCTGCTATGAACCTGTTCAAATGGTCGTCTGGGTCGGACATACCATCATAAGTGCCTATGTTGGGCATTTGTTTGGCACTTTTTGGGGCAATTGCTTCCGCAATGTCCCTTGCAAATTTGGACGTTCCCGCATTTGCAACGTTCGGTCTGTACGTTTTGGAGAAGTCTCGTGGACTTCCACCTGTGCTTTTTGGTTTGAAGGCTTGTCCAAAATGCCTTCTCGGTTGGGAATCCGTTTCCTTACGCTTCCCTTTTGCCCTATGGCGAGGGTTCGCGTCGGAGTCGGATTCCTCCGAGTCATTGTCCAAGTATTCTTCGAATTCGTCGGCCTGTTGGACGGAACGCAAGCGTTCGTCCAACTCAGCTTGGAATTCCTTTTGTCGTGCCTCCGCCCATGCCTTAACTTCCTCGAGAGTTTGGCGGGGGAGTCTTGTTCGTTTTTTAAACTGGGTATCGGTGAATCCCAGTGGGCGATTATTTACTGCACTTGCCCCAGCTTGGGTAACTGGGGTAGTGTTCGTAAAATTTACTTCACTTGCCCCGGCTTGGGTAACCGGGGTAGTGTTTGTAAAAACTGTGTTGCCGGTATTCCCTCCAGTAGCTGGGGTTGTGGTTACCGGAGTCTCTTTAACCATCTTTCTAGAAGTTTGAAAAAACTGGAGAAAAATGAAGTTCTAGCTTTATGCACGGATGGCGCCAATGAAGAAACACCAGTCATACCCCGACCGATTACTGGTAACCTAGGGGTTGGAGAGCTGTTTCCCACGAGGGGTTAGACCCTTGGAAGATGGTTCTTCTGATAACCTGCAAAACAGACACCGTGAGCTCGTCACTGAGAAGGGGGGGGGTTCCTCCTTGTGACCACCCTCCGGCGTGAGAATCAGACTAGATTGCTCTTTAAATATAAAAGTATATTAAGAGATTGCTAGAGCAGATATCAGGTATATATGAGGATAATATGATAAGATGAGATGGTCATACCATTTGGGGTATTTATAGCCGAAGGTAGGTTTCCAAGGGGTTTAGCCGGCCCAACACGCTACCAACTGTAACCTATGCACGTGCCCTGCCTGTGAGTGGTGGATAGGTAGCGGCTGACACAGAGCAGGCGTGTCGTGCACTCTTCCTCTTCTGCCAACAACAGGCTAGGCACGTGGTATGGCAGGAGTTGGTGGGTAGGCGGCGGCTATTGGTCACAGTGCTGTGGCGTGCTGTCTGCCATGCTGCTGTCAGTGAGCTGTCGCATTCTTGGTCAGATCTTTTGTCTGTACCTCGTCAGGTATCACACAAAAGATCCTCCATACGGACTGGCTCATTTAGGCGGGAGTTTTCCCCCTCCCGCCTTTGCTCATTCCTTCAGGTGACACTGGGGAGAGTTAAGTACCTAGTGCGTGTAGCCATGCTGCGCGGGTGGCCTTCACTCATGGCTTGTATCCGAGGCTGCGGGAACAGGCGGAGTCCTTCACCATGGGAGGCATTTCCTGCGGGACCAGCTTGCATACTGCGCGTAAGGACGTCACTTCTCTGAGCATGGTTGGTCCTGCGGATCCAGTTGGTCTCTGCGCAGACGTCCCTGTTTAAGGTGAGTCTTGCGGGTCCAACTGGGCTCTGCTGGGACCTACCTCTTCACATATTTATTTGACCAATATTTTTTGTTAGGTCATAAACAAATATACAATCCTTACAAATATACACAGGTAATATCTAAAGTAGATAAAATACAATCATTTCATAATAAAAAAATCAGACCTGTTACATTAAAGCTTTTATAACTAACCAACCACATAAGTTATTTATAAACACCTAGCCTACATACATGTAGACCAAATCTAAACAAAACTGACCGTCAACGACTAAACGGGTCAAGTAAACAAAATAACGTTTAAAAGACTTAAAAAAATAATGGCATCTAATGTAACGACTAGCTTGCTTAAACCAAATAAGCATTATGTCATGCCAACTTCCATAATAACTGGTTTCTTGGTGTTTAATTCAGCTAGCATACTCTTGGTTACATACTTGGTCCTTAATCTGTTCAACATCTTTTTCTGCTTCACCGACTTCTCCTCTAGACTACAACCTCAATTATTATTCATGATGAATGTCTCCAAATGCCTCGTTTTATAAATCTCAAACTCTGCATAGTTATCTTTTGTTGCACAATTTAATTTTCTCAATTTTGGTGCTAATGCATCTAATGCATCTACCTCTGTATTCCCAACAAAACATAGATAGCCAACAAAAAAACACCTACACCCAACATACATGAATTACTTTATAATATGTACAATATCAATACATAATAAAAAGGCCACACTCTATAAGAAGTCAACACGATTTTTTACCAGTTTTGCTACTGAAGTCTTTGCATATAATAAGATACTCATTGACTTTTTCTTATCTATTTCGAACCTACACTTCTATCTTGAGGTATCAGCACCGTTTAACACGTCAACTGAAAGAGTCTTTAGATCAAAACAAACCAAATAATAATGATTAACCAACATAATCAGAATGAAAACCATATCAAATGTTGCTAGTGTCATTTTTATCATATCCTTATTCAATGCGCGATAAATATAACATGTTCTAAAGTTATTATTATCATTACTATCCTTATTATTAATAATATTATTATAAATTTTATTTTCAATTCATTGTTATGAAAACCGAACTCTTGATCTAAAACCTGTCTTGTTTTTATTTAATATTGGTTTAGTTATTCAAAAGTCCCAATAAAATAATATTATTTTTATTCTAATTATCAATTATGTTCATGTCCCTAATCATTAACAAACTAACCGGTAACCGATTTAACAACCGAACATCCTCGTTCAATGTTTCCAATATAGTTTCATTATGGCTTCAAGTTCATTAATATATATTACATTATTTATTTTAGCTAAGGTGTTTCATCATTTCAAGTCGGATATGTTCGTTTACCGTTCGAGCTTCATTTATTTATCTATTTATTTCTCGGTTCATCAATCGAGGTGAGTACTACCCCTTTTTCCATCTTCCGTTTTGGGGTGACATTTCATACTTATCAAACTAAATGCTTTATTTACTTGAATCTTAAACCCACAAACGTGATTGTATACATTACTTAAATACTTGCTTGATTTGGTGTTCTATGCTATATGTCTATATGTTTATCGCTTTCGGTTGGCTGAATCTATAAATCCTAGACTACTTGGCATCCCCTTGTAGCAGGTGTCGTTAACATAATGCAATTAACGATATTCTATTAAATCCTAGACTACTTGGCAACCCCTTGTAGCTAGGTGGCGCTAACGTAATTCTATTAGCGATTGTCAATTTATCCAAGTTGTTGCTTTTATTTATCGTTTTGTATACAAGTTTTGTGGCTTTTTATTACTATATACTTGCTCAAACTTATGAATTGCTCACCAACCTTTGTGTTGACAAACTTTATTTTATGAAATGTTACAGGTTTGACTTTTGTTGACTCGAGGACTTGATGAAAACGTTACCAAGACTATTAGGATATTAGTAAAACGAACAACATAATTGCTACTTGTATTCAACTTGTTTGTGTGGACGAGATGTGTTGTTTATTGATTTGTTGAAATAAAATGAGTTGATTAAATATTGTCACTTTAAATAGTGTCTTGTGTATTTGTCCAGTCACGTTGCACCCCGGCATGTTCCGCCTTTGGTCAGGGTGTGACAAATTGGTATCAGAGCCACAAGACTATAGGATAGGTGGTTAGACGTAACGACCTAGTATAGTCTTTACTTTAGGGTCTTTATACGTGTTGCCTATACGTGTTTACCCTATTTTATTGTTCAATACACTTGTTTATTTATATACTTATTTATTTTATTAAATCATAAATATACACATACACACACTTTCATAGTACTCCAAGGTATCCTTACCTTAAAACGCAAAAACATTATATTTTTATTGTGTTTTATGGATCACGAACTTAACTTGGATCCCGTTGTTTCAAATCTCCTTAAAGATTGTCTCATATGAGATGACCACTTTAAGTAGCCGAATGCGAGCGTTCCGCTCGCCATCCTAATTTTCGGTGTTGAAACAATAGAACCGCGGTGGTTCGTGGACTAGTGTTTTGACATGACGTTGTATCTCGATTTATTGTGTTATTATTGTTATTTGAGTCAAAAACATGAAAAGTCGCGGTGGTTCGTGCACATGTTTGGACTCCAACGTGGTGTTTTGTAAATGTATTTTTTTTTAGAGTTGGAATATCAAGTTATGGTGGTTCATTCACGATTTTTCCATCTTTAAATTCTTAAGACATTGTTTACAAATTTCAAGAATTTATACAATTTTTTCTTTATTTTGTTATAAATTCTTATCAAGAATCTTCATTTATAAATGTTATATTTTTCTTATTGTTAATAATTCTTTTATATCTCAATTTTATATGGTAAAGTTTTACACCAATTTTCTCATTTTGATTTCACAAGAATTTTTATTGCGAATTTCGTTCATTAAAATAAAACCTCTTCGATATAAGTAAAAAAATAAATAAATAAATATATGTATATATATATATTTTGATCTATTCATAATGATTTTTAATATGTTATATATTTTCATTAAAACGATTTACAAACAAAAAAAAATCTTGTTGTATAAATTTCATTATATTAAGAAAGTTTTATGATAAATTTCACCTCAATTTTTCAAGTAAATCTTCTATTATATAAACTTTAAATTTATTTAAAGTCCTTGTACAAAAAAAATTTGTATAAAAATTTCATTTTTATTACCATTCCGTTTATTTTGAACGATCATTTCACAATATTATTTTTTTTAAACTTTTCACGACGTTTTAATTATATTATATAATACCCGTGGTAAAATTTTCGCTACACAAATTTATTTTCATAACAACTTTCATCATGCAATATTTGGTTCGTTATAAATTTTCGCAAATAAAAAAAAATTACATCATATGATTTTACGCGTTTTAAAATTTTTATGATACTTTTGCCATTATCTTTCAAGAAAGTCACAAACTTATAGTTTGTAATCTTCTTGAAACTCTCATGCAAAACTCCATAGAAATTTTACTTTAAAGATCAAAATAGTTTACTTATGATTTCTCGATTTACAATGCCGGTCATTTAACTTACCATGATATTTTTGTTACACGATATTAAATAACGAACTTGGCAAAAAAAAATTCTCATTTCGCAACTTTGTTTTTCCCAAAGACGACATTTATCATTTAATATTGAAACCTCATAACAAATTTTGACATTCAATTTACGTATTTTAAATTTCCTCATAAGCAAAAAAAAATTTATTTTAATCTTTATAAAAAAAAGAGGTGTGTGATTCACACACTCGGATCTCAAAAAATTTCTATTTGTATAATATATATACTTATACATATATTAACTTTTAATTTTAATTATCAAAATTTTCATGGATACTTCAAACATTATTTATAAATTATGATATCTTCAGTTTAATACTTATTATGAGTCAAAAATCTCACTAAACGCAACCACAAGTTCCCAAACACCCGTATCCCATCTCAAACTACCAGCTTAAATCAAAACACCCTTCCATTTCAAAAGTTTCCCAAGCACTCAAATATTTTCCTCAAATATAAACGAAACCTAACACATCAACGTTATACCCTCACCTACTCAAACCCTATGCAAGCACAAGATATACAAAAATCAACCCAACAAAATGCCCTAACTACCGCCACCTTTACGCCACGAAAACCTATCAAACTTACCATCAAAATGCTTCAAAGACACGACAAACACGCTATGTTGAGTCACAAACCATATCGCCACACCATTCCCATCCAACATAAAATTTGATATCAAAATAGAAACCCAAACACTCCTTACAAAATATATGTATAAACCAAATCTCCACCCAAACTAACCAAGATCAAATTATCCAGCCCATCAACATAACCCGAGCCCAAATAAGCCCAACCACTACTCACACAAATCATCCAAGCCTAACCCACTCAAAAGACCTAAACTCAACAAACCCCATCGATTCAACTCAAGAAAACTCAACTACTCAAGCCGACCTAAACACTCTCACTTACTACTAAATTTCCAACCATTCACTGTACGAAGCCTAAGACCCCTCCCTACGCATGCAAGTTTCATTTTTCCCTGAAATTATATATATATATACATACATACATACAACTAGTGTACTTATAATAACCTCATGTGTTCGAATAATCGTTTTTAAAATTATAAACCCTAAATATATATATATATATGGTATTGTCATGACAACAAAATTTTATTGTGAGGAATTGTATTTAAGGGTTATTAGATGATTATATGTATGATTTCAAGATTTTAAATATTGTCACCTAAGGTGATAAGTCTCTTAATAACTTTATAAATCGAGGTTTCACTTTGAATGTTGAATGCGGAAATTTATTTAGTAATAAATTACAACTTTTCTCATATTGCATAAACTCAATGACCACGGCTTTGCAAATCTTGGAACGCATTTATAAATATTTTATATTGTTACACAAATTTTTGCTCAATAACGATTTACGCAAACTATTACTTCTTATTATCACAAGCATTATTTTATAAATATTTTTTATCACAACCGCTTTATGTATACAAACTCCTTTAACAATTTGGGTTACAAGATTTACATTCAATAATGATTTAAATATTTTCCCTAACAATGCGTTACCGCGATGCTTCGTTATTATGTACATTTCTTAGAAACAATAAAACGACCTTACTTAAGACCTCATTTTCAATTTTAGTCTATTATACGTTACGTGATTTACATATTTAGTCATTAAATTCGAGTCTCACAATTTTGCGATTTTATTTTCATTTGATGAGATGTTTCGATGACAATGTTTTGCACATGAGATTTCATTGTTGTGTTTGATTTTTGTGACCGAATGCAAACAATTTAATAACAATTTGTGTAATACTTTCAAAACCTTAACTTCGCCAAAATCTCGTTTATCTTTTAAACGATATTTTCATGACTATGTTATCTCTATTTGTGCATTTATGTAAACGCGATTCTATACGTTATTCTATATCATTTTATCTAATCTATTAACGGCTTATGTGTGGCTGTCTACAAGTTTTGGCGCTATTAGAAACTGTTATTATAATGACGATTATATAAATGGTTTCACAATAGTGGCCGTACTCACGTTTTATCATATTTCATCGATTGTCTTGATTGTTAATCAAATGCTATTTTAATTTATGTTGATACATGTATACGTCATCCCAAGAAACTCACCTCATCCTCGTGATTTCACGAAATCGAATTCTCAAATCTTATAACCTCAAGTTTGTTCACGTATGAAACTCATTGTATGCTATTATTAATTGTATCATTGTTTATCCCTACCTCATGTACTCACTTATTGGATTTTCTTAAATTTCACCCATCGGATTTTATACTAATTTAGTGACCTGACTTTAAACCATGGATTCTAATGATTTACTTATTTCTTCACGCTGAGGACTTTTGACTTCAATCCTCGTCTCGTAATTGTTTACCCTAATTTTTTGTATTTGATCGTCTTTACTAAATTTAAGCCAAATTGTTATTTTCGTCTTGGTTTATATACTAAGACTTTAAACTGTTTCATTTATGTATCCTATTTTCCTACTTATTAAAAAGTCAATCCCGAAATTTTCTACCGCTAGTACTGTTTTGTCAACATTGGTAAAATTCAACAAATTTATTTACACATCTATTATTTAAAGATTTCAAAATAAATATGTCTTTTAAACCACACAATAAAACGAACCATATGGACCATACGACGATTTAAATAATTATGGGTGCACACTTAATTATCGAAATCTCCGTATGGAAGCCATAGTAAGTACACTTGTGTGCGATAACTAAGACCTGAGGATGATGGCAGAAAAACGATGGAAATGCGAATCATGATAAAAGCATGGTGGATACGCCGCGGTACATCCTATATATAAGTGCTTTTATCGTGTTTTTCATTTGTAGCGTTTTTCGAGTCATGCAAGGATTTGACGTTATTATTTTACAAAAAATATAATAATAAAAAAAAATTGTTCATGTAATTATCATACAAAGGACAATATTCGTTAATAATTACTTTTTCGTTAAGTTTATTTTAATTTCGGGACGAAATTTCCAAAAAGTTGGGGATACTGTGACATTCGTCAAATTCGGATTTTGATTTTTCTGTCACGCTTTATTTTAATAAGTTATACTTCGAGCCCGTCATGTAGGCGTGTACTAATCGTTGTTCATTTAACATAAAATTTGTTTATAAATTGTAAGGGGTACTTCTTGCCATTCTCAATCTATGTTAACAATTTGGTAAGTTTAGTAACCTTAGTATAATATTTAGGAGTTGGAGGACCTGTTTGCAAATAACTAATATATATACATATACACACAAATACATAAAACCCTAAACCTAAATCATTCACCCAGCCGCCACCCGTCTTGGCTGATTTCCGGCGGCCGGCGCACCTCCGGCGAACACCACCACCACCTCCGGCCGTCCCTTCTCACCTCCCTCTCCATCACCCGCAGCCTCCACCACCACTCTTTTTTCTCTCTTCGGCTTCCGGCAGCCTGTAGCCCCTCCCCCTCACTGCGCGTTTTTTCCGGTGACCGGAAAACCGGCCACCGGTGTACCACTGTCTCTCTCACTCTCTCTCGTCTGTCTCTTTCTCTCTATCTCTCCTCGCCTCTCTCCCTCTCGCCGTACCCTATCTCTCTCTGCTCTTTCTCTCTCGCGCCGTCTCTTTCCTTCTCCCTCCGGTTGGGGTTTCCGTCTCCGGCAGGTGCGACTCGTAAACATCTAAAGGTAACTTAAATTGGATGTTGGTGTAATTAATGTTCATATATATTAATTTATCGAGTCTAAATTGTTAATGATCGGTTTTTATGTATCGGTTTATTTATTGGTTGTACTCTTGGAAACGGGTTGGACGGGTTTGGAGTTGGTGTGATTTGGGGAAAAGATGAACAACCGGTAATCGAGTCACGAGTTCGTTTTTCCCCCTAAACCGACTTTGGAGAGTATTTTGTTGGGATTATTATTATAAATCTCATAACTAATTATTAGTATTATCATTATTATTATTAACAAGATTATTATTATTATTGTTAACAAGATAATTATTAGTATTATCATTATTATTATTATTAACAAGATTATTATTATTATCATCATCATCATTATTTTCATAATAATAGATTATCATTATTATGATTATTATTATTATCTTTATTACTATGATTATTAAGGAATATTATTAAAATCTAATATTGTTAATATTACCCATTTGTTTTATCGAACCGAAACCCATGTCGGACCTAGTTGTCGTTTAACGTCACTGTCACTCGAGTTATATCTTTTTTTATCATTAATACTGCTATTATTAAAATGATATAAGTATTAGTTATTATTAATATGACATATATAATTAGTATTAATAATAATTATTATTATCATTAAAACTTATAAACCTATTAATAATGTTTTCAACAATAAAGTAATAATTATTATATTTATTATTACTACTACTATTATTAATTTTAACAACAAATTCTCGATGAGTAGTATATTATATATTATATTCACCATTATCTTATATATCTAGATATATATGTATACACACACACACACACATATATATATATATAACATGTTCTAAAGTTATTATTATTATTACTATCCTTATTATTAATAATATTATTATAAATTTTATTGTTAATTCATTGTTATGAAAACTGAACTCTTGATCTAAAACTCGTCTTGTTTCTATTTAATATTGGTTTAGTTATATAAAAGTCCCAATAAAATAATATTATTTTTATTCTAATTATCAATTATGTTCGAGTCCCTAATCATTAACAAACTAACCGGTAACCCGATTTAACAACCGAACCTCCTCGTTCAATGTTTCCAATATAGTTTCATTATGGCTTCAAGTTCATTAATATATGTTACATTATTTATTTTAGCTAAGGTGTTTATCGTTTCAAGTCGGATCTGTTCATTTACCGTTCGAGCTTCATTTATTTATCTATTTATTTCTCGGTTCATCAATCGAGGTGAGTACTTTCATACCCCTTTTTCCATCTTCCGTTTTTGGGTGACATTTCATACTTATCAAACTAAATGCTTTATTTACTTGAATCTTAAACCCACAAACGTGATTGTATACATTACTTAAATAATTGCTTGATTTGGTGTTCTATGCTATATGTCTATATGTTTATCGATTTCGGTTGGCTAAATCTATAAATCCTAGACTACTTGGCATCCCCTTGTAGCAAGGTGTCGTTAACGTAATGCAATTAACGATATTCTATTAAATCCTAGACTACTTGGCAACCCCTTGTAGCTGGGTGGCGCTAACGTAATTCTATTAGCGATTGTCAATTTATCCAAGTTGTTGCTTTTATTTATCGTTTTGTATACAAGTTTTGTGGCTTTTTATTACTATATACTTTTATGCTCAAACTTATGAATTGCTCACCAACCTTTGTGTTGACAAACTTTATTTTATGAAATGTTACAGGTTTGACTTTTTGTTGACTCGAGGACTTGATGAAAACGTTACCAAGACTATTAGGATATTAGTAAAACGAACAACATAATTTCTACTTGTATTCAACTTGTTTGTGTGGACGAGATGTGTTGTTTATTGATTTGTTGAAATAAAATGAGTTGATTAAATATTTTCACTTTAAATAGTGTCTTGTGTATTTGTCCAGTCACGTTGCACCCCGGCATGTTCCGCCTTTGGTCGGGGTGTGACAATTAACGCCAATCAAAATCACATAAATTCTTGTCCATATATAACTGGTTTAAGAGTGGGTTAAAACATTTACTATCAACCATAGTAATAAAAACAACATAAAATAAATTACTTTAAACATTATTCCCTCCACGTATTTATTTTGGAGAACCAGTTTTAAAATATGAGTGAATTATTTGAACACTCGGGTATCTATTCTTCCATCGTTTTAGTATTGGATCACGTTCCTTAGGTTTACCCACCTCACTTTATGCAAACTCTTTATAGAGTGAAAACAGTTCTTAAGGCTTGCCTCGAAGGCGACATAAACTTCATACATACAAATATCGAACATTGTAATGGAGAGGCTGAAACGCTTCTTGGCGAAGCATTGAAAGCTCTGTGATGGAAACGCTTGGATGCCTTCATTGCAAACCGGGTGTCTATGGAGCTCATCACTAATGGGGCATATACATCTTTATATTATTCTAGAAATTTATTCTGGAATCTACAAAAGCATCGATAGATCAGTTAATGTGGATTACGTCGATGTGCTAGTATGTGATATTTCGCAGGCAATTTGATGGGCAAGATTCGGTGATGTTGGTTAAGGAGACTGTCCGGGCAATGAAAAATGTCATTGGCAAGGACCTAGCTTTATACTTGAGCGTCGCGAACTATGACATCTCTAAAATCAGAGAGGCCCTTCGAGTAGCCAATGAATTGAAACTGGTCATGGTTGTGGTTCATTGCAGTTAATTCAATCAAACGGCTTCATAATTCTTTTTTTTTACATTTATTTATGAATATATTATTTAGATACCCGGATAGTTGTTGATGTATATGAATTCCAACAACCCTGACACATGCAACGAACTTGGCCTAGCGGTCATTTATTGTCGCTCGCTAGAGGATGTTTTAAGCTAAAAATATCATGGGTGTGCCCCGTAAGTGTCGTTATCGCTTGCCAGTATTGAGGAATCCGGTAATTCGTTCATTCAAACTAATTAATAATTAAACATTTAGGTTGAGTTACATGTCTGTTAAATGACAAAAAACAAGTTGGTGAGTAATGAACGCAAAGGAAAGTGTGGATATATATGTAATCTGGTATATACTAAAAGTCCAAGATAAAAAAATCCAGGATTTGTGGCTTCTTAAAAACCGTTTTTCATCCCATAATAAAAGGCACAAACAAAATGCACTTTTTATTATACCCAAATAGCTTATTGGGCTTATTGGAATTTTGAAAAGCCAATAAACAAATAAGCAGTTTCTAAAAGCTTAGCTAAACACCCACTAAAATTGTTTATAAATTACCATGATCTAAGCTTGGTTTGTGTCAAATAAGTTATACAAATAAAGTTGTAACGATATAGTGAGTGAATATGAGGTAACTAAAAATAATAAAAATGAACAAAATGTTACCTTATAAATTTCCTTCCGAGACCACTCATTCCAACAATCATACAACCACCATGAATTCTTATATTTTTCAAGTCTCCAAACGAAAACAAATATGTAAAAAGAATAACACATTTAGAAGAGGTTAAACTCTTTTGTTATGTTAAAAAAAATACAGACTGTAATATAACACACCATCTCCGACAACTCCGACCTCCGGCCACCCAATTACGGTGTAGTTAAGTCTCAAATATGGGATCTTTATAGATGAATAAGATATAAGAAATAAAGGGAGGGTGGAAATAAGAAATAGAGAGGAGACAATGTCGTTTAATGGCTGAACAGAACACGTATTAAGGGGATGTATGGGATTGCTTATTTAAGTCCATAAGGACTTTGGGTGAAAAGGACTTATAACTACTTTACTAAAATAAATAAAATGTGTTTAGATTAACTTATAAGAAAATAAGTCAATAAGCCAATCATTAATAAGTCAATAAATTGTTTCTTAAAAAGTGTTGAAGTTTACTTATTTATGCTATTAATACTTGTTGTCACCCTGACACATTGAAAAAAGAAATTATGATTTTTATAACATAAAATTCGTTTACATATTTTATATTTTTTTACTAGATCATAATAATATTACGTTCAGATTACTAAAAAAACAAAATGCACAATAATAATAAAATAATGTCATACTACATTCCTCTTCTCAATTCCATTATGTCTTACGCAACGTTTAGTTTTCCCACCCAACTCTATTAAAGTGAGTGTCGGGACTATTCGCTTTTCTAAGTTCAAGCAATCACACATCAATCATCTCCTTAAACGTATCATCATTCCATGCGAATTTAAGTTCATTTTTCACAAGCAACAACATTTGGACGGACAAAACCGAATATCAAAGAGGAAAAGGAGTAGCTACCATGAAAGAGGACAAAAGAGTTACCATAAAACTTCATATAAACTGATGGCAAGGACAAACTACACCATGTGTTTTATGATCGACGAAGAGGGTTGGCAGGGGTGTCGTTTTCATACAGATATTTGGATCTAAGTGTTATTACCTTTTACATAAATAAGGCCAACTAAGAACGAGGGATGTGGGGCTTCAAAGGGGGCGCTAGAGCCCCTTCGCTCGCGCCCCCAGGCGCTAATACCACACCAAATGGGCGCTAGAGGGGGCGCTACCGAGGCGCAAACACCACCCGTGAGCATGGTAGCGAGAGAAGAGAGAGAGGATGTGGGGCTTTAATATGGGTGCTAGAGGGGCGCTACCCACACCAGGGGCCAGGGGCTCCACCAGGGGCTCCAACACCCCCCTTATCAAGTTTCTCTCTCTGCCACACGTCATAATATTATTGGTTCTTGGCTCTGCTGGAGCCCCCACTAGAGCCCCCACACCCCTTAGTCTAAACTTGCAGGACTTAACCCAAAACAATAAACATTCCCACTCATTTAATCAAAAGGACTTGAAAACAAGGGCAGGCCTAAGTGGTCCGCATAAAGGTCGCCTGCACCACATTAATTTTTCGTCTTTCTTGTTGTATATACGATTTAATTTGACACCAAAGAAATTTAGACACCGACCCTCATGATTGTTTTACATGGTTTGTTTGAGTAGAGAGGAAACGGTGCAAAGAAAGAAGATAACTTTTATTATTTAAAATACACATATCTATTCTAATAAACAAAATAACTGAGACACATGTCATTTGTAGATTCATTCATAGCATAATTTTCACGCTCAAACTATTTTTCTATTTTTAATGAAAACATATCTATGTCCGTGTAATCAAAACATATAAATATATTCTTTAATTAAATAACTAACTTAACTAAATTATATAGATTAAAAATATGAGGTCGTTTATGTCAATATAATCCAAATATTTATATTTAATGAAAACAAATCTATCTTTTTTAATATAATCAAAATATTTATATACACTTTTGAGTGTAGGAGATGAATATTGTAAAAATATAATATGATAAATCCAAGAAGAAATTGCGAATGAATAACAGTTTTATTCTCACATATTCAATCAACATTCATGGATTCATGGATTCATGGAGTTTTAATAAATCTCTTTCGAAAGTGTAATACAAAATCATGTTTTACTCATGTTATTTTATATATGATGCTTCTTTTTTTATGTTATTCATAATAAAACATCTTATCATTTTTTTTAGAATTCGTTATTTCATTAAAAAAATATAATTACAACTTATAAAATCAGTAGGTTTATTTATTTCATTGTTATGAAGAAATTTCGTGAGAATAAACCACGTATTCGTATGAGTATTCCATTAAAAAATATAATTTAAACTTAGAAAATTATTTAATTTGATAAAATATAGTTTCTTTTTTAATTTAATCATTATTGCTTAGTTTTATTTTTCTTAAGCATCCCATGGATCACAAATGTTCTAAAGCTAGTATATGTATATAACTTAAAATAACTCGTTGTGTATCGTAAACAATAATAATGTAACGAGACTACCACTGTAAACACGAACCCAGTTAAATAATTTACTCAGTTCAGACCTTAGATCAAACTAATTATTATATTGTTATTTATATTGTTAGATATATGCTTTTATCTAACACACGATTAATTTTGTTTTAATTAGATTATTTTATAATGTAATTTTGTTTTAAATTTTGTTGGGAATGCTTAGAATACTCTTACTCTTAATATTCAATGAATTTTCCCTTCTTTATATTTTTTTAATTTCTTAATTCATTTTGTATATAATTGTGTGCAACTTAGGCTCCAACCATATCCTATCTTCAATCTCCCAATCTCCTTCAACTCCAAAACACACAAACAACAACACAAGAATCAAACCACAATGCATCCTTCTTCTTCAACAGCAGAGGATCCATATAATAATAATAATAATAATAATGTTAACTCCACCAATAATATATCCACAACAGGTCTACCACTTTCCTCTCTATTAATCTTCAAACCCATAACCACAAATCACATCCAGAAAATAGTAACTGAGTCTTCCAACACTTTAGTTTCCAACATTCATAAATGCATCAACTTTCTTCATATCTTTGCTTCCCAAAACCCATTTTTCACCAAATTGCATTCTCTTCACTCAGAATACCACAAGTTTTGTCAGGTATTATTATTATTATTATACCTGTGTTTCTGTTAATTTATATACAGTTTAGCTACTTTTAGTTGAATTAGTTAGTAATAATTTAGGGCAGTTTTAGTTCATTGTGTCTCTGTTAAATTAGGGCTCCATTTATAGCAATTTTAATGCCCAAATTAGTTCAAAATAAGAGGGTCAGGCGGGCGGGTTGAATAACGGGTCAATGACAGTTTCGGTTGGATGACTGGATCGTCCCTCGGTCACTTTTATGTTAGTTTTTTACGGCTGTAAGCGAACCGAACCAAACTGGACGAGACCTTGTTCAGTTGTTCATGTTTGTTAAATATGTAATGTGATCTTCATACACCACCCCCATAGTGACTGTACATGCCTATTCAACTCGTATAGTGTTATATGGGCCACACATAACTGACAAGTGTATAGAGGGGACCCACAAAAAAAATCCTTTTTGGCCTATATATGAGTCATATCTCATATACAGTCTGTATAGCTCTATACAAGTCGTATAGGCGAGTGTGTGTGAAGATCCTATGCCTTAAAATATTTATCAGACAACCAGATGTACATGAACACATAACGTGATGGATTTTGTTAAATATTTATGTTCGTTTTTGTTCATTTTATTTGTCAATTCTTAGTGGGTGTTTGGGAATTGGGATTGCTTATTTTCACTAACTTATGACTTATTAATTTTTTGAAAATTGAAAACTAATAAGGTGTTTGGGATTGCTTTTAGTGTGAGAGAGAAAAGTTAATAAGTTATTAACTTATTCAAAAGTTATAAGGAGGTAAAATAAGGAATGCCAAACACCCCCTTAAACTCAAGGATTCTACATGGTTACCCAAGGTCAATATAAAGTTCAGTACTTTTGACATAATTATACAATAATACTTAATATTATAAACTAAAAATTAATAAAATCTTTAAGGGCCAAACATAAAAAAACGAACACGAACAAATGTAAACGAACGAATATTAACAAATATAAACGAGCTAACGCGTTAACGAATGTTCACAAAAATGATTAAATGAGCACGACTCTGTTAATGTTCGTTAATTTAGTTAATCGAACAAAGTTTCTTGTTCATGTCCGTTCATTTATTAAACGAACTTCTCACCGAACGGTCAAATGAACATTTGGTTCATACATTCCTATCAATTTTTGAAATTTATAAGTTTTTGTTTGAGCTATACGTATAAGGCAGTTGTATGCATTTGAATACACGTTTCACGAAAGTTTTTACCCATAAACATGTATAGTTTTATCCATTTGACCCGTTACAGATAGAACATAAACAAACCCGTTTATGACTAATCTTCACTGTTTCAGATTAACTACCAAAATCAAAGGAATTCAAGGCTTCTACCAAACCATGATTTTGCAGCCATTATTCCAGGAGATTCAGTTGCAGGGCTTGTGATCTCTAATGGTGTTCTAAATTTTTTAAACATCTACAACACATTATTAGTTGTGAGACTAGTTCTCACCTGGTTCCCAAACTCGCCTCCAGCCATTGTTAATCCCCTCAGGTATAACATTTGTTAAACACGGATTGGTTTAAATATTTAATCATCAAGTTACAATTTTTTTGGATTATAAAGTAATGTTTTCTATGTTCTGCAGTACTTTATGTGACCCGTACTTGAATATATTTCGTGGGGTCATCCCGCCTCTTGGAGGGACATTGGATCTTTCTCCAATACTTGCGTTTCTTGTGCTGAACGCGTTAACTAGCACTGCTTCTGCACTTCCTTGTGAGCTTCCGTCTACAGAATCGTCTCAAAAAGGCCCGTTATCTCAAACGGGCCAAACGGGCTCGTTGTTTCATACTTCAATATCGCGTCTTACTTCTTCCCAAGAGAAATGGATGAAAAGATTCTGTACGAAAAGGTCAACGGGCTCGGGCAGTGATGAGTAAAACATGGATAAAGTGTTGAACTAGATGCATGATACAACTATATGAACTATTGAGTTGATTATTTCTGTTAGTGTTTTTGCTGTATGATATTTTTTTATTTTGTAATTTGTGAAGTTGAAGTAACCTTCCACACCAAATTGTTACTTTTTTGAAACGAAATGTTTTTACCCGAACTCATTTTACTCAGAACTCATATTGACAGGTCACCCAAAGCTTCTTGTTTACCCGAACGACCGAACTCGTTCTACTCTTAAAAGTCTTAAATGGAATTTGACTAGACTAGGGGGTTGCTTGATTCGCATGATGTTTTTTAAAGAAATTGAAATCGGTATGGAATCATTTTAAAATTAATAATGTGTTTGGTTGGTAATTTTGTTAATCAAATTGGAACGTTAAAATACTGAAAAGACAACTTTGCCCCTCCACTCTTTTCTTCAACGCCGATTGTCTTCTCCATTTCTAATCTTTGAATTATTGCGAGAGAAAAAAAACAGAAATCCTAAATCATTTTTTTTCTCCATCATTGGTTTATATTTTTAAAACTTTACTTCTTACATATGTCTACGTTGTGTACTTAAAGAAAAACTTTTAAACTACAACATGTATGAGGTTGTGTAGGCGTGTAGGAAATAACATACACATGATTTACACATGTATAGGTTCTTAATTAAAAGAATTTTGTTTATATGTTTTTTAGAATGTTAAAGGAAATGAGTAAAATCACATTTCAACTGTCTTCATGTATTTTATTTTTTCTTTAATTGAGAAAATGAATGATTTATTCTGTGTTTTTTTTTCTGTGCTTGCAACAAAATGATATATTAGTGATCAAAATATGTAAATATGATTATTTGATACAAAACTTTAAAAGATTACTAGTAATGTCACTGTTAGATTATAAACAGGTTTGCATGACTATAAAACATCCAAATAAATGTTGAAGAGGTATGTACCCGCCTCAACACCGAGCGAGGCGGGTCAACCCACAAGATATAGACAAGAGGCTTGAAATCAAGACATTATGAAGGCACAAAGCCAAAACCTATGCGCATGGCGCATATCACATATGCTCATGCATCACATGCTCATGCATCACATGCTCAGGCATCACATATGCTCACGCATCACATATACTCACGCGTATCACATCTGCGCGTGGCGCATCCGCGCGTGGCGCATATCACATGCTTGTGCATATCACATCTGCGCATGAAACATCTGCGCGTGAGAATAAAGAGAAGACCTCGCGCATCCTCAGGATTGGCGCATATCACACATGCACATAATCAACCTCGTCCTTATCCAAATTAGGGTAAGGACAACCTTGATTGTGCACGTCAGACAACCTTCCAGAAGGTATCTTTTTAAGGAATAAGAATATGCTGATGTTGACAGCTGCCAATGAAAGGTGGACAACTCAGCAAAACCCATGTGCAACTAACCAGTGAAAAAGCACCAGGTGTCCCAAGGACACGTGGTGTGAAGCTATAGGAGGAGGCCACGTTTGGCCCTAATTGGGTCTGAGCCCAATCATTGGAAACCCTAGCACTATAAATACCACATCAACTCCACAAGGAGAGGGACACCTTATTACACAGTATTCAGCTATATTAGGCAATACACTTCAATTTCCTTACTCTGAGATTATTATCTTCTCCTACAAACTCTTATTCTCACACCGGAGGGTTACCCCAAAGAGGACCCCTCTGTCCCTTTCTGAGGGGTAAGTTTACGGTGCTGTTCATTTTGTAGGTGGAAGAATCCAGATCCCAGAGAACCATCGGTGAAATAGCATAATCACACCCGAGGAAAGTAGATCGTCTACCAGTGAGTCGATCCACGTTTCTTCATTGGCGCCATCACCTGTTACAACGGCAACAAAATCTCCAGTTCTCTAAAAAAAATTCTCACCATGGTTTCTGGTGTTCGTAACGTCGATCAAGTTCTGGAGGATATTGAGCATGAGGATGTTAATGGGGGGACAGCAGTTTCTGAGGGTGCCGCGTGATTCTACGTGCACCACCAGTAACCATCCCTTCATCACAACTCCTCATAGCCAGACTGAAACTCCTCCAGACGATCTCACGTTCCAAAATCTTGCCGGCGCGAAACAAAAAGGACCAATGGGTCCAGAAGATGAAACCAATGACCCTAAAGAATGGCTCATAAACGAGCAACGACGTCTAATGGACAAGTACAATGAAATGGTCAAACACAAAAAGACAGCCGACTTAACACAAAGGCTAGCGTTTGACAAGCAAACCGTTCATGGAACAAGAAGGGCGCGCGCGCCGGAAGATGGTCATTCTGTTCACACTGAACACGCTGAGTTTAGTGATGAAGAAGTGCACAGCATGAGGAAGACGCGAGATACTCATGCAGGAGGCTCACAGCTCCGCGCGCACATGAACGTGACGCCTGGAGCCAAAGCCGACATGGATCTGCACACACCGTACAGCCCACCAGTGAGAGGGCAAGTGGACGTAACCACACCATACATGCCAGCCATCTTGGTGAAACATTCAAAATTCACTGAGCGCATCGCGAAGGCTCCCATTCCGCACAAAACCAAGATGCCAAGTGGTTTGGGCAAATATGACGGCACAACAAATCCAGACGATTTCTTACAAGGTTTTTACAACACCGGAAACCTAGAAAGCTGGACGATGCCAACATGGTGTCACATGTTTGCTCGCTGCCTCACGGGCGCGGCGCGTGTCTGGTTCGAGAGTTTGCCGACTGGGCAGATCGATGGGTTCGAGGAACTATTGGAAAAGTTCCAAGCTCACTTCGTACAGCAGCGCAGACACACGCGCGACCCTGATGACATCATGCACTGCGTGCGCAGGAATGATGAAACGATTGAAGACTACATAACTCGTTTCAATCATGAGTCTCTGGCAATCGAGGTATCACTGAGCAACTCTTGCGCGTGGCCTTTATACAAGGCGCGCGCAGTGATCAACTCCGCCGAGCTCTCGTAAGCAGAGATGGCATGCCAACCACTTGGGCCAAGCTAATGGAAGCATCGCGAGTCTTCGCGAGAAATGAAAAACAAATTGCCCAAGATAGGGCAAGAGAAAGAGGGCATCAAGCTGAGACACCGCGCAGCAACGAAAGAAGGGGCAAACAGAACTCTGTATGGTCCAGGTTGCAACCAACCAGTTTTTCTTCCGCAGAAAAGCAGGCGCAACCAAGCTCACCCCAGCCCCAAAAAGACGTTCGTAATCGCGGGGAGGGTGACAAGAGGGAAGACGGCAGAGATCCTAACAGACCTCTGCCAAGAATATGGACTCCCCTCACTAAAACACCTTCACAAGTGTTAAGCACTGAGAATGTCCAGTTCAAAAGCCCCAAGCCATTACACTACAAGGGACCATCAAACAGTGGCAAGTATTGTGAGTTTCACAAGTCCACAGGACACAACACTGATGCATGCCACCACTTGAAGGATGCAATTGAAAAAGATGTAAAATCAGGCAAGCTGGCTCACCTGGTGAAAAACTCAAGGCCAGAAGATGAACAAACAGAAGGTGCCTCTGCCAGCAAAAGGTTCAAAAGAATCTGTGTAGCCGAGGGAGGAAGGCAAGGGCAAAATTCAAGAAAGAGAAGCGCGCAAGTCCACGGAGATTGGCGCGAGCAACAAGTAATCTTCCCAAGAATCAGGGGAGGTCCTTCTATCAGCAGTCCTCTTGTCATCACTACACACATTGCTCATTATGAAGTGTCAAAAGTCCTGGTGGACACTGGCAGCGAATCAGACATCATGTATGAGCAATGTTTCAGGAAGTTGGATCTGGCAGACCAAGCAAGACTCGAAATTGTGAATGCACCAATCTCTGGTGTTTCAAATGAAAGCATTCATCCCCTAGGTCAAATACAATTTGAGCTAACTATGGGGGATGAGAAACACAAGCGAGCCGAAGTTGTCAACTTCTTGGTCTTGCCCACCACTTCATGCCACAATATGATCTTGGGTAGAGGAACGATTGCCCAATTCAACGCCATACCGTCGCCAGCGCACGGCGCGTTGGGGTTCCCAACACCAACAGGTGTAACTTTTGTATACCGAGATCATTTGTGTGCAGTGGCAAGTACTCCGCGGGAAGGGAGAATGAAACTTCCAATGGCAGACAACGCGCCAGAGGAATGGATTCTCAACCCAAAATTCCTGGAGCAGACAATCACAATTGGCGCTACGATATCAGACGACACGAGGTTGAGAATGAAGAGATTGCTCACAGCATATATGTCGGTCTTCGCGTGGCAACACTCTGATATGACTGGGGTTCCGCGAGACCTGGCGCAACATTCTCTCAACACGTTCAAGTCTGTAGAGCCAATTGCTCAAAAGAAGAGAGTCGTGGGGGATGAGAAGGCGAGGGCCATGAATGAGCAAGTTGAGGATCTATTGCGCGCAAACATCATCCGTCCTATACGATACCAGACATGGGTAGCCAATCCTGTGATGGTAAAGAAAAGTAACGGGTCGTGGAGGATGTGCATTGACTTCAAGGACCTCAACAAAGCATGCCCAAAAGATTGTTACCCCCTCCCAAACATCGACGCAAAGGTGGACTCCGTGGCGCCATTCAAGCTCAAATGTTTCCTGGATGCCTACAAGGGCTATCACCAGATTCAAATGGCACCACAAGACGAGGACAAGACTGCCTTCAGAACCGACAAGGGTGTTTTTTGTTACACAAAAATGCCCTTTGGTTTGAAGAATGCGGGAGCCACCTACCAAAGACTTATGGATGCTGTTTTCAGCGAGCAAATTGGAAGAAACCTAGAAGTCTACGTGGATGATTTGGTGATCAAAAGCAGGGAGGAAAAACAAATGCTCAAAGACATCGAAGAAACCCTTGGGCGCCTAAAGGAAGTTAACATGAAGCTCAATCCGAGCAAATGCACTTTCGGCGTACAAGAGGGAAAATTTCTAGGTGTAATGGTCACCAATGATGGTTTCAAGGTGAACCCAGAAAAGGTGGAGGCCATCCTTGACATGCCCTCGCCATCCACCATGAAAGAAGTCCAGAAGCTGAATGGTAGATTGGTTTCAATCAACAGGTTCCTAGCGAACCATGCAAGCAAATCTACCCCATTTTTCAACACATTGAGAAATTGCTTAAAGAAAAGCCAATTCAAATGGACTCCTGAGGCCGAGCAAGCTTTCAGTGAGATAAAAGAATGTTTGATAAATCTGCCCGCGCTCACAGCTCCACTTCCTGGTGAAACTTTGACATTGTACCTATCAGCAGGAGAGCGCGCCATCGGCGCAGTATTGTTGGTGGATCGCAAGGGAATCCAAACGCCAATATACTATGTGAGTCGGGTGCTGACAGATCCTGAGACGCGCTACTCCATCATGGAAAAGTTAGTTTTGTCACTAACACACGCGTCGCGCAAGCTTCATAGATACTTCAATGGTCATCCTATTGAAGTTCTGACTGGTTACAACATCCAGCAAGTCTTGCGGCGTCCCGCGCTCTCAGGAAGGCTGACAAAATGGGTGCTGGAATTAGGAGAACACACGATCGCCTATAAGCCCCGTCCAGCAATAAAGGGACAAGTCTTGGCTGATTTTATCGCAGAAATCCCCGAAGGAAAAATTGAAGAGGCTCAGCGCGAGGTAGACCCTCCGCGAGCCAATGATGAAGAAAATGTTTGGAGATTATTCACTGACGGAGCTTCAAACAACGAAGGGTCCGGCGCAGGCCTCAAATTGGTGGATCCAGAGAATCATGAATATACTTACGCCATCAGGTTGAACTTCAAGAGCACCAACAATGAAGCTGAGTATGAAGCCCTGCTGGCTGGCCTGCGCATCGCGCACAAATTTGGAGTTAAAAAGCTAGAGGCCCATGTTGATTCATACTTGGTAGCAGCACAGGTCAATGGCCTTTATGATGCCAAGGAGAACACCATGCCTCTGTATCTAGAGCAGGCGAAAAAGCTCATCTAGCAATTTGACTGCTTCAGAATCATTCATATTCCGCGCAGTGAAAACAAATCTGCCGACGCGCTGAGCAAGATGGCATCAACCAGCTTCGATCACTTTGGCAAAGATGTCAGGGTAGAAGTAATGAGCAACCCGTCGGTGGGAGCGAAGTCTGTCCTGGTAACTCATACAACACCTTCATCATGGATAACTCCAATAATGGAATTCTTGATGGAGGGAAAGGTACCAGACAATCGCGCACAGGCGAGGAAGATAAGACACAAGTCGCAGAACTATGAATTGCTTGATGGTACGTTATATCGACGCTCCTATCTTGGACCGCTCATGAAATGCCTAGATGCTGAGGAAGCAAGCTATGTGATCAGAGAGATACACGAAGGAATCTGTGGAATACATGCTGGCCCGCGCATGGTGGTTGCCAAGGCAATGAGCGCAGGTTACTATTGGCCAGGCATGTACTTAGACGCATTAAAAAAGATCCAAAAATGCAAAGCATGTCAGAGCTACGCGCCAAACACCATGCGGCCAAAGAACAACTTGATTCCGGTGACCTACCCATGGCCTTTCCACAAATGGGCAATCGATATTGTGGGTCCCCTACCGCAAGCGCCTGGGCGAGTAAAATTTTTGGTAGTGGCAGTAGACTATTTCACAAAATGGGTCGAAGCCAAGCCACTAGCAAAAATCACAGCCGAGGCGATGAAGCAATTTATCTGGAGCCACATCATATGCCGTTTTGGCTTGCCCATGGAAATTGTGAGCGACAATGGCAAACAATTCACTGACAAAAAGATATCCAGCTGGCTCAAGGAATTGCGCATCAACCAAATCTTCACTTCAGTATACCACCCTCAGGGGAATGGCCAAGTGGAGCGCGCGAACCAAAGCTTGCTAAATGGGCTGAAGAAAAGGTTGGAGGGGGAATCCCATTCTTGGGTCGAAGAGCTACCTAATGTCCTGTGGGCGCACAGGACATTAAGCAAAACCAGCAATGGGGAATCCCCGTTCAGCCTAACCTATGGAACGAAGGCTATGATTCCAGCAGAAATTGGATGCCCATCCCATAGGGTGCTCATGATGAGCAAGATTGATAACGAGCGCGAAAGGAGGTTGGATCTCAACTTACTTGAAGGGCGCAGAGAGGCGGCTATCATTAGTGAAGCCAAATACAAGAAGAAACTGGAAAAATATTACAATCAGCGCGTGAAAGAATGCCACTTCAAGAAGGATGATTTTGTCCTTCGAAACAATGAAGCTAGCCGCGCGATATCCCTGGGAAAGATGTCCCCCAATTGGGAGGGACCTTATCAAGTCTCGGAAGAATTGGGAAAAGGCGCATACGCCTTAAAAGATTTGAATGGAAAGAAGATCCCGCGCGCATGGAACGCGGCACAGCTTAGAAAATGTTTCATGTAAAAATTGTACAAGTTTGTAATCAAGGCTTTTTAAGCCATTATGAATAATGATATGCGCTATCTTCTCTTAATGTGGATTCTACTACATTTTGCATACATGTTTCACACTTCCCTTTATTAATTTTGAGCAATATGACAACATCGTATTGACATCAAAACAAAATAAAACGAAGTAAAACATACATGCGCGAGCTTCAAGCTCAAACGCGTTAATGAGTCTTAACTCTAAAACGTCAGGGCCTTAGCCCAATAATATGAGCCTTAGCTCAGGGCCTTAGCCCAATAATGTGAGCCTTAGCTCAAATCACTCAACATCCATCCTACATGCTGCGCAGCCTGACCATAAAAATACCTAAGCACAACTAAGGCAAAGCACATGCCAAAACATAGTTGTTAAGGTCTCAGGTCGAGGTCGCGCATGAAATTGTAATGGATATCTGAGTAACACATACTGACACGTAAAGGCTAAAAAACTCATAATTCCCTATAATAAATGCGCGATAACGTCGCGCAAAAGAGGAATAATGAAACGCCAAAGCACGTGTCAACATAGTCAGGATATTGCAAAATCACTTACAATATGACAAGGATTAAGTAAAATAATTTCATTACAACCTTGTTCTTATTTCAACGTGCAAGCATATCTTATATTCAACAAGCAAACATGCAATATAAAGAGATGATTCGGGAATGCGCAAGATGCGAATAAGGGAAAACAAAATTTCATTCCAAAGCATTGAAATTTACAAGTTTACAAGATGATGAGATACAAACTACAAATAAAAAAAAAAAAAAAAAAAAAAAAAACATGAAGGGCTTCTCAAGTCTCCACGTCGACGTCAGCCTCTTCATCGTCCTCATCACCGCCTTCAGCGTCTGGCGCAGCCCGCTCCTCGTCATCTCCAAACTGACCATAGTCAAGTTGTTCATCCTGAATGGAGTCTTCTATCACAATAGTGTCAGGAGCGGGTCCTTTGGCCACGCCAGAGCCGCTAGCAGGGGCAGCATTCCCCGCGCCATCATCGCCGCCACCAGCCCCTTCGCACTCGTCAAGTAATTTCTTTAGCGCGCCGAGATCGGGCTGGTCAGCAAGCGCGGATATCTGCAAATCATAAGGAAAAATATGAGTACAAAAAGACTTGGAAAATAAGTCAAGGTAATCTCATTAAGGTTAAAATACCTGCGCAAGGATGGGAATGGGAGTATTCAAATACTTCTCCCCCATCTCGGCCATGTCCGCGCAGGCAACGTCGAGCTGATAAGGGTAATCGGATGGGTTCTTCTTCAGATTGCTATATTCACAGCCATCCTTAAACCCTTCAGCTCGTCCCACCAAGCGCGCGGCAGCGTTGCAATCCATCACAAGGGCCTGAAACTCGTCTGAGTATTTCATCGCGTAAGCGCAACGAGTCATACCCTGTGAGATTAGCCATTGGCGATCCTGCGCGAGGGAAGAAACAGACGTCTCGAGAGCAGGAATCTGAGAGTTTAACAACTCAACAGTTTCCTTAGTCTGTTTCAGCTCTTCTTTGTCGGACGCTGCTGCCGCCAAGGCTTCTTCCTTTTCCGCTCGCGCAAAATCGAGGGCTTCCTGGCTAGACGCTGCCGTCGCCAAGGCTTCATCTTTCTCGGCCCGCGCGGCCGCCAGCTCCTTCTTCAGGCGCGCAACCTCACTCTCCAATGATGATTTGTCAGTTATAGACTGGACAAGAGCTTGGTCACGCGCCTCCGCGTCCAGCTCCAAGTCGCGCACTCTACGCTCGTACTTGGCTGAGTCCGCCTCGGCCGCCTGTAGCTTCTCCCGCGCAGCCTGTAGCTCATGACCGCGCTTCACGAAGGCGGTGTTGGCACTTGCTCTGTTCTCACTGAGCTCTGCTTGGAGCTTCTCAGCTCTCTCTCGAGCATCAGAAAGATGCCAAGCAGACACTTTAGCCTCTTGCTTGGCTTCCGCAAGAGCATCACGTACCTTTACGTAATCATAGCGAAGCTCTTGGGAGGCAGCAAAGAAAGCCGACCCAGCAAACAGATGATCGTTGAGCAAGTCATCGCGAGCGCGGCCCTCCTGAAACCTCCTTTCAGCTGGAGGCACAGAATGAGCTCAGAAGTCCTCACACACACCCATGGACTGAAATGAGCTGTCTTCAGTAATATTCCATCTCGGGCGGTAAATGTGATCGGCTTCCTGCAAACACAAAGTAATGATCTAAGTCATCAAAACACTAATATGGAAGTCCGCGCAGCGGAGCAAAAACAAACCTATACCTGCGGGGATGAAGTAGAAAAGTCAGCGCCAGCCCCACGAGAAGACTGCGCCGCGAAATCTCGTGGCGCTGCAGGGCTGGCGCGGCCGCTGTCGGAGCCTTCAACTTAAACCTCCTCATCCTCTGAAACAGGCCTTTTCTCCTGCGACCTGGAAGAACCAAAATCAGTCTCGCGAGGAGGGCTGCGCGCAGGAGGAGGTGAGGGAGGTCTCGACGCCGCCAGATCGGCGCGTAAGACTGCCTCCTGCTCCTTAGTAATCCCGATGAGGGGAGATTCAGCGCTTGCAGGAGCAGGAGCAGAACCAGCGGCGCTGGCACCGGCGCCAGCAGTGCCGCCAGCAGCTTGAACGCCAGCTATGACTCCTATGAAAAATCAACAAAAACAAATGATTCATGACTTGATCTAAAAGAAAAAGTCAGAAAATAAAAGTGCAATGCATACCTTGGCGCAACGCAGTTCGCGAGTCAAACATCGCCATGAAGTTCATTCTCCCCTTTTTTGAGGGTAAAACAGGGGACTTCGAAGCGACCTCCGGCGCAGCCTCGGCACCTGGTTGCGCCTGAGGTTGATCCACCAACGTCGCCGGCTCTACAAACATTTGAGTGAGCAAAGATTCATTAGTAATTCTATCAGAATCGCGCTCATAAAACCATAAAGTATAAAGTATACCTGTCGATGAGGAAACGGCAGGCGCAGCGCCGGTTCCCTTTTCCGCCGCGCTAACGGAGGAGGTAGCGGCACCATACCTCGTGTGGACAGGAGGTCTGCCCACTTTTTGAGGCAGGGAAGAAAAGGAAAACTTGGAGGTAAACTCCTGGGTTTTCTCAAGTTCCCTCGCCTGAGTAGGAGGATCCTGAGCAACAGGGGCAACATCTTTCTTCTGTTTCTTACTGGCCCCTGCGCCAGTTTTCCCCTTAGCTTTACGCTTTAGTTGGGGCAACTCAGCCTCCTCTTCCTCCTCCTCTTCCGCGAGCTCCAGCTCGTAGTTCTCAAGCGCGTCTACATTACGTGCAACATAAGTGTTAGCCAAATTTGGTATTATAAAGGCAAATGCATAAGTACAAAGGCTTACCAGGCGCATCGCTGTCAAAGAGAAATCCCAGATCAACAGGGATGAACATGTCATCGAAGCGATCGGGGAAGCCAACCTCCCCAGCGCCCAGCGCGACGGAGCCACCCTCCATATGCTCATCATAGGCGGCGTGGACATACTCCTTGCTGACTGCACAAAACAAGTCAAATGATATCAGCAAAACGAATTATAGTCGCGCAGAAGTAATGCAATGAGTTAACTTACACAAGCCGTCAACTTGGATAACGGGCTCAGTCGCGCTGTCGGCCCACCTCCTGCTCATACCAACCCCCACCAGCGCCTCCTCACAAATGTTCTTGGCGGGGGATGGTTCGGCAGTCAACTTTTTAACCCAGGCGCCAGTTGGGTTCTTGAAGACACCCACATCCGTAGGCGCAGAAGAGATCGCGCGCATGGTCATGCGGATGGGGATCACACCAGCCTTAATGTAAAAAAATCTCTCAGACCAGTCATGAAGGCTCTTGAAGGAAACAGTGCAGCACTTGACCTTCTGACTACGAGGAATGAAGGAGAACCAAGAATCTTGGATCTTTGGCTTATAAAAAAATTGAAAGCGCCGAGGGGTGGGCTCCTCGCGCTGAGATTTGCACATGAACTCAAAGTGAGTCATGCGCACAAGTCCAAACGGATGGACTTGGGATATATGAATCCCATAAAACCTAAGCAGCGCACCCACTAACCTTGTCATCGGGAGACGAAGGTTGCAGTGGGTGAAAAAATGGCAATAAAGGGAAATATAGCCGGTGGGCGGGTCCGCCGCCGTTTGCCCGGCCCCCGGCAACATGCAGCCATACTCAGGGAGAAAACCCTGAGAGGCGATAAGGCTGTCAAAATCGGACTGCCTAAGTTTACAGGGGATCTCATCCCACTTCTTCACTGCCTTGGTCTTCCCTACCTCCTCCGATGAGGCCTCAGCAGCCTTCTTCCCCTTGCCGGTCTTCTTCAACATAGACATTGCTAACGATTTCACACGGCGAAAGATGGGGGAGATTGTGTTGTCTGAGCTATCAGACATACAACTTTAAAATCGGACAAAGGATGCTTCTGAAGAACAGAGATCGGGAAGCAGAAGACAGGTAATCGGAATAGAATGAAAGAAAGGAAAGCTCTGAATAAACAACAAAGAAGATGAAGGATAAAAAACTCAAAAGGGGTTGCTTTGCCCAGGAGAGAGAAAAATTGGTACTGATCGGACTTCACGCGCCACCACTCGCAGGTGTAAGCCAACGCGAGCGCGACACGTGTCCCTGACACTGTCTGAGGGGACACGAAAAGAAACGATACAGGGCCTGCCAGAATTCACGCGCCACCACTCGCAGGTACGAACCAACGCGAGCGCGACACGTGTTCCTGACAATATGTGAGGGGACATGAAAGGCAACTGTAGCACCTCGAGCACACGAAAAGCCTGACACGTCTCCATCACTGACGCATGTCAGCAACAACCAACCACGTACAGGGACGATTCGTTTCAACCAAAAGGATAGAATTTCGCGCAACGATGAGTAATAAGAAGAAAAAGACAAACCCCTACTAAAAGAGCAAACTATTAAGTCTAATATCTATCTTACCTCGCTCGCGCGAGACAAGACACACATTAGACTGGGGGGCTTGAAGAGGTATGTACCCGCTTCAACACCGAGCGAGGCGGGTCAACCCACAAGATATAGACAAGAGGCTTGAAATCAAGACATTATGAAGGCACAAAGCCAAAACCTATGCGCATGGCGCATATCACATATGCTCATGCATCACATGCTCAGGCATCACATACGCTCAGGCATCACATACGCTCAGGCATCACATATGCTCACGCATCACATATGCTCACGCGTATCACATGCTCACGCATATCACATCTGCGCGTGGCGCATATCACATGCTTGTGCATATCACATCTGCGCATGAAACATCTGCGCGTGAGAATAAAGAGAAGACCTCGCGCATCCTCAGGATTGGCGCATATCACACATGCACATAATCAACCTCGTCCTTATCCAAATTAGGGTAAGGACAACCTTGATTGTGCACGTCAGACAACCTTCCAGAAGGTATATTTTTAAGGAATAAGAATATGCTGATGTTGACAGCTGCCAATGAAAGGTGGACAACTCAGCAAAACCCATGTGCAACTAACCAGTGAAAAAGCACCAGGTGTCCCAAGGACACGTGGTGTGAAGCTATAGGAGGAGGCCACGTTTGGCCCTAATTGGGTCTGAGCCCAATCATTGGAAACCCTAGCACTATAAATACCACATCAACTCCACAAGGAGAGGGACACCCTATTACACAGTATTCAGCTATATTAGGCAATACACTTCAATTTCCTTACTCTGAGATTATTATCTTCTCCTACAAACTCTTATTCTCACACTGGAGGGTTACCCCAAAGAGGACCCCTCTGTCCCTTTCTGAGGGGTAAGTTTACGGTGCTGTTCATTTTGTAGGTGGAAGAATCCAGATCCCAGAGAACCATCGGTGAAATAGTATAATCACACCCGAGGAAAGTAGATCGTCTACCAGTGAGTCGATCCACGTTTCTTCAAATGTCGTGCCTTTCTCAGACAAGTTATAATATTAAATGTTTATTAACATAAGTCGTAGGATAATAATAGTTTTTATAAAATGTTATGTTTTCCCCCGACAATTCATGATAAAAAAAATGGCTGAAAACTATAGTTTTTAAAACATGTATTGACTTAATAATCACAAGCACGTACGTTGAACGTTGAATTTCTTTTGTGTTTTTGGGTTTAATAGTAGTTTTGACAAATAAAAAGGGATTCGAAACTTGATTCAATGAGGTTTTTATAGAGTGGTAAGTTTCATTCTTGATAGTCTTCCAGAGTGAGTCAGGCAAGAAACGTCAAAATCAATATAGAAATTTTCTATAATCATACTTCCACATTAAAATTTAGTCTACGACTATTTTCATATACCCAATACTTTGTTATGCATACTTATGCCTACCATTCTTCATTATTCGCCACTTCATTGCAATTTCAGCACATCCTACGTCATTCAGCCTTAGCACTCAACCTATGTTATACTTACAATTTTTCATTCTTTATTTTTTTTGTATTATTTAAATAAAAATCACAGAGAGAGATGTGCGGGCTGCATGGAATGGACCAAGCACACCACTAGTGGAACGGAGATCGGGGATGTGATATTCCCCTTGACCATTCTGGTCCCACATCAAACCACTAATGGATATTTTATGTTCAAGACAAAACGTACGGTGGCGTTTTAGAAGAGGAAAAAGCCCCATATCGCCCAGAACACCACCCCTCGGGGCGTTATGGGGCGTTTGGAGGCTAAATATGTCTTGGGTGTTTTGTAGAAAGCGCCAATATTGTGGGTTTGACTTTGGTCAACCACACTTCCAACCAATAATCAAAAAATTGGGGAGGCGCTTCCACCCCACGTACCACTACACCAGGTCTAAGAAGAATGTAACTTTCATATTATTTTGTAAAATCACAATTACGATTTATTGCATATGAATAATTTAGAATAATGACTAGTTTGAGTTACCTACTAATGTTGATTCATTGTAAATGAAATGGTAAAGATCAAAACTTTGACCAAAAAACTACAATATTAATCCCATGATTTCAGCAGTTTTTTATTTTCATTGTCACTGAATTCATGAACATGTCTACCTTAAAATTATCAAATGTTTTCTTAAGATACTCTTGACAGTTCCTTAACTATAAAAACAAATCTAATATGTTGGCACTCCAACTATCATCCAAACACTTAGGAACACTATCACCATCAATGAAGGCATTTCCCATATTCTTCATGTGTTGTTTAATTCATTTCCATGCACTAGCCGATCATACCTTCGAGCAAAGAAATACAACGTTGGATTGTGGTGTAGATGAAGGGTTTGGAAAGTATTTGTCTCTAAAACTACCAGACACACGACGATCATGGGTTGACATGAATATGACCTTAAAGCAGTGCGCGGCTAAATGTAGAAAGGAGTGTAATTGTACAGCTTTTACGACTTTAGACATCAAATATGATACCGGGTGTTTGTTAGTGTACAATGAATTGATCGATATTCACACATTTCTGGACGATGGACAAGATACATACGTACGAATAGCTACTATTAAAATAGGTACGTAAAAAACCATAATATTTTCTATACACTATATACATGGTCATATAATCGTTTCTAACTGTGGTGATGTGTGTTTACATTGATAGAAAAATATCATGAAAGGGTCTACAAAAGCAAGAAAATGATGATAACCTTTATCGTCGTCTTGATCATCGTTGTCTTTATTCTCGGATTAGCCATTTTGCTTGGGCATTGCTTAAAGGCAAAAGGTGATTATCTTTTATCATAGTCTTTAGTTTCATTTGGGTTTCATCGATCGTTTAACACTTTAACTCCAACCATTGTTGTTGTTTTATAGGGAGGCTTGTTCCACTTCCGGAAGATAATGTTCTAGACTTACCGTTGTTTGATTTGTCGACGTTGCTAAAGGCAACCAACAACTTCTCGGACAATAACAAGATAGGGGAGGGTGGGTTTGGGTCGGTTTATAAGGTAATATATTAAATTTAAGACTCAAAAGTGAACAAGTATCAACTATGTCTTATTGTGCTAGCGTCTTGCTAGTTTTGGTTACAATGGTTGTACGATAATGATTGTAAGCATGTATGCAAATGTTTAAGGGGCTTCTTGAGGACGGAAGAGAGGTTGCAGTGAAGCGGCTTTCCAAGAAATCAACACAAGGAGTAGAAGAGTTCAAGAACGAAGTTATCTTCACTTATAAGCTTCAACATCGGAATCTTGTCAAGATTCTAGGATTCAGCATCCAAGGTGAAGAAAAGCTATTGGTTTACGAATGGATGCCTAACAAAGCCCTCGACTTATTTCTATTTCGTAAGATCTAATTTCATGTAATACGGAATATCATACAATCGAATCGAATGAACTTAAGAACTAGTGATCAACACCGAGACTTTTTCAGGAGAAACGGAGAAACATTTACTTAGTTGGCCACAAAGATTTCACATCATTAAGGGAGTTGCTCGGGGTCTACTTTATCTTCATCAAGATTCTATTCTACGAATCATCCATCGAGATCTCAAGCCCGCCAACATTTTACTTGATCACGACATGAATCCTAAGATATCAGATTTCGGCATTGCAAGAAGCTTCAGAGGAAATGAGACCCAGACAAAAGCAAAAAGAGTGGTTGGGACACAGTAAGATTGCATTACAAACATAATTATATCTCTATATATTTAATATGTTATACTTAACCACATTTTTTATGCAGTGGATACATGTCACCAGAGTACGCAGGAAAAGGAATCACCTCCACGAAATCAGACGTATTCAGCTTCGGAGTTTTAGTTTTGGAAATTGTTAGTGGGAAAAAGAATAGACAATTCTTTTGTCATGATCACAATCACAACCTTCTTGGTCATGTAAGATAAGCAAATACTTTACATGTTAAGTATCAAGTTAATTAGTTCCTTAATCAATAGTCTTGATGCGTTAGTTTTAAGTTTTAACTATTGGTCGTTAGGCGTGGTTACTTTACAAGGAAGGAAAGAGTTTGGAACTAGCTGACGAGTCATTGATCGAGTCACTCCTCACACGTGAAGTGGCACGAACAATCCATGTGGCGTTGCTATGTGTTCAAAGCATCCCAGAAGATAGACCAGACATGTGTATGGTGGTTATGATGTTGAGCTGTGAGTGTTGTTTGCTGCAACCGAAACATCCAGGGTTTTATACACAAGATGGTCAATTTGGAACTGAGAGTTCATCAAGCATGCAAACACAAGTTTCTAACAACAATGTCACAATTACAATAGTTCCTAGATAGAAACCAACACTCTAAAAACTCACCTTTTGTAGTGTATTAAGGAAACACCTACTTAAATTCATATCTTACACAAAACTACCATAGTGTAAAACATTTTCTTTGCGTGTGTTCTTATATAAAGCTACGTTCTGCGTATGAGTTCAAATCATGCAAAATTAGTTTTTCTATTAATGAATGAAGCTTAAACGCGTCTATAAACCAATTACACAACTCATCTAAACAATAATAGTTCGAGTTCACTACGAATCAATGGTATTTTATCGATGATGGTTATTTAAGCACATCAAAACTATTTAAAATCTGTTAATAGGAGTTGATTGTTTAATTAATTTGATAATCAAGTTTATTATATGTTATGTTTATTTCTTGATCTTTTCTTGTTCATATCGGTCTATAGCTTGAATACCAACAAACATATCATCATCATCATCATCATCATCATCATCATCATCATCATCATACTTGTACTCAGTAAATCTCACCAATAGTAAGATTATTGTATGATTTGAGGTGAGTAATATGTAAACAGTCTTACCTCTACCCCGTAGAAATACCAACAAACATATATATATATATATTATAATAAGTTGGCTTACACTATCCAATACCCGAAAAAGTTTTAATTTTGATTTTTATTTATCCTTACCATTGTCTATTGATGCTTCATTTTAATAGATACATAGATTAAAAAAAAATATTTTTATGGGATACGTAGTTATTGATATTCTTTGTATTTTGTAGGTTGCGAAGTACATATATAAAAAGTTATATAAAACTTATGATGCTATTATTTATTTATTGTAAACACTTATATATATGAATTGTATAATATTTTATGTAGTAGTTTTTATATAAATAAAAGAAATAAAAGAATTATAATGATAAATAAAATGTACTTGAAAATCCCAACTTATTATTTTTTTTAACAATGGAACAAACGTACACAGTAATGGACTAGGTTTGAGACTCGATTTTACAAAAAGGCACGAGCATAGGATTACCAATACCCTGTCCATTGCCAACCCATAACCACAGATATAGAGGGGTATAAATTGTTATTAAATAGACATTGAAGGGATATCACTTCCAAGGGTAAAACTGTAATTTCAAACAAAAGTGAAGAAACGGATAAGAGAGCATCACTCCCGCGAAAAGTGAGCGAACGAGATGACGACGACCACCACCACCACCCATGCGCATTTTAGCACCAGCCACCTCAACTACCGGCGGCGATTAACGCCGGCGAGGAAGCTGACCGCTGTAACGGTGAGGTGTAGCGTGTTCTCCGATGAACAGAGGCAAAGCAGGCGATTGGTTTCTATCTCTCTTGTTCTCTTTCATTGTTTATCAATCCCTAAAGGTACTCAACATTTGATCGTTTGTTAGTATTTGAATTGAGATGTGAATTTGAATTTGAATTTGGATGCAGATGCTGTGGCCAGCCCGTTTGATAAGTATGTGAAAAGGTAATAGTGAACATTGATTTTGACTTTGGTCAAATACCAAAAAATCAATAGTAACTAATATGATGTCAATTGCAAAATTACATAATTAGACTTCTTTCGTGTTAGTTGTTTGAGCTATGCCTATAGCAGTATAGCCAGGGGTGAGCTAAAAACCGAATTAATCGAACTGAAACCAAATTAATCGAATCGAAAAAACCAAACCGAAGCATTATCCGACGGTTAATTTTTTTGAAAAACCGAATTTTCGGTTTCATTTCGGTTTTCCATTTTAAAAAAAACCGGAAAAAAACGATTAATTGTGATGAAGGTTATGAAGATGATGAAAACTGAGACTAAACTTTAAAGATGAACAAGATAATGAATGAAGTTTAAAACTAAACTTATTAGTGTTTTTTGATTAAGAACTATGTTGAATTTTAAACTTTGTTACTCTAGCAATTTTATATTCGTATGGTTCCACGTAAGTACGTAACAAGCGTCTATTTTTGTTTTTTGTATTCAATATATTTGTGTTACTCTAATACACTCTTACATGCTTAAAATTATCATCTTTATTTTTTAATTTTTTTTTGCAATGTCCATACATAATTGAAAAAAAACGACTATAACCGAACCGAAACCGAAAATAACCGAAAAACCGAAACGAACGGTTTGTATTTCAAAAAACCAATGACTTCGGTTTCGGTTCCGCTTAAAAATCGAACCGAACCGAACCGTGCACAGCCCTACCTATAGCTGATTTCAACTTAATCGCATTAACAAAATTTGTCAACTTCTTTATGTTAATTGTAAAATACAGCCTCTCCAAAATCCAATTAAGAAATATATTTATAGGTTTATGATAGATGGGGCTATGCTATATGGATGGTATTTTAGTATTTTCCTATAAATGGGTTGGGTTACAATTTTAAATGGTCAAACAGGTTAAAATCCCAAAAGATTAACTAAAACGAATACGGTTCAAATGGATCGTTACTGTAGTATATAATTTTGTTTTTATAATTGTAATCATATTTAGGTTATTAACATTATAAGTTAATAAAGAAAATATAACTAAAAGGTTTCTTGGGCGTCCTGCGCTTAAAGATGACCTGCTTGACTCATTCCAATCCCGACCGACACAGTCAATTTTTCACCTTAACTGTGTGCAATTGAATTATTATGTTTGATATTAATCATTTCTTTAATATATTAACCAGAAAAAGGCTTGAACCGTTGGAGTCATACGTGCCGTCTATCATCTTGACAGAATTGCAGATTAAAGAATTAGGTAATGTTAGTCTTCAGCTAAGTTACTTATGAATGGGCCTTTTTGGGTTATGTTTTTTTTCTAACATGTAAAACGGTTTTAGTAAAACAACTAGCTTTAAAAAAAACAGGTTGAAAGTTACCCAAAGTGTATTTTAGACTTTTATTCAAAGGTCTACATAAATACCAACTCCTCGGAACTTGGTAAATTCAACATAGTGAAGTAATATAATATAATTTCTGTAATCGAATATGACAGACTATAAGTTTAGCATTCCCTAAAGGAATTGTTACATTGTTTTATTATAAATGTTCTAAGTTAACTTATACGTACGTTACCTTTATTCATGATTTGATCATAACATAATCTTAGCTTCATTGAATCTGCTCAACAATATTTCCCTATCATGTTATCCTAGGGAGGGTATGTTAGACATTTGACTTACTGTTAGACACTTTAATCTTATAGTATTATTTTGGATTATATAGATATTGTACCATGATTTATAAAAAAAGCCTTCTTACTGTATCTTTATACAGGCAAAACACTGGAAACAGATCGGCCTGAGTTTGCTGCATGCAGGAGTCTGTTACGTGCTGGCCCAGCAGCATCACTGCGTATGAACATTCGAGCTGTAAGTCAAAACCTTTGTGAACTATCAAATAGTTCAAATAATATGTGGATGATTATGTGTTTGTGTAATGAATGTATAGGTAGCACAGTATGCAAATGAAGTTGGCAATGATCAAAAAGCTTCCAATGACGTGGATCAATGTCTCAGGTACCACTTTTATCATAAATTTATTTATGTATATATAATTTTCACACTTTTTGCCCGACTAAGGGATTTCTTCCGTGAAGAGCGTTGGAAGAACTTGACTCACTGTTGCTACACGCATCAAGAAATGAGCCCGGAGCTTCGGTTAAGTCAATGAAGTCAAACATTGGCATAGCTGTTAATGCGTTGAACAGGTTTGTTTTTTTAAACTACGCAATTGAATTAATTTACAATCCTTTTTTAAAACCGTTTGATCAACCATGTTTTAAAAATGCAGCCTGCTTCAAACTGTTCCAACCGATGTACTGGAAAAGGGTAAGGCTATAGCTGATGCATACAATACTCCTGAAGAAGATTATCCACCAGAAAACTTAGATCCGAACTTGAAGCAGTTGGAGTCGATACTGTGATCACACTGCACAGTTTGTGACTACAGACATGCTGACACGGTATTTTTTTTAAGTACGGTTGGTATTAATACTATGATGAGGTGAAACCGTGAAATAGGTAAATATGCTATGTACTTGCGCACATACAAGAGATGTCGATTAAATGTTTGTACTTTCTCGATAATATTGTCATCCGTGTTTAATCAAAAGAGAAAATTTAAAAATATTCAAGCTTCCTCAAGGTTAGTTTCCAAGGCAGAGAATATGTATTTACTTGTTTTTTTTATTTTCTAAACTTGAAGCAAAACAATGGACTATGTCAAGATAAATGATACAAGAAAATAATGAAATGTTTAGTCCAAAAATGTGGCCCATTAAGTTTGTGGTTCAATCATCAATGTGACTATGTGTGCCTTGTTACATATTGTATTCTTGCCCATTGACTTATTTAGGTTACTTTATTGAGCTCGAAAGGCCGAAACCAACCAAACCCAAAGAATCTGAAATCTTATTTGGTCCAGTTATCAGGCAATATGTCAATTGGTCAAAAATCAACATGAAACTAAACCGATCCAACATCCTTAAGTTATGAATGCTGACCACAATCATCATAGACGCTAACATTATTCATTTCCACCAAATATAGAACACAAAAAAGTTGAGAAAAATAAGACTTTATCTGTATGATTATGTGTATGCTAGATGATATAATGAAGCTGACTCGGTACTGTTATTGTATAGAATGAAACACAATAAAAAAAATAATTTATTATGTAAAACAACAACGACGCTTTGGCCGAGTGGTTAAGGCGTGTGCCTGCTAAGTACATGGGGTTTCCCCGCGAGAGTTCGAATCTCTCAGGCGTCGTTTCATTTTTTACTTCAATTATTCCATTTTACTTCAATTTTTATATTACATATAATCACGGCCCAAAAAGCTTATTTTTAGTAAGGAATTAATTTTCTAATTTTATAAAACTGATCAATAATAATCTCTTTATCACCTCTTGTTTTTAATAAAAAAAAAAAAAAATCCTTATCACCTCTTTATCGATAAACATCTCAGATGCTTGTTAGTTGTTATGTGTCTGAATGTTATTGTGAAGGTTTACCTAAAGACCTGATACAGAGCACCTAAGGATACGAGTGGGGTTACACAAAATACAATAACAACTTCACCTATAGCGCTAATATCGTCCACAAACCTAACATGTGATGGTAAAGAACCATTATTGAGGAGAACCAAACTTGTGTAAATACGAGCCTCTGTAGCCGATCTCTAAATGGAGAAGCACATCTTCTTATCTTACTATTTTTTTAATTTGAAATTATTTAGCTGGAGAACTCACACGCACAGAGACACGCCCCCTTGAAACCCAATGCTCTGTTAACCGCCAAAATTCATTTGCTTTGTAATCTTAACGATAAACTTCTAATGATAGCGTCAAAAGCATTTCCAAAATCAACTTTAAACAAAAGACATAAATTTGAAGTATTTATTCTTACTCAGCTGATACGGGTTTAAGCCCCCACAAATTTGACATTAGTTGGATTTTAGTGGTATATATTCATCGTTAAAAAATAAAAATGAAAACTCATTTTGTATTTTATATTCTTAAACTGAATATGTGCGGAAAATATATTATTTTTAACTTGTATTTGTTTACTTTTGTTTGACTTGTAATTTGTCTTGTTGAATCATTTGCTTACATACATTTTCAAAACACAACCGTACCCTACACAGTGGAACAAAAGAAATTGTGTTTAAACTGAATACTTATAGATTTTGTCCGTATTATAATTTGGTTTTTATATGGGTAATATAATAGTTTCACAAGGGGTACTGGGGTACCTAATGTTGTATTTCTCAGGTGTGTTGATTGCGGGTGTTTTGGTGTTTGGATGGCTAGTGTTTTGCTAGTCTTTAGTTTTAATAAAATTGGTTGTTCAAAAAACAAAAACCTAATGTCGTATTTTACTTTACAGTTATGTTGATAAGTATAAACTTAATTTTATGTTGTCATTATTAAACAAATAACGTTTTGGGATCGCTTTGCTAAGGTAAGTAGTTTTTAGCGTGCAAACCACAAGCCCATGCAAACGATACGAATTGAAAAGCAAAACTGCGTGATGGCATTTTGGTAATTATGCTAAAAAACAATTACACTATATTATAAAAAACAACTAAAATAATTAAATTGCGGAATAGAATTTACAAATGAATTCAACACACAATACTTGTCAATTATTATTATTATTATTATTATTATTATTATTATTTTGCGCAATCACATCTCGTCTTATCAAAACTTCTTATTAATCCTTAATACAAGCGTCTCATTCTTCTCCAAGACTTCAAAAAAGATCTCATCTCATGTGTAACACATTAGTTTTTGATATAAGGTCAAAAACACAAATACACCTAATATTATTATGACTATTATAGGAAAACTCTTCAAAATAGTCACAATAGTCCATTTGTGAATAAATGTTCTCAAAATAGCCCTATCTTTTTTTTTTTTACATTTTCAGAGTCTCTCCAAAACCTATCAGCGGAGACAAGTTTTGAACCAAATTCGTCTTCTCCGACGAGTTTTGTTTGAACCAATCAAAACTAACTTGTTTCAAATCCGTCTTCGTCGACAAGATTTAAACGAGATCTTCCTTGGACAACAACTTTTGAACCAAATTCAAATTCCAATAAAAGTTGACGAAGACAAGTTTTGAACGAAATCAGTCTTAAACAACAACTTTTGAGCCAAATTCAAACTCCAACAAGACTTTTCAAAAGTTTTATTTTAATATTATATTGTAATCATTAGTTTTATTTGTATTTTGTTTTTCTTTTATAACTTGAAATATAAAGTTTTATAAAATTTCGAATATACCGTTGAGATGTACTTACTTTATATACCTGCCAACATAAATTTTATTCAAAATTGAGTTGGCTCAAGTTTTTATTTAACGCTTCAACATAAATTTGACCTAACTCGATTTTGAATAAATTTTTTATCGACACGTATATATAAACATGTTCGTCTCAACGATATTCGAATGTTTTTATAATCTTACTATATTTCAAAAGTATAAAAGAAAAACTAAATATGAGTAAGACTAAGTATAAAAATTAAATAAAAAAAAAGGAAGAATAACCAAGTTTTGTTAAAAAAATTGTCTTTCAATACAGACTTATTTGAAACAAGTGAATGGTTTTGATTGGCTCAAACAAATTTATCAAAAAATACAGAATTTATTCAAAACTTATCTACACCGATGAATTTAGAAAAGAATTTATGAAATCTTGAAAAGAAAATAGAGCTATTTTTGGTTTCTCTTTTCAAGATTGAGTCATATTAAATTAGTTGGTCATTTCAAAAAATAATCATATTAATTTTTTTCCTATTAATATTAGCAGTTATTAGGACATAAAGAGTCATATTAAATTTTTTTCCTATTAATATTAGCATCATATTAGGACATAAAGAAAAGTTAAAATAATAGTCAAAGCTTAGTCTAACTTTTGGTTAAGTTTGGTTGTGGCTCAATGATAAAGCACTTACTTTATAAGTGAGAGGTAGGGGTATCAAACCTCATTACCACCAACTTATATGGGAGATATGAAGGATAACCCTGACTTGCCAGGGTTCGAGTCCTGATGGGTTTTATCCGGTGAATCCCTCAACAGGTGAACCGCTAGGGGCTCCGTCCGTCCGGACTAGTGGCCGGCTCAGACTACCTTTAGCTAATGGAGGCCGCGTATAAAGTACCTGACGTTAATTAATTAGTCGTTAAAAAAAAAGTCTTTTGGACTTTTGTGAAGTGAACACACAGACACACACATTAACTTATAACTTAACCTAACCATGGTTCCATCAACTCTGGCTTCACTTTAGGTCTTCCTTTCTTTCTTTCAGCACCAAACAGATCACTCTCAAACTCTTTCATCAACAGATCCTACACTCTCTCCTATCGGTAATTAGTTCATTACAATACATACATTTGCTTATTATATTCATTCTCTATACAAATTTATACAAATTGATTCAACTTTACTACGTCTATATATGTTTTATATTCATCCGCAATTGTTCGATTCAGCTTTTAAGTACCACGCCGCTTCAATTCGATGAGTTTTGAAGTGTAATTATAGCGTTTGTTAGTGTAATTTGTGCGTTTAAATGTGTTTATGTGAAATTTGTTCGTTCTGCAATGGCATTGTTGTTGTAGTTGTTGTTTGTAACTTATGGATGCGGTTAGTTAGGGTTTTGTAACCGTCGTTAGTGTGTAGTTGACTGATTGTGCTTGTGGTAGGTTATTTGTAAGTGTTTACTTGCTAAATGAAATCTATGCACTGCTTATCGGTTATTGTAAACACGTTAAACTTGAGTCCGCGTGTGTTATATAGGTTTGCGAATGTTTGATTCAGCTTTTAATTATCGCGCCGCTTAAATTCGATGAGGTGTATGGTATAATTGTAGCGCTAGTTTGTGTAATTTGCGTGTTTGAATGTGTTTATGTTTGTAACCGTCGTTAGTGTGCAATTGACTGATTCTGCTTATTTTAGGTTATTTGTGAGTGTTTACTTGCTAAATGAAATCTATACACTGCTTATCGGTTATCGTAAACATGTTAAAATTTAGTCCGCGTGTGTTATATAGGTTTGCAGATGTTCGATTCAGCTTTTAATAATTGCGCCGCTTAAATTCGATGAGGTGTATAGTATAATTGTAGCGCTAGTTTGTGTGATTTGTGCGTTTGAATGTGCTTATGTGAAATTTGTTTGTTGTGCAATGGCATTGTTGTTGTAGTTGTTGTTTGTAACTTATGGATGCGGTTAGTTAGGATTTTGTAACCGTCGTTGGTGCGTGATTGACTGATTCTGCTTGTGCTAGTTTATTTGTTTAAGTAGTTATTTCGTTATTGCAATCTAAGTGTTTACTTGCTAAATGAAATCTATACAGTGCTTATCGATTATCGTAAACACGCTAAACTTTAGTCCGCGTGCGTTATATAGGTTTGCAAATGTTCGATTCAGCTTTTAATTATCGCGCCGCTTAAATTCGATGAGTTGTATAGTATAATTGTAACGCTAGTTTGTGTAGTTTGTGTGTTTAACTTTGAATGTGCTTATGTGAAATTTGTTCGTTCTGCAATGGCATTGTTTTGTTATTGTTTGTAACTTATGGATGTGGTTAGTTAGGGTTTTGTAACCGTCGTTATTTGTTTAATTAGTTACTTCGTTATTGCAATCTAAGTGTTTACTTGCTAAATAAAATCTATACATTGCTTATTGATTATTGTAAACACGTTAATCTTTAGTCCGCGTGTGATATATAGGTTCGCAAATGTTCGATTCAGCTTTTTAATTATCGCGCCGCGATGAGTTGTAAAGTGTAAGTTTGTGTAATTTGTGCATTTGAATGTAGTTCTGTGAAATTTGTTGGCTGTGCAATGACATTGTTGTTCATACGAATAGTTATTGGATGCGGTTAGCTGGTTAGTTAGGGTTTGTAATTTTTGATTAGTTAGTGTGTGACTGTGCGTGATTGACTGAATGTGCTTGTTTTAGCTAATTTGTTTAATTAGTTACTTTGTTATTGCAATTTAAGTGTTTGATTTATTTTAATTTTCTTTCATGTTGTGATATAATTGAGGATTTCATGATTTGATAAGCGGATATACCTTTTTATTTTCTTAATTAGGAATGTTGAAAATGAGCCCATTGAAAATTTTTGCTTATATGGAAACTTGAATAACCAGTTACATTACATAAGTTCATCTTTGACTTGGTCTGCAAAATGTTACTTGAATTTGAATGCTTATGTTAATTAGGGTTGTTCAATGAACGAGTTTGGGCCCGGTCAGCACCAACTCGGGCTCGAGACAGCGATAATATGAGCCGAGTCGGCCCGACGGGCCGGAAATTGAGCCTGTATTGCACTTTAGGTTAGTTAATCGCAATTTGCACCTAGCATTTTGGATGTTTATCTGCTAGGTAACTAGTTTTATATCCATTGGTTTGAAGATATTTTAATTTCATTTTGAATGTCCAATACACAGGGACTTATCATGTCAACAGTACATATTTGAGCATATATTGAAGAAGCTTGTTGTTCTCATTATTTACAACTACCAAACTTCTCTCTATTTATTTGCATAATAAGAAAACAATTGTTACAAAATTTCACCGATATTGAGTTTCAGTTAAACCCTTGTATTGGGAAATTTATTGAATTTCAGCCTTTTCAGGTGAGATCTGTATTCTAAAGAAATAATATTCCACAAGATTGTCTTGATAAAAATGCATCTTGGAAGTTAAAACTTGGTTAGTATAAGCTATAAACTTCCATGCTAGATATTGTAGTTCACAACATGGGCTTGCTGTGCAGTAGACACAAGCGTGGTAATCAAGCTACCTCAGAAGAAAATGATCATGTAATCCTCACAGCATTTAATTATATTCCCATTTTGCCCTTTTGTTCACGTATCCTTCAATTTGATACGAATGCAAATGGTTTTCAGGCAGCAGAAATAGAGAGGCGGATCGAGCAAGAAACAAAGGCTGAGAAACATATTCAGAAACTTTTATTACTTGGTATGTAATATAACACATTCTTGAGTAACATATTCAATTTTTTCGTTTAAATATCTCATGAATACGTAACTGGAATAATTAACTTTTAGGTGCTGGAGAGTCAGGAAAGTCAACCATTTTCAAACAGGTAGCATTACTATGCAAATCTATTTCTTAATGTTATCAGTATATTATGATTTTTTACCTATAAAGAGGGAACACGTGATTATTGTGCAGATAAAACTATTTCAAACTGGTTTTGACGAGAGAGAGCTTCAGAGTTATACCTCAGTCATTCATGCAAATGTCTACCAGACAATAAAAGTATGCAATACTTGAAAGGGTGTGTTTAGATTAAAATATTTATTTTGATTTCACGCCATCTGGAAAATCGTATTGATGTAAACTATAAAAAAAGTGATTTGAAAACTTGCTGTGTTATTTGATGTTGAGTTTTGAGAACACCAGATACCCGAAGTGATTTTATTGATTATAAACTTATATCATGTTTGAATAGATATTACATGATGGGGCAAAGGAGTTGGCTTTAAGTGAAGCAGATTCATCAAAGTATGAATTATCGGTTGACAACAAGGTAGTATTCATTGACTTTATTAACCTGTATTCTATCATTTGTCCATATGGAAGTTGCTAATGTATCGTGACCTTAATATATTTTTTACCAGGAAATTGGAGAGAAATTATCAGAAATTGGAGGTCGGTTGGATTATCCCCGTCTTACTGAAGAGCTTGTTCAGGACATCTTAAAAATCTGGAGTGATCCAGCTATACAGGTAGCTCTATCACATGTGCAGACTAATATCTTGTAATTTTATTTTTTACTTTTCATTGATTTGCAGGCTAAAATTTCACTTCTAGTTTTTTTATAGTTATATTGTGTGTTGCATGCAGGAAACGTATGCACGTGGGAATGAGCTTCAAGTTCCAGATTGTGCTGATTATTTCATGGAAAACTTGCACAGATTGTCAGAGTCAAATTATATTCCTACGAAGGTATTTAACGCTTTTTTGTCCATTTCTTATTTAATTTTCTAAATACTGAATTTCTATCTGCTTAGGCTAAAAGAAATCACTATTATTACTATATTTATTTTAAATCTTCGGACAACAATTTATGATTACTGCAGCTTTTTTTTTCCAGTATAAAGTATAAACTGTGAAGACTCCATGTTGTAACTCATCCGTTATACAGTCACTTCTTTTAATGACGACAATCCTCTCTGCCTAGGGTTATAAATGAAATGAATGAACAAACATGAATGAAGTATGTTCGTGTTTATTCATTTAACTTTACTCGAACAAGCAATCGTACACGGACGGTTAAACGGACAAGGTCTTCTTGTTCGTGTTCGCTTGTTAAGAAAATGAACATTTTCAGGTTCGTTTATGTTCGTTCATTAACAGTATAAACGAACGGTTCACGAATGTAAACGAATGAGCATAACTGGACATAGATGAACGAACATAACTATGCTAATACTAGTTAAGCCTGGAAAGTTATTTAAACTATACTGAGTTGTAACAACTAACAACAACCATACCTAGTAAAACCCCACATGTAGCAAAGCTGTTGTTAGGGTCTCAGAAAGGTGGGATGTAGCCATGTAGGCAGACCATACCTTTATCGCAGGGGATAGCGGGGTTGCTTCCAGGGAGACCCTTGGCTCCAAACATGGCATGCGAACATGAATATACTGAGTTGTAAAGGGCCAAAAAATTGAACAATGAATATATTAACCGAATGTAAACGAACAATTAAAAGAAACGTAAACTAACAAACATAAATGAAAGTAAACGAATTCAGATGAACAAACGTTCACAAACATAAATGAACGAACAAGATGTGTTCATAATCGAACTTACCGCCAAATGGTTCACGAACTGTTCACTTGCTTATCTCTTCCTGTGTTAATTTTCCGTTTAAATCAATTTAGGTAAATAAATATTCTTTTTGTTGTATCTCGTATTGCTGATATTCTTTTCATGATCAGGAGGATGTTCTCCATGCCCGTGTTCGTACAACAGGTGTAGTAGAAATCCAGTTCAGGTATTGTTTCTAAATGTTATAATATATAAATTTTATCAACTTTTAATGATTAGCTTCCATTTGTTTACATAATTTCGCATATTCCCAATTTTGCAATATATTTCTCTACATATGCAGCCCTGTTGGCGAAAACAAAAAAAGTGGTGAAGTATATAAACTTTATGATGTTGGAGGCCAGAGAAACGAGCGAAGAAAATGGATTCATTTATTTGACGGTGTTACAGCTGTCATATTTTGTGCTGCTATTAGCGAGTAAGATTAATTATAGTTTTATAATTTATATCATATGCATTTTATTAGTATATACCAATTTTAAACAGTAAGGTGACTTGATTTATTTTAACTGTTTTATTCAGATATGATCAAACCTTATATGAAGATGAAAATAAGAACCGGATGATGGAGACAAAAGAACTCTTTGAATGGGTCCTAAAACAAAAATGTTTTGAGGTTAAAAGCGGTGTTATTTATAGTTTTATGTAATATTTTTTTGTCAATAATATTCATGACTTGTCTTTTTGGCATGCCTGCAGAAAACATCCTTCATGCTGTTTCTAAACAAGTTTGACATTTTTGAGAAGAAAGTTTCAAAAGTAAGTGGTGGTTTGAAGTTTATATCTAATTACTTTATTTATCTTGCATCTTTAGTTAAAAATTTTGGAATTGATTTCTTAGGTACCGCTAAATGTGTGTGAGTGGTTCAAAGATTATCAACCCGTTTCAACAGGAAAGCAAGAAGTGGAGCATGCATACGAGTAAGCGTTTATCTCATTCGTAATCTAAACGCGTAATTTGTTGCTATGGGTGTAAGTGAGCCGAGCTCGAGCTCAGTTTGACTTACGAGAGTTTGAGCTCGGTTTGTTTCGAGCTTTATTTCTACTCCTTTATTATTTATTTATTCATTTGCATACATTTTTAATCCCTTTTTTTATTTATTTATAGTTATAATTTTTCTATATAACCTAATATATATTATTTATGTTTTTTTTTAAATTTTTATATATAGTAATAGTAGTTATATAACTATATATATAATAAAGGTTATATAAATAATAAACTCATTTATCGCAAGCCAGCTCGAGCCCAATGAGTGAAGCTCGGGCTAGGGCTCGTTTATAAAATAAACTCATCTTTAGGCTCGACCATGTTTAAGATCAGCTGAAATCGATGAGTTTTAGCTAGCCAATCTCGAGTAGCTCACGAGCGGCTTGGCTCGTTTACACCCCTAACATTATTCAAATTTTGATAAATTGATTATGTTTTCAGGTTTGTGAAAAAGAAATTCGAAGAGTTATACTATCAAAACGTGACATGTGATCACCAGGACCGTGTATTCAAGTTCTACCGAACGACAGCTCTTGACCAGAAACTTGTGAAGAAAACATTCAAATTAGTAGATGAAACCCTAAGACGAAGAAACCTCTTTGAAGCTGGATTATTGTGACAAATGACCCGAATTTCACATGCTACAATGTCAATATTTCAGTAAAAGCTTCATCAAAATTTAATTTTTTTTTGACAGTGAGATCTACAAAATCAATCAGTATGGTATTTCATTGGTTTAAAATATGATTTTATTTCTTATCACCCGTTTTTTCGTCTGTTACCTGCGACTGTTTTTTACATATGTTTTCACCTTGTATGTAGCTTTCTTGTTGAAAGAAGAAGTTGGATTTATGATTATACCTCTCTTTTAACTTTATAAATTTCTTTCGGGTCTCCTCTTAACGAAATCACACTTAAGACTAGAGGTGCATAAACCGGGTATTTTCAGGAACCGGGAACCGGGTAGGAACCGGTTCCGGGTTTGGTCAACAAAAGTCAACACCGGACCCGGGTAGGAACTGGTTCGGGTATAGTCGGATATTTGACCGGTTCCACCAAGTTTTTTTCAGGTTTCGGGTAGGGTAGGGTCGAGTTTTGACCGGGTATTTCTTGTTCCGGTTCCGGGGAGAAATCCTATATTTGGTCCTACCCACGGGTCGGGTACGGGTAGGAACCGGGTATTTTGTGCACCTCTACTTAAGACTATTTTATTATCTAAGTGATTAAGAAAAGTTAAGTTGTGTAAATGTACCGCCATGTTTTGAAAAGCGGTTTGGCAAGTTGAAGCGGGAAGGGAACGGTGATCTTGGCTCAGTTAAAAGCTAATGGATTGGAAACAAACCGGTCGGTTTAAGTGAGCTATAAAAAAAACCCAATGAAAACTGAGCAAAGCTAAGTTCAAACTGATGGAAAGCCACTGATGTTTACCTCTTACCTTTGATGGCTTTCCGGCTTTCTAGATGATTAAGTGTTAGAACACAGGTTCGGTTTTTAAAACATCGAGTTAACGTGGCATAAGAAAATTAAAATAGGAATGAATTTGTTGGTAGTTTAGGGAAGAAGTTGCGGAGTTGGAATGATTGAGTATTTGTAGGGGTAAAAATGAGTTGAAAAGTTTATAAGATACTTGAGGTCAAATCGTTGGAAGCTTGAAGTGAGCCATGCTTAAAAAAGATCGAGCTTATATTGACCCATTCAATAAACGAGCTCAAGCCTGAGCCTCAAATATCGAATTTGACTAGGCTCATGAGCTTGTTATCTATATAATTTTTATTTGATATAGTAGATACATATTTATAAGGGAAGATTAACATACAAATGAAATTAACATGCTAAACATGAAAATCAAGTAAAGTAATTATATATACAAGTAGAGTATTTATGTAATTACATCATATAGTATTTACATAATTACTCTATGATGTAATTACATAATTACTCTACTTGAATATTAGGTTTAGCACGTTAATTTCATTTGTATTTGATTCAAACCCTATATAGATTAATAGTTATCATATATAAAATTACAAACAAAATGGTTAAATAGTATGCATTATTTTATAAATAAAATTGTATATCTAAATAAATACAATAAAAAACTAAAAATATAATTAAATAATTAAACAAATAATAAACAGGTTGAGTATCTGTTTATTAGTGATAAAATATTATATGGAATATATTGTATATATTTAATCAAATATATTACTTATAGTTTAGTGTAATTATCTTTATCGTAATTGGGAGGTATGATTTAACAGGTTCTTTTGTAATTATCCTTGTTATGGCCGTAATTTTAATTGATCAATAATGTATAAACATGGGGTTTCCGTTATTCAATTGCGTTAAACCCACACGGAGTTCACATTAAAAAAAATACTTACGAGCTGAGTTTTAGCTTAAACAATCTCGAACCAAATTGAGCTTATTTACACCCCTAATTATTAGCCCAACAAAGATGACTCGTCGATAATCATCCGGTCAAATTATATACTTATCAAACAAATACAAAATGACATGGTTTTTTGTAGGGGTGTCAATTGTGTCGGGTTGACGGGTTATCGGGTTAATAGGTTCCGGGTTGGCGTGTTGAGATTCTTCAACCCTAACCCAACCCATATATTTATTTGTGTCGTGTCGTGTCGACCCATTTAAATTCGTGTCGTGTTCGGGTTGTGTTTCGGGTCAACCCGTTTACGTTCATTTACGAATATGATTAATATCTAGTGGCTTATTAATAACCTATACAATCAATTACTCTTATTCATATAAAACATTTTAATAACTTTGTGATAGATCTAAATATTTTTGTGTATTTATCTCTCATTTTCATTTAACAAATTTAGGTTCACATATTTTGCTTAACATAAGAATAAACTAATAGAAATAATAATAGAATAGACGGTTATGACCAATAGAATATAAATACTGGAAAGTAAGAGTGGATAAAAATATTTAATAAGTAATTAGTTTAACTTTTAAAAGTTAATAATGTATGAAAAATTATACATCATATTACTTAACCTTAAAATTTAACATTTCTTCTCTAATATCAAAATATTAACTTTTATAAAAGTTTTAAACGGGTTAACAGGTCAACCCACTTTTTGATGGGTCGGGTTCGGGTTGACCCATATTTTTTACGGGTCGGGTTCGGGTTGACCTATTTAAGAAAACGGGTCGTGTCAGTCGACCCAAAACCTATATTTTTTCGTGTCGGGTTTCGGGTCGTGTCAGGAATTGACAGCACTAGTTTTTTGACAACTTAGGCCAACATCAACAACTCTAGTTGCAACATGGGACCGTCCAATTTTGTCGGAAGACTGATGTTTGCAAGCAACGTTGTTAACAATCCAAAAGGAAACGCAACATAAATTTAATTATTGAATTTTCCTGTTTTCATTCGATATTCAATAAATTAGAATCATAGAACTTTAATATAATTGAGATGTGACTTCAAATTAAACGTCTACGCTTTAATATCTTAGCTAAACACGTGAAAACCACTCGTAAAAATGTTTATAGGGTAAAATTATACATTTCAATCAATAGAATAAAATGTTGATTTTACGCTTTTATTAGTTTTTTTAACGACGAATATACTTTGCGTTACTCACCCGCACGGCCACACCACTTTAGTGGGATAAACACTAAGTGTCACTAGACCAAGAGATTGTTGGCTTTTATAAGTTATTAAATGTTTATTTTTAGTTTTGTTGAAAAGGTTTTAATTGATATGCGAAAAGCATTCAACAATACTTATATTTTAATAAATATACAATAATTTTGTGATACACTATAAGAACAAGGTGGAAAATAAGTTTGCTAGTAAAAAGTATAATGAACCTTCACATATGGATCTTGTTTGTTAGGTTGGACCGATTCTAGCTTTCCCATGCATGCTTGGATCTAGGATGCAACATTAAATTAGTTTGTGAGAAGGAGTCTCGTCTCTAGTGAGTATGTACAAATACATCTCAGTGTTAATGTATACTCGAAAGAGAGTATAGGATAGGGAGAAAGAGACGTTCTAGAGATGAGTCCCTCATCGAATGAAAGGGAGGGGGCGTCAGCCACGTCTGGCTAGTGGATTAAACTTTTCAAAGCGTAATTGGACTATGTTTGATTTACTTCATCCAACTTAATCGTTTTACACTTTTACTCAAATGTATTTTATCTCCTTATCACGTCAGCAATTCCGTCTTTTCTAAAGCATTATACACCCATATATCATTTTTACAAGGGAATGACATTAGAATTGAAAACTTAATCATAGAAGTACCTAAATAGTTGTATAATTTAATATTTTAAATAAAAAGCAATATTTTCAGTTTACATATCATTCTGATTTATATGCTACTAAAATTACTTTAATACACATCATCGTTGTTATATCATCAACATGTGCAACTCTACTTTTATGAAAATGTTGTTTTTTGAGAATTTGACGGCAACCATCGAAAACAATATTGGTAAAATCGATTATACCAAAATAGATCAAAAACTATTAACATGGTCCACTCTCCCTTGAACCAAACATGACCGAAATGAATACATGGTTCATTCCCACTATGTATCTAGTCAATATTATAATAAACATTCATGATTCATGACTCTTGACTATCTTTATAATGCCAAAACGATATTTTTGTAACCTTTTCGGTTTATGATCTTGGAACAACTATAGAGAATATTCTTTTTTTCAAGAAAATATATTATTGATTATCGGAGTTCATATACGAATCACTATCATCGGACATGTTATATACAGACACATGCCGAATCATAATACTGGACTCGCACCACATGCCGGGATGGGAGTTTGCCCATAGAATATTATGTAATAATATACACTGCGAACATTACAGGACGACTTCGTAATTTATTATTATCATAACAAAATATCACAAAGTCCAATCCTCCCGTCATTAGTCAAATTAAAGGAACCTGGTAAACTTTAATAAACAATTAACAATAAACGTGTCTCAACCGGCTATAATCACCCATACTGATATCTATCATTTAACAACCATGTTTGCATTTAATAAGTAATAACCCCTATATTATATGCCCTCTACTATATGTACTTATTTTCACTCTAGAGACGGACCCACGTTATAGAGATCATGGTCATGAGAACCTATTGAATTTTAAAATGAAATATACAATTTCATATATTTAATTTTAGTAAATTGAAAAAAATCATATATACTAATACGTAAACTAAAAATCTATAATATATATAAACGAAAACATAAAAATCCTACGTGTCGCGATGTAGTCGCTCCCCCTTTTTTTGGAGTCACCAGATTTGCTTGATTGTTAAATGGAGGTTTCCCATGCATTTGACCCGAATTCATGGGTATGGGTCTTACCAAACCCGTATATTCCTTAAACGAGTTATAACATCTCATTAAATAAAAAATTATTCTTACCAAATTATTGATGTAAAAATCCTATAAATAGGATATACTAAAAATTAATATCTTATTTATTTTAAAAACGATAATTTTATAGTAAAAAAAAGGTTTTAAATATTATTTATAATTAAAAAACCAATATTATAGTATATTATTAACTTTTATAAATATTATTTATAATTAAAAAAACCAGTAAAATAAATAAACGGGTCTTGGGTCTCATCGAAATCATATAACTTTTAAACCGGGTTATAACATCTCATTTATTTGTAAAGCAACTTATCATCAAACCATAAGTATATTATTAACTTTCATACAATAAAAAAATATAAATTCAAAAAATAAATAAATATTAGAACAAACAATATAAAACAATTCTCGTAATACGGGGGATAAAAAGATAAATGGAGGTTTTCTCATGCATTTGACCCGAATTCACGGGTATGAGTCTTATCAAACTCATATGTTTCTTAAACGAGTTATAACTATTCATTAAATTAAAAACCAATCTCACCAAATATTTGATATAAAAATCCTATAACATAGGAATATACTAACAATTAATATACGATTTATTTAAAAAAATATTATTTAATTAAAAAACCAATTTTATAGTAAAAAAATAAACGGGTCTTGGGTCTCATCAAATCCATATAGCTTTTAAACCGGGTTATAACATCTCATTTATTTGTGAAACAATTATCAAACCATAAGTATATTACTAACTTTCATACAATAAAGAAAATAAAAGTTCAAAATATAAATAAATATTAGAAACAAGTAATATAAAACAACTCCCATAATACGGGAGGTTAATACTAGTATCATATATGTCATTACAAATATATACAACAGACCAGCGTCCAATGTAATTGGTCTAAGTGTATAAGTTTTGCAGCAACATTACATAATGTGTCTAGAATAATTCTTGCATAATAACTTCTTGAATAAAAAAAAGAAAGAAAAAACGTGACCAAACTTTTAAAAAATTGAAAACGTGACAAAATCTTTAGAGAAAAGAATGGGATTGAATTAGCGCGGCAGCCTTTGACCATCTCTATACGAGATTTGTCAGCTAACTTCTTTTAAAATCATAAATGTATAACTAGATTTACTAAAATACGATATATAATTTTGAAATTTACATATGAATAGTTTTTTTATTTATAAAAAGGTTACTTTCATATACCTTTTCATACAAATTGCCTACACATTCATAACCGAGTTTAAGAGCTAAATCATTAGTAATAGTTCAATATGGGTATTCGTTGAACCGATCTCACATTTGACATGTCTGAAACGAATTCGAATTGATCCAAATTCAATTAGTTTGAAATTGATTTGAATTCAATTCCAATTTCACCAATTCGAATTCAATTGAGTATGAAAAACATAAGAAAACCATTATATAAATATATTTTAATAAAAAAAGCATGTAATTTCTGTTAAAAAAATAAACCATTATATAATTTGAATTCGAATAATCAAATCAGTTTGGTTCTTAATTCACATATTCAAATTCGAAATTGAATTCGAATAAGGATCAATCGGAACTTTCATAACTCTAATTATGAATCCGTATTCGAAGTCAAGTCAAGCTGAATGTCATAATTATCAAATTCGATTCAAACTGGATATCAAATATTGAACACACACGATTTGGTTTTGGTTTTGGTTTCCTATATAAAGAAAAAGAACATTACTAACGATTATACCCAAAGCTATATCTTCATAATTCATTAACAACAATTTGGTAGACATCTATATAGAAAACATAAACACAAGAAATCAGCAAAAATGTGTGGTCCCACACAAACGTGTCGGTATACACGTTCCTTGGTTCCTTCACCACCTTTATAAATTTACATTTTGTTTATTTAAGGTCCTATAATTAATATCAAATTCAAAAGTGATCCCATAACTTTAGTACAATCCTCTAACCTTGTGATACTTGTATCAAATTTTATTAGGTGTAGTATATCTCTTCATATAGCAGTATTTGTTCGTATATATGCTGTCTATACAATTATTATTAGAAACATATGGACAAATAAATTGTGTATTTTTAGGGTTATGTTTGACTTTGACTCGTTAGCATCTCAATACATGTACTGTATCAATATACTTTGAAATGCAAGTAAAGATTTAAGAAGAGCAATGTTTTCAGGGTTGTGTTGGTGTCTATAGAGGTAAAGTGGTGTGTCTATTTATGAACTAGCGTGGTATAAACATTGACATGCTACTATAAATAATTTAGGTTATCCGTTGTCAGGATCCTTAAGGATCGAATTAAAGTTTTGCATTTAATTCAAGAATTCTGAAATACGATATCGTGTGATGATGAAACACCTAACTGAAAGGACACCAACAATTAGATCAAAGCTAATACATGAAAAACAATATGGTGTTGGTAGTTTATTATTACCCTATACAAAGACATCGAATATAGTAGAATGATTTATTTATTTTAATAACAGTGAGACTATATTAATAACGTTTTAATACATACCCACAATTCATAAAGATAACACACAAATTAATTAGCATACTGCAAAGTCTAGTATGAATCCACTCTAACTTACCATCTTATAAATATGCTTGCTTTATTTTTATTTTATTCTTTAAATAATTCTATTATGTATAGCATTTAAAACAATAAATGAAAATATCTATATTCTTTTCACATTTATATGACCGATTACTTAATGAGGATTTCATATTAAACTTTTGTGTTCTTAATCAAGGGGGGACGAAACGACTCATCAGGCTCTCATTATTATAATTGAAGTTAAATAAGTAATAAATAAATAAAAACATACTTATCAATTATAAAATATAATAATTCATTTAAATTTATAAAAATATGAGGTTGAATAGAAAAGAGTAATACAGTTGAACAATTGCATCCCTTTGAACCCACCACGAGTTCCACTACCCGCTCACAATACTTGGGAAGAGCCAGTGTGCTAGACCAAGTCGCATGAGGGCAAATAAACCGGTTAATCAAACTGACTTGAAAGTCGAACCGGCTTGAAACTGATTATGTAAAAACCGGTTTGGAATCAATTGAAACCGTAGATTCATAACCGGTTTGTAATTTTCTCCATCAAAATTGGTTAACTGAACCGAAACCAGGCAAAAACCCGTCAAAATTCCGAACAGAAGCCGATTGTAACCTGGTCAAGAAACGGGTTTTCAACCCGAACTGAAACCGATCAAAAACCAATTTTAACTTTTGTTGACCAAACTGAACCGATTTCAACTAAAACACACCGTTTTGTGCACCTCTATGCTCGTGTGCCCGCCCACCCTGAACCAGAGAGGATCTTATTGTAACTCTGTGTTGTATAAAGGGTAGCTTCTGAAACCAATACCACCCTTGAAGGTAGGTTTCATAAATATAATAAATAATAATAATAATAATATTTATAGTTTATAGTTTGTTAAGAAAGAAAGAAAGAAAGAAAGAAAGAAAGTGCCTGCCTTTGCACGGGATCAGAATCTTCCTTTCTTCCTTCAATTCCATTCCATTCCAGAATTAAACCCCAATTTATTTCTGGAAAAAAATTAAAAAAACGAGATCAACTGATTAGGGTTTACCCAATTTCTTTCTTTTATATTTTTTTTAACCAAAATCTCACAAAATTTTGTTACTTTTTCATCGAATTAAATTCCAATTTCTTATATTCATTGATACTTGATATTATTAATATTAATATTAATAAAACCCTAGCCGGACGTCCTTCTTGGACTCGAAACCCTGATCCATCATCTCACTTTGTTGCATTGTAATTTCAGGTTCGTTATTTTTGTGCTTAATTTGCTTTGTGATTTCATATTATGATATCATTCAGATACACATTTGATATGATGATTTTTATTACAGAGTTTATATTATTGTTGAATTTTCATTGGAAACTAATGATTAGCTTAAAAACTTAATTTAGTTATTGTTGAATTATTGTCAATTACTCAATTTAATGCTCATCTAGGTCTGTAGGTCTGTAAATTAACCGAACTTTTGGTAACTGTTTGGTGGGGAGTTCATTTATGTTTGTTTAATTAACAAAAAGTTTTTATTCATTTAATTGAATGAACGAACATGAACACATGTTTTGTTTGTTCGTTTATGTTCACGAACATCCGTTTATGTTTCATGTTTAAATTTTAATAAATACGTAAGTAGTTATATTTATATAAATATAAACATATAGGGGCTCATTTTAATTATATGTATATTTGTGTGTGTGTGTATACTTGGTTATGTTTGGTCTATTCTGTTCGTTTACGTTTTTTTACGTTCGTGAACTGTTCATTTATGTTTAAAAGGAAAGAACACAAACATGCCTGTTTTCTTAATGAACGAACATGAACCACAAAAATTTGTTTGATTATATGTTCATGTTATGTTATAGTTAAAATGAACGACGACTGAACATGCCCCTGTTCGTGTTCGTGTTCGTTTACAGGGCAATAATATTTCATCTACATGTTACACAAATATTTACAATCTGATTGATTTAATTGCAGGTATACTGTTAACTTGTAGGTGTTTCATCATTAGAAAATATAAAATTTCTGAGTTCTTGAATTAAAGGCGAAAACTTTAATTCAATTGTTATGGATCTCGACAACGGGCAGCCTAAGTTCTTTCCAGTAGCATCTCAATATCTATACCATATAAGTTCATTAATAGACACATCACATTATCATTCTAGACACCATCACAACGCCGGAAGCCTTGCACTTCAAGAAACCTTTACTTTCATTTCAAAGTTTACTGATACTGTTCTCTTTTGGCGCGCTAACGGGCCAAAGTCAAACATGATCCCGAAAAGACGCGATTTTTCGGTTCATATTAATAATGTTGCTAGTAATAATAATAATCATAATCATGGTCTTCCAAGATTTTTCATCAATTATAGAAGAAAAGCACTTGAGATTCCCGAACTGTTTAACAAGTTCTCGCGATTTGCGATAAACCAGTTATTGGGAAAGGCTAAAGATCTTCAATTTATTCCTGCAATATCATTAGCTGGTAATTTGGTTCCGCCACTTGCAATTGAAAATGTGAATGAAATCGCTGGGAGATCCGTGAATTACGGTCCGTGTGAGATTCAGCAACGAAGATGCGGTGATTTTGAAGGGAATATTAATACAGTCGAGCCAAGAACCGGCATTGAGTTCCCGACTATATTGGATAATATTTTTGGAGCGAGTAACTCAAGTTTAAATACAGAGGTTCTTGTTGGAACTGGATCGAAAACGATGAAGATTATTAAAATAAAGTCATTAAAGCTCTATGCTTTTGGTTTTTGTAAGTAAATTTAAAAGTTAAGCTGAAGTTTAAATGTTTAATTCATGATATTGATTTGTATTGTTTAGATGTTCATCCTTATGATGTTTGTAACAAGTTGGGTTCAAAGTATGCTTCTCTACCGGAGAATGAAGTGACAAAGCATCATAACTTTTATAAAGATCTTTTAAGGTATGCCATGATAGTGTTTTCATAAAGTCGTATGACTTTTTTGGTTGTTTTTTAAATAAAAATAAAAATTCAGTGTTTGATGTGGTGCTGCAGGGAGGATATAAGCATGACGGTTAGGCTTGTGGTCAGCTGTAATGGGATTAAAATCAGTACGGTTAGAGAGTGAGTCCACTTTCTATCACATACATAAAATGAAAAAAAAGTTTATTTAATTATGAGAATACATATATGTAATGTTTCACCATATGGATTTTTTTGATTTGTGACTTTATGTCTTGCAGTGCTTTTGAGAAATCACTTCGTACGCGATTAATTAAGGTGAAATAGTGTTGAATTTTTCAGTTTGATGATATGAAAGTTAATATGTTATATCCATCTGTTTTTTTTTATATTTTTAATATTTTTGTCTGTATGTGTGTGCGAGTTACAGATGAATCCGGACACTGATTATGACTGCGTAAAAAGTTTTGGTTCCCTTTTCTCAGATGATATTCAAATACGAGCGGTAATAATTCGTTATATATGTTTGTGTGTTCGTTTTACATATTCCTATAATTAATGCTGGCAATCTTCAGGGAACAACGATAAAATTTCAGAGGACATCTGATGGACATCTTGTTACTGAAAGTGAGTCTCACTGTAATCAATGCTTTACATTTATTCATCTATGTTAATTAGAGGTGCCAACATCGACTGGTCGGGCGTGTTTTGTAACCAGTCAAAAGTCGGTTTGTTACAAAATGGTTTATTTTTTGTATGGGTTGAGTTGAGTTTGACCCGAAGCACTTTTTTGTTCAAAATCTTTGAACTCTATTTTAGATCATACATGAATAGAAAAAAAATATGATTAAAATCAAGTTTTTTTGGTTAACCCTTTTCTTTATTTTTATGCAGTTGAAGGCAATCGGATTGGTGCAGTTCATAGCAGGGATTTGTGCAGTAAGTTTTTTTTTAAATTTAGACAAAAAACATTCCGGGTCGCCCCAACTTGACCCAAATGGGTTTGACCCGTTACCCTACCCAGCTGACCCACTCATTTTGTCAATGTCAGATGGATATTGAATTTGACTAATGCTTGTATTAATCCAGGGGCTTTCTTTGATATGTACATCGGCGATGGGCCCGTTTCGGAGGAGACAAAAACAGAGATAGGCGAAAATGTCACCAATATAATTAGAAGATGCTAATTAATGTTTAATGCATCCTGCTTGCAATTTGTATTGAACAAACCTGTAACTTTGTCTATCTAGCCCATTTGTTGAATGATTTTATTAAATAGATCGTTACTTCGTAGCAACATTATACTTGATTCAAGACATCTGCAATAGTTGACATTAACATTAAAGTGTTTTAATGTGAGGTACCAATCAACCGAAGTACGATCCCTTAATTGTTGTAACCTGAATACGACTTGCATAACCTGTTTATCAAGAAATTGTATTAATAATTTTATCTAGTTTTAAACAGTTGATTGGTCAGTATGTTTAGTTTTAGTACAAGTGTACAACCCGAATTAGACTTGTTTATTCAATGAATTAAACACATTAACTTGAGTACGACTTGTTTATTAAATTGGTTAGACTGACCAACTCAAAACCTAGTTATTTTCGTGTTGAACAGTTGTGTTAAAGAATTTTCACCCTATTGAAACAAATTAATCTTTAAATAAACATTCTATTTAAATAAACGAAGTAATTGTTATATACCCAAAACGATGATCTGATAAAAGGTAAAAAGTTAAACGTATTTTAATGTCATGTATGATAATTTATATACCGATATTTTTAATGAATTTATTTATAGCAATTTTGTTTAATATAAGTGTACGCTATAATGATTGTTTGACATTCGTGATAAATTAATTCAATTTATTAACAATAATAATCATCATAAATCATAAATCATAGTTTTATTTAGTGAAAGCTGATTTATAAATTTTCCAAAGAACCAATAGCAAACAACCTTAGCCCACTGTCTTCGGCCCATCATTTATGATTCATGGATCACATGCATCATACATTGAGCTTTTATTTATTTATTTAGCTCAAATCATTACAACTTCCGTCATTTTGTATGTTTAAGGAGCCCTTTAACGATTTGTAATAATGTTTTAGTTCAACTGGCATTGGAAAGGAATTAAATACTTGGATCGAAGATCGCAAGGTCTTAACTCTAATTGAGTGAATGTTTTCTAATTTAAAATCCTTTATTGACCAACCAAACACAATTTTATATGAAATATTTTTCAATTTCAATTTTTTTGAATTCCATGCCCCAAACGGGACCTTACACTTTTAACCAACTCTTTTTAACACATATTTTTTCAATCTACCATTTCGTATGTTTAAAGAGCCCTTTAACGAGTTATAATAATTGTCAATGAGCTTTAGCTCAACTAACATTACATTCCAGAGGAAACAAAGACTTTTCCTGACGGCCACAAGGAAAGTAATCTGATCCCAACCAGGTTTTACAAAGGTTCAAAACAGACCTTCGGATGGTGGAGTTTTTCACAAAACTAGAGATGGTGAGCCCTGTCTACAATCACAAAACCCTAAACCCTGTCTACAATAAAAAACGTATGAATACCCACCCTCTTATCATTGAGTTATTCAACCGTAAAAAAAATGAACTTAATAATTCGATTAAACCTCCTCATTTTAGGCTAAATTACAAGTTTTGCCATCTCATTTTTCATAATAAAAATCCTGTCAAATATCCTCTCATTTTATTTTATAGGGTTTCGGCGACATCGTATTCCAATTCAGGTTCAATTTCTAACTTATATGCTAATATTTTGTGAATATTATGAGCAATTCTTCTGGCTATTATTACAATTCCGTTGCAAATCCGATAGATTAAGCAAGTTTCAATTCTTATTATGCATCAAAACTACAAGCAGATGTTATACTTTAGCTTAATTTAACCATAATTTGGTTTTTGTGTTTTAAGTTTTTAACAAATGAGTGGTTATACAATGTTGCACATGATTACTTAATTCTGCAATGCAAATTGAACTTCTTGTCTGTAAGATTTAAACTGAAATTAAAATCCAAACAGCAAAAGTTAAACATTAACAACACTGGCTGAATAGTAAATAAATTAGTAATATTATGATTATGATAAATTAGAAGTTTACATCTATTGGTTTTCACAGTTGTTTACTTGCAACAGCTATGTTTTAAAACGCGCTCGGTGATATTGTCTGCGGAGCCAAGGCTGTTGCTTGTTTTTCTTTTCCACGTTGGGCTTTTCCGGAACTGTTTTATATTACTTTTTTAGGATCTTTTATATGTTGCTTGGGCTTGTAATTCGGTGCGGATTTAATGCAGTATGCAGCTAGTTATATGAGATATTCGATAATGTAATGATTTAAGTTTTGTTAAATATTTTAATATTATTTGGGTGTTATAATTGTTGATTATATAAGGTTTTCACTTAGGCTATGTGTAGTGAATGGGCTACAAAATGGGGCGTTTTGCGCCATGTGGCGCCCACTCAGCAAAGGGTAGGTTTTTGTTTTTGGGGTGTAATGGTATTGTAGTCCAATATATATATATATACATATATATATATATATCACACACATAGTAATATAATAATATACACACACACACAACTCCCGGTGACAATTACCCCCCTTATCGCCCCTAAAATCGCCCGGGGGGGGAGGGGGGGGGGTGCTTGCCCCTCATCGCCTGGATTCGCCGCCCACTACGGGTGGCCTTATATATGGTAGTAGTATCAGTTTATATATATATTATATTAACTTCTTTTATGGTCCTGTGCCACGCGCCCTTTGTGCCTTGACCGTCTTATAAGATTGTTATCTGCTCTATGCTAGTTTAATTATGTTGATTATTGAATATTGAGTATACGGATGTAATCAGGATGCTGAGTTTTGATGAAGTTATAATGTATAATTTTTTAGTGGACTTTAATCCGCTGTTCCTACTGTTTTTGCAGGCAAACAGGTGTCATAGCCCCTTTAATACATGAAAAACGAGCCAGATAGAGACGGAAGGTGACTCCGTGCCTTTGGAGACGAGAAAGAATTCCAAGAAGAGCAAGAAAAATAAGACCAGTAATTTTCAAGATATTGACAATGGAGACAGTTCCCTAAACGCAGCTGGTGGTTTTTCACAGGATGATAAGTTAAAGTCTGTCTTAATATCAGATGAAGCTGAGAAGGGTAACACAAATGATGGTAATTTAGCAAAAAAGATTAAGAAAAAGAGGAAACACAAGATCACGGAAAACGAAGCTAAGTTAAAAGTCAAATCTCAGGAAGTCAAGTTTTCGAGTAATGCAGAAACTTTTGTAGGCAGTCGCCTAAACGAAGCTGGTGAATTGGCAACAGATAATAAGTTAAAATCAGTCTTAAATGGAGATGGTGTTGAGAAGGGTCAGGGAGATGATGGTAGTTTAACAAAGGTCAATGAAACTGAATCTAAATTAAAAATCGAATCGAAGAAAGTCAGCTTACCGAGTGAAGCAGAAACTTTTGAAGGCAGTTGCATAAACGCTGCTGGTGATTCTTCAAAAGATAATAAGTTAAAATCATTTTTAAATTCAGATGGAGTTGAGAAGGGTAACACAAATGATGGTAACTTATCAAAGATTAAGAAAAAGAGGAAGCGCAAGATAACGGAAAACGAATCTAAATTAAAAGGCAAATCTGAGCAAGTCAAGTTTTCGAGTCTTGTAGAAACTTCTGTAGACAATCGCCTAAACGAAGATGGTGAATTGGCAAAGGATAATAAGTTAAAATCAGTCTTAAATGAAGATGACGTTGACAAGGGTCAGGGAGATGATTTTAGTTTAGCAAAGGTCAATGAAATTGAATTTAAATTAAAAGTCAAATCGAAGAAAGTCAGCTTACCGAGTCAAGCAGAAACTTTTGAAGGCAGTTGCATAAATGCTGCTGGTGATTCTTCAAAGGATAATAAGTTAAAATCAGTCTTAAATGAAGATAAAGACGAAACCGAGAAGGTCAAAGAGAATGATGATAATTTAGCAAAGACGACCAAGAGGAAACGAAAGCATGAGGCCGCTGAAAACGAGCCAAATTCAAAAGTCAAAGCCAAAAAAGTCAGCTTTTCGAGCCACGTAGAATTTTTCCCATCATCCGACACTGAAAACAAGAAGCTGAAAACCGAAGAAGACAAATTAGTGCAAGGCAAAAGGTTCACTCCAGAAGAAGACGCAATAGTAAAAGATGCTGTTTTAAGTTTTATAAAATCACGTAATTTAGGAGAAGAAGGTTTAAGCATGGTTTTGAACTGTAGAGCTTACCCTGAGTTAAGAAGCTGTTGGAAAACTATCGGGACTTGCATACCATATCGCCCATATCTCACCATCTACTACCGGGCCCACTCTCTATTCGAACGAGGCGAAAGACGCAAGTGGACCAAGGAAGAAACCGAGTTTTTAATTGAATCTTATGAAAAACATGGTAAGAGCTGGAAAATGGTGGCGGAAGGACTTGGTAAAAACCGAGTGCATGTGAAGGATAAATGGCGAAGAATAAAACTTCGAAACAAAAAGGAAGGAAAATGGAGTCAAGACGAGTACCAAACTTTATACGATCTGGTCGACTTAGATTTACAAACGAAAGCGGTTTCACAAGAGAAAAAGTCAAAGCATGGGATGTTGAGAGATAATATATCTTGGGGTGAGATTAGTGAGAAACTTTCAACCCGAACCGATGACAATTGTTGTGTGAAGTGGTACAAACAGTTGACATCTTCACTTGTTCAAGAAGGTAAATGGTCTAATGCTGATGATTATAGGCTAATTAAAGCTCTTTATGATTTGGATGCTGCTTGCATTGAAGATGTAGATTGGGACTGTGTTCTTGAGCATAGGTCCGGTGATATTTGTAGAAAACGATGGGATCAAATGGTTAAGCACATTGGTCATCACGGGAGTAAGCCGTTTATTGACCAAGTGGAGATTTTGTCGCAACGGTATTGCCCGGAGTTAGCAGAAACAAGAGAGGTTTGGGACAGTGTACCTTTGACAGAATGATGTTTGTCTGATGGTATTCTTTTAGTTTCCATTGTTTTGCATTTTTGTTTTGTTGGTATCCTTGGATTTTGTGACGTGTGTATTTTTGCATCCTTTGGTTTCATCTTTTACAAACTAATTAAGTAAATGGAAGGTGTTGAAGGTCAAAATGGTTTTGGTTAAAGTTGCATTATTATGCATTTAGTTTATGAGAATTGTTAGAACTTAAGATCACTCAAAAATATTTTAAAAGTTTGAAGATTTTAATTTTGCCATATACACCACTCACAAATACCATCAACTATCTAAGCATGAGGCGACATTAATGGTTAAAGTTGGCTGATTATTATGATTGTGAAATCCTCTACGTGCTAATGTGATAGCCGATGCGCTCACTAGGAATATCATACATACGCGGATTGAAACCTTGTAGATGTTATAAACGATATCTCTACTTATCTAGCGAGATAATACAATAACTATCAAACGGATAATGATTTTAAATGAACTAATTAACGATCTTTCAAATCACTATCTTTGTGTTTATGTGACATGCTCTCAGTCCAATGTCTTCACTTTTACTAGTTAAAACAATCAACCTTTTCGCTAGAAATGTCTTTTTTATAATCATCTTTTTATAAACAAAATAATATTTATTACCACTAGATTAAAGTAAGTTAAGTAACATATTTACCAAATTCTTTTTTGTAAAGATATCACTAAAAGATGGGTGTTTGGAATTACAGATTTTTTTTAAATAAATATTTGAATATTGAAAACCTATGTTTATAAAATCACAAAGGTGACTATTTGACACTAAAAACAAAGTAGAGGTGCACAAACCGGTTTAAAACTCAAAACCGGTTCAGTTTGGTCAACAAAAGTCAAAACCGGTTTATGATCGGTTTTGGTTCGGGTTGAAACCCTTACCATGTTATGATCGGTTTCGGTTCGGTTAACCGGTTTGAAACCGGTTTTGGTGGAGAAAACTGCAAACCGGTTTCAAACCAGTTCGGTTTCGGTTCGATTTTCGGGTCGGTCCGGTTAACCGGTTTGTTTGCCCACCTCTAAAACAAAGTTCATTAGAGCAAATGCGTAAAATAATCTAACTTTAATAAAAAAACAAATTTGATATGCGTAGTTGTATGGTTGTAAAAATCTTGACTAAATACTGATTAATCACTAGTCCCTACCCCCATCGCCCGACTACATTAATTTGTAACATATTTGAGGTTAACCATTCATTACCGTTTAAAAAATCTGTCAATCTTATGCAGAATATATGCTTACTCATTTACAAACAAAGCACAGGGACTAATCTTGCAATTTACTCATACTAGAATTATATAAAAAAGATTATAAGACCACCAGTCACCACCGCAGTTAACCTCTCCGGCGATTATCCAGCCGGCGAGCTTAAGATTCCACCGTTTCCGGCGACGCCTCAACCACCGCCTTTGCATATCACCTTACAGATTATATTATCCGAATTGGAGAGCGATTTCAGCAGGTTCATATTTTGCTGCAATTCGTCCGATTTCAGATTTCAATTTGTTTAATAAATTATTAAATATTAATTCATGGAACCCTAGGTCATGAGTTTGTTTCTGTATTTAATTCAATTTTATTAATTGATCCACAAACCTTAGGTTAGCTTAGCATTCTATGCAAAAAAATCCTTTTTTGTTTTAATTATATTGCTATTTACTGTATAATATTAGAAAAATAAAGAAAATTTTTATCAGTTTTTCTAAGACTTTATGTTTTACAAATGTGACAGATTGATTACATATGTGATGATATGTTCACTAATAATAAAAGACAAGAAGAACGAACCGGTAAATATGGCACTCCTAGGGTACAATATCTTCAGGTGTGATTCATAAATCTATAAATTTCATTTCATTTTTCATCATAAGTTATAGATCTTTTTTTTTTAATTATTATTGTATTGGTAATGTTTATATGTTTGTAGGAACTCGTGAGCCAGTTCCAAAACGCGTCCACTGAAGGTATGTTGCAGACTGTGTCGAGTTGTCGAGTGATTGTCTTTTGTAACAACATTTTCTTACTTCATGGTTTTTGTAATCACAGAGTCGAAGGAGAAAATCGTTGCTAATTTAGCAAACTTCGCATATGATCCTTACAACTATACGTTTCTTCGCCAGGTTAATTATCTTTCTTTTATTTCTTTCATAGTTTGTAAATTCAATATTTACTTTATTTAACAACCGTATTCAACCATTTACAGCTTAATGTTTTAGAGCTTTTCCTTGACTGCATAACCGAACCCAATGAGAAACTTATAGAGTTTGGTGCCGGAGGGATCTGCAATTCGTGCGTTGGTATGTGAAAAATGTAAAACTATATTACAATAATATCTAATATTTCTAACATTTTTTACGGCTACAGATCCTGCAAATGCTGCGGTAATAATTAAATGTGACGGGATACCTCTTCTTATACAGTGTTTATCAAGTCCTGTTAAAAATACGGTAATAGCAATATCCGTTTTTGTATATTTTATCATCTATATTATTATTTTTAAAGATTGTGGTGTTTGGTAGGTGAATTATGCTCTTGGGGCTTTATATTATCTGTGTAATGTGTCTACTAAGGAAGCAATTTTGAGACCAGAAGTGGTGGATATTATTAAAAGGTATGCAGCTGCAGGCGCAGTTAGTGTTAGTTTCAGCAATCTTGCTCAAGCTTTTATAGATAAACATGTTACAGGATGAAACCATTGACTGTTACGTTGACTTTATTTTTGTCGGTCAATATATGTTATTGTGTTTGTTTTGAGGGCTTTTTTTTACTGTTTCATACCAAAGTTGAGTTTTTGTCACATTTTATATATTGACGGTTTTCAGTAACATTGATGGTGCAGTAAACTTAAGTGATGGTGAAAACAGGCCGGTTCGGCTTGAGTTGACTCTTCAAAACAAATGTAAAAACAAATTCTATAGAGTTGAATAATAAAATTGTCAAAAAAAATAAAATGATAATTCCAAATTTGCGTTTCGTTTGGTTCGATAATAGGTTTTTTAACGGCCGAAACAAATATTATTTTCAGAAATTACTTTCTGTTGACATAGATACATAGTCTACAACTCTTATTTTCCAACACACAAAATTGCAACCTTGATATTACAAACATATTATCACAAATTGATTACTAAAAAAACAAATCAATCTTGTTTCAGGCTAACCATTCCCCATTCATTCCTTCAATTTCACCAATGTCCATGCTGCATACATTAAAAAAAAATAAAAATTTACCACATAATAATATTATAAAACTATGATAACAAATATTGTTAAATCATATAAAAGTATATAACCATAACACACTAAGACACCTCCGTCGCATACCTAATTTATTCGCGTACTACCAAAGTTATTTATTTCTCGCGTCTTTATTAAATGATACACGAATCATATTCAAATATTTGTCGTTAGTTTTCACGTATCCTAAAATAGACGTTTTCCGTCTTTTATACTAAATGATACGCGAATTAAATTCGAGTTGATGTTTATTTACACTTGTAGAACTCATGATACAAGATAGTAAAAGTAAGTAATGTGTATTAAATCTTATATGTATGAAATTATGGTTGTGAAGCAGACATCATGGTGGGGTCTCATTGCCATTGCTTTAAATTCACATACTGCAAATATTCAGAAGCAAGCAGAGTGCTGCACCCCCTTATTACTAGCCCAACAGAATGGACATTAACATCAATGGCTAAACAAGATCTATAATAAATAAACAAATGTATAATATAAAAAAAATTAATTTCAAATTTTTGTTAGTCCTAGGAACAGAAAACATCTCAAGATACTTAAAAGATCCAGTTTAATAAAGAACAGAATCTTACCAAGAATGAAATTCATTAATCCGATTAACCTCGTTTTCGCCTTCTTGTTCGGTTTCAATCGTTTTCAAAAACGTGAACCATTGTGCATACGTTAACATGTTCATGGTGTCGTTCCACTCCATCTGGTGCTGCTCACCTAACGATTTAATCTCTTCCATCCCCTCATCATCTAAGGCGCAGTGAAGCCCTTCAGATGATGAGGTGATGGAGGAAGTGGCGGCAGCCACCGCTTCCTCTGTTATACCTTCATCATCCATGGAATGTGGTACACCTATGGATGATGAGGTGACGGAGGAAGTGGTGGGTGTCTGTGTCACCACTTTCTCTGCAACCGTCACTTCCTCTGCGCCCGCTACTATAGCAGTCGAAGAGGAAGTGGATGGTGACGAAGATGAAGATGATGACGTGGAATAATAATTGGATTGCGGGTTATGATAAAGATTGGTATCCAATGCTTTAAAATCTTGTAGATTGAGATTCAAACCCAAGGTTTGGTTAGGAAGTGCGAAATTGATGGTTTGTGTAGGTAAAGGGGGAGGGTTATTATTATTATTGGGTACATTCCAATAATAAGACGGTACAGCAGCCGCAGTGTTAAACACTGCAGCTGCTGAAGCTTCTGGTGAACAGTGTTCACCAGAAGCTTGTCGTTGTTTACTAGCTCTATGAAACCGAAGAGCGGTGACAATCTCTCTTCTGGCTTCCGCCATATTAAGAAGCCTTTCTTGATAAGGTTTAGTGGTGTGTTGTCTTCTTCTAACTTGTTTTTTATACGGCTGTTGCGGTGGCGGTGGTGGTGGTGAAGATTCTTGGTGAATAATATCTTCATTGGAAGATATGGAATCTGGTAATTTGGGATATTCTTCATTATCTTTGGATTTGACAGAAGTGGTTAAGTGTTTGACAAGGCTGCGTATGTAAGCACCAGAAAGACGAGGTTGTTCTTGTTGTTTAACCTTATGGTGTTCCATTGATACACCTAGTATGCTAACTTGTGCTTGCTTTGATGATGATAATAATGATGATGATGGTGATGATGGTTTTCCCATTAAGGTTGAAGAAAGTTGGTTTCCTTTTGTGTAAGCAAAAAATGGCAGAGGTTGCAGGTCTCATGAATGTTATAAATACTTGCTCATCAATTTGTTTTATTTATTTATTTTTTATTTTTTTTGTTATTTAATAAAAAATCCAGTTTTTTGTTTTTTTTTAAATAAATATATGATGACTAGTTAGACTAGATGTGCACAAACTGGTTTAAAACTCAAAATTGGTTTGGGTTGAAACTGATTCGGTTTGGTTAACAAACGTCAAAACCGGTTTATGATCGGTTTCGGTTGGGGTTGAAACCGGTTTTTTACCTGGTTATGATCGGTTTCGGTTTGGTTTTTGCCGGTTTTGGTTTGGTTAAACTGTTTTTATGTAGAAAATTTCAAACCGATTCGGTTTCGGTACGATTTTCGGTCGGTTCGGTTAACCGATTTGTTTGCCCACCTCTAAGTTAGAATGTCCGCAAAAAGGTTTTTGCTTTCTTTAATCATGATGTATTGGATTTATGCAAGTTGTCGTTTGTTATATAACGGAAAGTAAAGGTGTTTCAAGCGATATGTCTTACTATGATTTGGTGTGTTTGAAGGGCTCGTAACGCGGCGATGTTGAATTAAAATCGGCTCATTTAAATAGTGTGATTGGTGAGATCAAAGCTTTGGGGTTCTTATGGGTTCACAAAAGGTCTAAGAACCCAGGCTTGACTAGGGATAAGTGGTGCTTGTTTGACTTGTGATATGGGTGGCTATTGGGTTGGTTTTGTTTTTGTTGGGTGGCTTATTGTATGATATGGCGTGACTCGCATCATGCTTGGCTCGGTTGTTGTTTTTTTTTATTAATTTGACTTTTGTTGCCTGTTATAAAAAATAAAAATTTAGATTGTCCGCAACACTACATTTTTCCATTTTTTTTTTCACATACAACCTACTTTTTACTATAAAATTGCATTTCTTTGTGAGAGAAGAAAAATTAACCTACGGAAGCCGCACCTATCTATGATGGAGCTCCAAGGGTAGCCCACTCTCAACGTTATGAGTTGTCATAGGATAAAAATAAGATCAAAAATAACCGATGAAGACTGTGTTAGGTCCAATTATAGTGTCAACTTTTTTTATATAATATATTATATAAATAACAGGCTTTATAATTATTTCTATTTTCATAAATAAAACTATAAATAATATCTTTTAGGACTTTTCCTAATTTGGAAAACTACTAGGTTGTGACATTTTTGACTTGATGGAAATAGTTTATGCCCTTTCACTTCAAGTGTAATTACATGTCGTACCATAACGAATAGATAGATAATGTGTGTATTATTTTGTTTTTGTGTACAACCAATTAATATTTTGTAAGGAAAGAAGATCATGACATATCCTATCTATCCGGCCACTAGATAAATACGGCGCCAACAAATAAATAGGTATATGACTATATCTTCTTATGTCACAAAACAATAGTAACGATAGGAATCTTAATATAAACATTTTCTTTTTTTTTTTATTATTCAATTATATATCTAGTACACCTTTGTTAATTTAAGGGTATCTTGATCCGTCACAAAATATTTAAATTTATAAATATTCGAGTTGTAATAATAATTGTTAATTCAATTATATATAAATAGTGATATACGGAGTAATAAATAAATTGGTATTATAATGTTGTGACAGTGTAGAAATAGAAAATTGTTTGTAAAAGATGATAGACTGGAAAGAAAATCAGTGTTTTTTCGAAAACTAATGTGCTTTTTTACGTGAGAGTTGATTGAGCGTGCTTTCTTTTTAAGAGTAAATTCAACTTTAAACAATACTATTTACCATCAATCTTTTTGTAACTACAAGTTAGTGTTACACTCACTCGCGCCACTTGAAGAATCCTGTGACGAGCTCCCCTTGATGAATCCATTTGGATAATTGTTGACTGTAGATTTAAAGGGTAAATAAAAATGATGTGAGAAATGTAAAATTTGATTTGACATTTATTGGCTTTTATTATTTTGAAAAATAATATAATAACCCAAAAGAGTCGTTGGCCAAATGAGATCATCGGTGCTCCAATGTCCCCATCCTTCAACTGTCTTGGTAACGCACAAGTGAGGCAAGGTTCCCTCTGGTAGCTGCAATTATCATTGCGACGTCCTTCATCTAGCTTTCATCCTTCTACCACTCCTCTTCCTCGAAAAATTGCTGGAATAATCTAGTCGTGTCAGCTGCAATTATTAAAAGAAACCATGTCAATATAGTGGATTAGCTAGGTCCATTTCATTGTAAGTTACATTGATACCCAAACCTAATTTTGATCACTTGATTCTTGTCTTATGTTTTCTTATGTTGTGTGCAATTAACTTATAACATTAGTGTAATTTCAAATCAATCAAATCTATGAATTTTATTTTCATAATCAAATAAAACATGTAACGCAAACACAACAATAATCGTCGATATAATACTGGGTTTCCCTGTCAAATAAAGGTTAATTGGTTTTTAATGATTTAACCATTGTTATCACAAGCTCATAGTAGATTTAAAACTCCATTAATTTGTATATTAAACATTGAGAATAGTATTAACACTTTCATCTAACTTTTCATAATGTTTTGACAAAATAACACTCATCTATATCAAAATTCAATATTCTTAACACATAAGAAATGTGACACCTCATGCTATATACCTATAGGATCATCAAAAGTTGCCATACTAAAAGAATCAAAAATAATAAAAAGCGGTTTTCTAAAACTAGTAAAAGACACGTCATATAACCGGCACAACAGTTTCTGTGTGTTGTGATGATGCCAATTATTGGAAAACAATTTTTTATTCCAAGACTGAAGAAACACTAACCTGATCCCGGGCAGGTTACTGGTAACCTGGGGGTTAGATAGATGTTTCCCACGAGGTGTTAGACCCTGAGAAGATGATTCTTCTGATAACCTGCAAAACAGACACCGTGAGCTTGTCACTGAGAAGGGGGGGGTTCCTCCTTGTGACCACCCTCCGGCGTGAGAATCAGACTAGATTGCTCTTTAAATATAAATGTATATTAAGAGATTACTAGAGCAGATATCAGGTATAATATGATGATATAAGATGATAATATGATCCCTTGAGATGGTCATACCATTTGTGGTATTTATAGCCGAAAGTAGGTTTCCAAGGAGGTATGGCCGGCTGCAACAGTGTTCCTGTTCCACCAACAGTAGCCTACGCACGTGCCCTGCTGGTAGTTGGTGGGTAGGCAGCGGCTGATAATGACCAGGCCTGCTGTATACCATTCCTTTTCCACCAACTGCCGGCTACGCACGTGGTATGACAGGAGTTGGTGAGTAGGCAGCGGCTAATAGTGACACAGTACAGGAGCATGCTGCTCACCATACTGTTGTCAATAAGCTGTCGTATCTTTAGTCAGATCTTTTTCCCATACCTCGTCAGGTACAGTACAGAAGATCTTCCCGTATCGTACGGACTGGCTTATTTGGGCGGGAGTATTCCCCCTCCCGCCCTTGTGCGGGATTGTTCCCGGCTTCGCTCATTCCTTCAGGTGACACTGAGTGATTGAGAGCTAAGTGCCTTGTGCGTGTAGCCTTGCTGCGCGGGTGGCCTTCCCTGATGGCTTGTATCCGAGGCTGCGGGGACAGGCGGAGTCCTTCACCATCGGGAGGCATTTCCTGCGGGACCAGCTTGCGTACTGCGCGTAAGGACGTCACGTCTCTGAGCATGGTTGGTCCTGCGGATCCAGTTGGTTTCTGCGCAGACGTCCCTCTTCAAGGTGAGTCTTGCGGGTCCAACTGGGCTCTGCTGGGACCTACCTCTTCAAGTCCCCCCAGTCCAATGTTCTTCTCATGAGTGTTTAATAAATTGAGGTGAACTTTTGGACTTAAGCAGAGGGTTTTGAAAAGGGTTTTTTAAGGTTTTCCATGGGGATTCCTCCCGCGGAAGTCCTTGTCACTTGCAGAAATGCCCGAGTTTCCTGCTTGGTCTTTGGGTATGATGCGGGTAGGCTGTAACCTCCTCGCAAGTCAGGAGCGTTGAGTCCCACTTGTGTGGATTCTCCATGAGGTTTTGGTAGTTTTGAACATAGTGATCAATTATGTTAAGACCACCAATTCCATCCTGGAGCTTCGAACAACGTAGTTCTCGACGTTCCCGCTATGCGGGGATGTTATTTCCGTTTCCGCAAGCATTGCCCAGAAGATCCTTCTTGGTTTCAATTCCCAGCGGAGCGCTAGGTATGTGAAGGGTTTTGCCTTAACACTGTACCTGCGCTCGTCTTACGGTTACTTTACTTCCAAGGTATTCCTGGCGTCAATTCCCTGCGGGTGCTAGGTATGTGAAGGGTTTTGCCTTAACACTGTACCCGCACCCGTCTTATAGTTACTTGGTTGCCGAGGTACTTGGCTTCAATTCCCTGCGGGTGCTAGGTATGTGAAGGGTTTTGCCTTAACACTGTACCCGCATCCGTCTTACGGTTACTTGTTCGCCAAGGTTTTCTTGGCTTCAATTCCCTGCGGGTGCTAGGTATGTGAAGGGTTTTGCCTTAACACTGTACCCGCATCCGTCTTACGGTTACTTGTTCGCCAAGGTTTTCTTGGCTTCAATTCCCTGCGGGTGCTAGGTATGTGAAGGGTTTTGCCTTAACACTGTACCCGCATCCGTCTTACGGTTACTTGTTCGCCAAGGTTTTCTTGGCTTCAATTCCCTACGGGTGCTAGGTATGTGAAGGGTTTTGCCTTAACACTGTACCCGCAGCCGTCTTACGGTTACTTGTTTGCCAAGGTAAGGGGTATTTTCCCGCCTACTTTTTGATCTTTTTGAATTTTGAATTTTGAAATTCGAAGAGTTGGTGGAAAGATAAGAACAGTCCAAAACTCTGAAACGTCGTGCGACGGTTTCTTCTGACTGTGTCAGATCGTGCAGGAAGTTATGGTGACGTGACAGTACATGGTCATTCCAGACGCTTTTTCAGGCGCGTGGGCGCGATTTTTCGGGCGCGTGGCCGCGAAATTAATGGTACGTGTCCTGTCAACAGCTGTTGCCAGCTTGCTCGGTGCCACATGTCACGGTTTCATTGCACCTTCAATTTCTCTCTCCTTCGCATTAAATTCACCGCATTAATTGCGATCACTATATAAAGGGGAAGAGGGTCCTTTATAATTCACATCTTCACTTCTTCTCTTTCATCTCTAAGGCGATTTCTGGTGAATACTCTCTTATTCAGTTGAGCATTCCTCCGAAATCGTTTCTTCTTCCTCTGCAATATGTCTTCACATGATGCTGAAGCTGTAGTCGATGATAAGAGTACTGCTGGCGAGTGCCAGTGTGCTCTGCCCGGCGATCAGTACAGGTATGTTGTTAGGAAGTTCATGCTCGATCCTCTCGAGCCTGAGTTTCCTGAACCCCATCAGACCGTGTACGATGCCCCCAGTGGCAAGATCGGGGTATATGCTGCATTCTTTGTTTATGGGAACCTTAGGTTCCCATTGACAAAGTTTGTGTACCGTGTCCTGGAGAGGCACGGTGTGCACCTGACCAAGGTGCATCCGATGGCGATTGCCAAGATTCGGCACTTCGAGTGGGTGTGCCGGATTCTGGGTATTGAGCCCTATGTGGACCGCCTGATGACCTTCTATACTTGGAGGTGCATCCAGGGGTGGTACACCCTGACAACCCGGATCAAGGGTTTGAAGATTTGCGCGACCGAGCGCAGTCTCCGATCGTGGAAGCGGGAGTTCTTCTACATTTCTGCCCGCGCCGTCCCCATTGCCATGAAGTTTAAAAATGGCCAAGCAATTCTGAGCCACCACGCCACCAACTACCAGGAGGCGGAATGGTTCGCGAAGATATCCCGGGTCCAATCTCCGGTTTACCGGTTTGCGGAGTCCGGGATGGTGATGCTGGGGATGAGCCGGGTATGGAAGGAGGCGTCTCAGGTTCCCATCCTTCTCGAATACGGTTTGAACTCTACTCCTTATGGTATGTCTTGTTTTTCTTGCTGATACGAGTTTGTCTTCTAACTGTTTCTTTTTTTTCAGAGGGGAACGATTTGGAGTCGCTCCTGTACCCGCGGGAAGCTGATGGTCCCGCGCGGATGGGTACTCGTGCTCTAGACGAGAACGAGCTACCCATCCTGGAACAAACGGCGGATCGGTTTGTGGAGGTCTATCCGCTGGGCCACGAGATCCTGAGCCACCGGCGGCCAGGTAAGGCGTTATTCTATCCTCCACCCCTCAATGCTGTACCCGCTGCTGGAATTCCTGACATCCTGTCTTCTTCTGAGGAATCCGCAGATGGTCCTCCGTTGGTGCGGAAGAAGAGGGCTGCCGGCGGGAAAGGGAAGGAGAAGGTGGCCTCCACAGCTGATCCGGTGCTTCTATCTGACACCGAGTCAGATAGTGAAGAGGTGGCGGGGAACCCCGGTGGTGAGAAGACCACTGGTCCGGAGGCTACGACTGTTACCTCCGGAGAACCAATGACGACGACGGTGACCGGCATCAAGAGACCGGCTCCATCGGGTTCGTCCCCGCCCGTCCGTACGTTCAAGCTCAAGAAAACCCGTAAGTACAAACATCCTTATCTTTGTAGATTTATCACTTTATAAATTTATTGAAACACTTATCTTCTTGTGCAGGCGTGGATGTTGACGCATTCCAGGGTGGAGCGCAGAGGAGTACCCCTCCGCCGATGACGGTAGGCTCGGTCAGCCTACCTGAGGCGATGACCCAGGCGCCTGCGCCTGCTTCCGCTGGATCAGTTGCTCACTCCCTTGAGCCGACTGTTCCAGTTGAGATGACGTCACCGCCGGTGGTAAGTGCGATTTTCACAGCATCTTTCACCGAGCCGGCGGTTACGATTGCTACGGATTCTGCGGCGGCGACCACGGCGGCCGCTACTATGCCTCCGCCACCGGCAACGACAGCCGGCCCATCAGGTACGCGGATTGCTTCTCGCAAATCTTTGTCACCTTCCCATCTGCCCGACCTTTTGGATGGATTTCCTTTAGGTTCAGGCGATGGGTTCGGTGGCTATCGGCCTGTAATCGACCCTACAGGTGCGTAGGGTTCTTTTGGCCTTCATATTTTTCTTCATCTTTTCCTAACTGCTTTGTTTCTTTTGCAGTGTCGGATTCCAATGAAGTGTATGTTCCGCGATGGAACATCCGCCGAGGAACAACCCTTCGTACCCCTGTGGAGTGCGTGGAATGGGCTCGCCACGCTGCTCCCCATGGTGCGTTGGGGGAAGCCATGGCTAGCTACCAGGAGGGTAGGCTAACCAATGAGCTTCAGGTTCTCCAGGCTCGGATGCAGCCGCGCGTCGAGCTGCTTTGTCGTGAAAACGACAAGTTGAAAGCAGCTCGCGCCAAGGAAGTATCTCAAGCGCGGGCTCTTCGGGAGGAGAACCAAAAGTTGGCCGCAGCTGCTGCGGAGAAGGAGAAGGCCTTCAAGGCCCTCGAGGTTGAGGTTCAAGCGCGACTCGAGGCCCGCTCCAAGGCTGCCCAAGCTGTTAACGAACAGCTTCGGCTGGCTAAGGAGACTGCGAGGAACGCAACCGAGAGGGCCACCAAGGCTGAAGCCGTTGCTGAGCCTTTACGCATGGAGAACGAGGAGCTCAAGGCCAAATTAGAGGCTCTCCAACGTGCTCATGATGCCTTGGCGATGGAAGATGCCAAGAAGCTCCAGGAGATCTTGGACCAGAGGGGCGTGCTTGACCATACCGAGCGGAAGCTTAAGGGTGTCGAAGAGGCTGCCGCAAAGGAAGTGCTACTTGCCAACCTTAACAAAAGCGAAGCCGAACGCGCCTGCACCCAAGCTCAAGCCGCCCTTCAAGAAGCTCTGGTTGCCAAGGAATGGCTTCTTCGAGAAGCGTTGTCTCAGGTATGTTTAGCTTTACGTCTTCACGCTTTCCTTTGTACATAGAAAGGGTGTTTGACACTTGTATTTTCTTTGTAGGTTGTGCATCGGGTCTTCTCAGAGACTACTTACGATGATGCCATGAGCGCAGCCCTCAACGCTTCTCATGAGGATGGGGAAAAGGCCGGCTTCCTGCTTGGTCTAGGGTTCGTTGAGAAAGGCGTCCCGCCTTCCAACTTCCCTTTGTTCGATGTGGACACCGAAGCTGCATATGACCAAGCGGTGAACCAATATGCCACCTTCCCGCATCCGGTGGTGGAGAAGGTGAAGGAAGTCGCTGTTGCTGATGATGGACTTGCTATCCTCAAGGCTTTCCTTGAACCGCCACGCTCTACTGATGGGGCGGGTCCAAGTGGAAGTGGTCCTGAAGCTTGATTCTGAATATCCCTTCCCGCTGCTAGGATAGACTAGATTTTGTTTTGTAGGCGGGTAGTTACCCAGCCATTCTTTGTAATATATCTTTGTGAAATACAAATCTTTTTGCGTATAAGATTGTTATTTCCTTCTCTGGGTTCCTTGCTTTATAAACTTATGACTTGCATACTTAGTTTAAATTAGCAATTTTCCAAGTATTTAGAATAAGTTAACCTGTTGAACGTGGTTGATAATGGGTTAAAGTTTTGCTTCCTCTTTCGTGATTGTGCGGGTAGAACCGTCACTTGCACTTAATAGGATGGCTAAACTTTAACCTTCATCTGACCTGCGTGTAGGTTTTCCTCATCTTTTGAGGATAAGTTAACCTTTGAACGTGGTTGATAATAGGTGTGAAGTTTTGCTTCCTATTTCGTGATTGTGCGGGTGGAACCGTCACTTGCACTTAGTAGGATGGCTAAACTTTAACCTTCATCTGACCTGCGTGTAGGTTTTCCTCATCTTTTGAGGATAAGTTAACCTTTGAACGTGGTTGATAATAGGTGTGAAGTTTTGCTTCCTCTTTCGTGATTGTGCGGGTGGAACCGTCACTTGCACTTAGTAGGATGGCAAAACTTTACCCTTATCTGACCTGCGTGTAGGTTTTCCTCATCCTTTGAGGATAAGTTATCCTTTGAACGTGGTTGATAATAGGTGTGAAGTTTTGCTTCCTCTTTCGTGATTGTGCGGGTAGAACCGTCACTTGCACTTAGTAGGATGGCAAAACTTTACCCTTATCTGACCTGCGTGTAGGTTTTCCTCATCTTTTGAGGATAAGTTAACCTTTGAACGTGGTTGATAATAGGTGTGAAGTTTTGCTTCCTCTTTCGTGATTGTGCGGGTGGAACCGTCACTTGCACTTAGTAGGATGGCAAAACTTTACCCTTATCTGACCTGCGTGTAGGTTTTCCTCATCCTTTTAAGAATTTTGTTTTGAACCGTTCGACGCGCGGTTGTCGATAGGTTAGTGTTCAGTTTCCTTTCATGATTCATGCGGATAGACCGGCACTTTCATTTAATGGGATAATTGAACTCTTCCCCTTCAACTGACCTGCGTGAAGGTTTGTCACGTTATTGGGTTTGTGCGGGTAGGACCGCCTTCCCACGCAACGACTTCTCGTAATGTGAATGCCGTCACCAGTGTTGCATAGTTTAACCGTTCGACGCGCGGTTATTGATAGGTTATTATTCAGTTTCCTCATTATGATTCGTGCGGATAGACCGGCACTTTCATTTTTGGGTGCTGAACTTCTCCTTCAACTGACCTGCGTGAAGGTTTTGTCCTGTTATTGGGTTTGTGCGGGTAGGACCGCCTTCCCACGCAACGACTTCACGTAATTATGCGGTGAAAGCCGGCATATTAGTGTTCAGAAAAGTAAAATCATCAGCTTCGATGTTCTAAAGAGAATCATTTCCATTAGAAGTGGCTCTTGGCCTTTTCTTTACAAATTGGAATTGATTTACATGCAAATTGTGTAAATGAGCTCCCTTCCATGTTGGGATGGGAGTGCCATCGAGCCGATACGCACCTGGTTCGGGATCTCGTTTTTTACGCAGCATGTAGTCTCGACATTGAAGCTGGAATTTTTATTCGTGTTTTCCCCAGCTGAGGTTCTACACGCACCCGCCTGCTCAGCCTTTATTGCGCCACGAGGTGCGCGAGCGTCCCATCTCTGACAAATGCTTCGACCATGTCTTTTACGTCTATGCATTCTTCAGTGTTGTGGCCTTTTGTCTTGTGAAAGTCACAGTATTTGCTCCGATCAGCATCATGACGATGTCGGATTATTGGAGGCTTTGGCCACGGGAGCTCTTCAGTAGCGAATATCTCAGTGACGCTTTTGATGAGTGGCGTCCATCTGGAGTTCCGGTGCGGATGTACATTATCCCTTCCGCCCAATCGATGTTGCAAGCCGGATGAGGTGTCAAAGTTTACCCTTGACTGCCAAATGCCTAGCTTCCGCTTTTTATTTAGTCGGGCGGTGAGGACGTTGTCTTCTCTCGTCTTCTGAGTGTAGAGGTTTGTGCTCTGTGGGAGATCTCTACCCAGTTGCTTCTCCGTTTCCGCATAGCGTTTTGCTGCTGTCATGATGGCATCCCATGTGGACGGCATGCCATCTTTACCCGTTAGGGTGCGGATGAGCTCTGGGTCATGCGCGCCCTGGATGAAGGCAGCGCGAACAAGATCTTCGCTGATATTGCCCAAACTTAGCTTCTTTGAGTTGAAGCGAGTGATGAAGTTTGGCAGAGATTCATCTTCTTCTCGTATGCATTTGAGGATTGTCCATTGCTCCTCGGTATACTTCCGTTGCTGACTGAAGTGTTGGCTAAACTTCTGCTGGAAGTCTGCCCAGTCGTAGATGTGGTTGGCCGGTAGACGATCAAACCAAGCTCTAGCAGCCCCAACAAGCGTCATTTGGAACATGTAACACCACGTGGGTTCTGTCCAATTGCTGACGGTTGCCCCCGCTATGAACCTGTTCAAATGATCGTCTGGATCAGATATACCGTCATATGTGCCTATGTTAGGCATTTGTTTGGCACTCTTTGGGGCGATTGCTTCCGCAATGTCCCTTGCAAATTTGGACGTTCCCGCATTTGCAACGTTTGGTCTGAACGTTTTGGAGAAGTCTCGTGGACTTCCACCTGTGCTTTTTGGTTTGAAGGCTTGTCCAAAATGCCTTATCGGTTGGGATTCCATTTCCTTACGCTTCCCTTTTGCCCTATGGCGAGGGTTCGCGTCGGAGTCGGATTCCTCCGAGTCATCCTCCCAGTATTCGAATTCGTCGGCCTGTTGTACGGAACGCAAGCGTTCGTCCAACTCAGCCTGGAATTCCTTTTGTCGTGCCTCCGCCCATGCCTTAACTTCATCGAGAGTTTGGCGGGGGAGTCTTCGTTTCTCAAACTGGGTATCAGTGGATCCCAGTAAGCGGTCATTTACTGCACTTGCCCCAGCTTGAGTAACTGGGGTAGTGTTTGTAAAATTTACTTCACTTGCCCCGGCTTGGGTAACCGGGGTAGTGTTTGTAAAAACTGTGTTGCCGGTATTCCCCCCAGTAGCTGGGGTTGTGGTTACCGGAATTTCTCTAACCATCTTAGAAGTTTGAAAAAACTGGAGAAAAATAAAGTTCTAGCTTTATGCACGGATGGCGCCAATGAAGAAACACTAACCTGACCCCGGGCAGGTTACTGGTAACCTGGGGGTTAGATAGATGTTTCCCACGAGGTGTTAGACCCTGAGAAGATGATTCTTCTGATAACCTGCAAAACAGACACCGTGAGCTTGTCACTGAGAAGGGGGGGGTTCCTCCTTGTGACCACCCTCCGGCGTGAGAATCAGACTAGATTGCTCTTTAAATATAAATGTATATTAAGAGATTACTAGAGCAGATATCAGGTATAATATGATGATATAAGATGATAATATGATCCCTTGAGATGGTCATACCATTTGTGGTATTTATAGCCGAAAGTAGGTTTCCAAGGAGGTATGGCCGGCTGCAACAGTGTTCCTGTTCCACCAACAGTAGCCTACGCACGTGCCCTGCTGGTAGTTGGTGGGTAGGCAGCGGCTGATAATGACCAGGCCTGCTGTATACCATTCCTTTTCCACCAACTGCCGGCTACGCACGTGGTATGACAGGAGTTGGTGAGTAGGCAGCGGCTAATAGTGACACAGTACAGGAGCATGCTGCTCACCATACTGTTGTCAATAAGCTGTCGTATCTTTAGTCAGATCTTTTTCCCATACCTCGTCAGGTACAGTACAGAAGATCTTCCCGTATCGTACGGACTGGCTTATTTGGGCGGGAGTATTCCCCCTCCCGCCCTTGTGCGGGATTGTTCCCGGCTTCGCTCATTCCTTCAGGTGACACTGAGTGATTGAGAGCTAAGTGCCTTGTGCGTGTAGCCTTGCTGCGCGGGTGGCCTTCCCTGATGGCTTGTATCCGAGGCTGCGGGGACAGGCGGAGTCCTTCACCATCGGGAGGCATTTCCTGCGGGACCAGCTTGCGTACTGCGCGTAAGGACGTCACGTCTCTGAGCATGGTTGGTCCTGCGGATCCAGTTGGTTTCTGCGCAGACGTCCCTCTTCAAGGTGAGTCTTGCGGGTCCAACTGGGCTCTGCTGGGACCTACCTCTTCATACAAGTATGTCTCTATGTGTTTGGTGTTTATTATAATATATTCAAGTCTAGATACGTATATGTATATGTATAATTTAGTTTGACATTTTAATTTCCACAATACAGGTAAAACATTCAACAGGATAGGATAACAGAATACCTACCCTAACCTTGACAGTTGACCCAAAGGTATAAGTAAAAGCAAAAATACAAAATGTTCACTAGAGCAGCTAGCATACTTTATTTTATAAATGTAAATTCCCAAAATATCACTTTTATAAACAATGACTTCGTTTATGTCCTCACAAATCAAAAGTTTAAGAGATGTCCACTCCAAACATATAGTCAACGACGTGTTTTAAGGCGGGGCGACATGTTTGTAGGATCAATAAGTAGGCGTCACGTGTTATCAATAAATCAACAAACGACCTATTTGTTCCAGAGGCGAACCTAGGCTTTGGGAATGGGTGGCGGCCGCCCACCTTAAATATTTTTTTATTGTTATATGTATGTGAAAATCCTATTCGCCCCACTTAAAATTAGTGTTAATTCCCGACGTCGCCCCCCCCCCCCCCCCCCAAAAATAATTTATGAGTCCGCCACTGATTTGTTCAACACACTTGTCGGAACGACCTGTTTCTTTAACTTGTCGGAAAGACTTGTTTTGTTCTACAAATCGTCGGGACGATTGTTTACAAACTCGTTGGGACAACCTGCTTGTGCAAGAAACTCGTCTGGACGGTATGTTTCAATAAACTCACTTAGACAACATGTTTGTTCAACAAACTCGCCTGGACGACCTGTTTGGAGCCATCTGGTGTTATTTGACTAGAGGACAAACATGTCAGGCGAGTGAAAAAACCGCTATAGCAACGTGTTTAAAAGGGACATTTCTAAAACTCTTAATCTATAGGGACATAAACGGATTTCTTTATATAAAAGACATTTTTAAGAATTTTCTCAAATCAAAATACAAAATGTTCACGAGGGCAGCTAGCATGATTTATAAATTCACCGCCCAATATGTCATATATAAAACATAATAAAAAATGAAATCATTGGGAATTGAAGCTACAAAATATAAAGATACATAAATAAATAAAGAACAACATGATTGAATAGATTTAGATGTGAATTCGTGTCTTGATTTCTGTTCGTACAATTATATACCCCATGTGTGGGAGTAAAACACACATGTTTTTAAGCTGTCTAAACATGTTTTTTTATGGATGATAGAACCAAAAGTAGCTTTCTTCATCTTATTATTTTAAATTAGATAATCTTTTTATAGTAGACACGTAACACATTCATGTCTTAGAACATGTTTAGACTGAATTCTACATTAAATGATTGAACCCTATTAGGTTTCTATATAACTGGATTTGGATCAAGAATTCTATTAGCATCCCCCATAATATGACTAAATAGTATATTTTTTTAAGCTTAAGAGATGTATATAAACTAAAACGTCTAGATTATAAAATCGTAAACAAAAAACAGACAAAGTTAAATGACCAATATAGAGTTTTAAAGCCACTTGATGCAGCTAATTTTCACCTTTCGGTTTCTATTTGTTAATTCAACAAAAAGAAAGCTGAACGATGGAAAAAAAAAAAGAGATCATTCTTCACACCAGTCGCCCAAAAAATAGATCTAGTCCCAAACGGTCTTAAGACCCACCAACCCGTCGTAATAATGGCTTCCGACATTTGATTAAATAGTATTATTTGGTTTCTGAACATTTCAAGCGTGCAAGATTTGTCCCTTATCAGTTAGTTAAGATACCAACCATAAGTGAGGTTCGATTGTGAATAATGCTTTCATCACCGGATCAATGGCGGCAGGATAGTCACCGGTGACCTTCTTTTTGGCTTATAATGAGAAAACCTAGTTGTACAAAATCATCATGAAAACTTGGTACATCAGAAATTAACAAACCAGACTATATGTTCACCATATTGAACAAAATGCATGAATTCACATTATCGTCTAAACCACATGTATCAATATTGACTTTTAAGGCCAATGTGAAAGAGGTAAAAACACAAACAGCTTCAACTTATATGAATCTGAACAATTAAAATATTAGGGATGACCCATATTTCAAATTCAAAGAAAATAATAATATATAAATTCTCCAATATAAGACTGAGATGATGGCTCATGATCATATTCACATCATAAATGTAACAATATATTAAAATCATAATGTGGGCATTTAATTCTAGGATTATAAAAACAATAATTATAACATAGTTATTGCAAACTGGTTTAATTTTAATTTGTAACACATCTGTAGTATATAAAATTTATATCATTATAAAATTGATAAATTAATACAAATTACGTATAAAAATAAGATAATGTGGTACACCATACTTCGGTGAGCAGCTACGGATTAATGTATTAAATGTATGACTTTCTACATCCGCGTTTGCACAGGGTCTGGGGAGGGGCCTTCACGATCTGATGTACGTAGACTTTCTACATATGTAACTTATAAAAATCTTACATGAAAGTGTGAATTTATACCATATACATGACAGCAATGTGCATAAAAAAAGGTTTCAAAGAATAACTACTATAGAAGAAGTTTTAATTTTATCAATCATTTCTACTAAAAGTATAAAACTGATGATTTTGTTAGTAATATTCCTTTTTTTTAAGTCACCTTTTTTTTATATCAGCTTTCACAATCTCAATGATTATCCATACAACTTTCAATTTGCTTTATCACTATTTATTTATTTTTATTCTTGAATATAATTATCAATTGTTTTATTTGTTGTCAATCTCCTTTGTAACGAGATGGCAAAGTAAAATCCTAGTTTTATATAACATAAAAGTATGAGCTTCAATAATAAAACGACTAACGAGCAAACCAACATGTTAGCTAACAAGCAAGCTTACATTGGGCTCGGGCTCAAACTCATCTCACAAATGAAAAAAGAAACGATTTCAAGCGATGTTTAAGCCATGAGTTTAGAGAACGGTCATACTTGGATCATCAAAATGTTACACTTACAAAAAAAGGAAAATAGGTTATGTTATAAGATATTATGAAGTTAAGAAGTATTTATTTGGAAAAAAATTCTAAGAGCTTGTAAATACATTGAATCCAAATAGGCAAATAAAGCCCAGTTGGGTGAAGTGAATGTACTTAAGTTTTTAGCCCAAATGGGACATTACATAGGTTTATAAGTTTAAAACATGCAATCTATGTTAATCAATATTTATTAATAGCCCATATAGAGAGTACAATATTGATGTGTAAACTAGGAGGGTTGTTAATGTTAAGAGAGCCCATAGGTAAACAACTATAGATATAAGTGATCACCGTATTAATCAATGTTGATGGTAGGTTTATCATGTTTAATTTAACTAGTAGCGTGAGTAGTTATCAGCTGAGTTTACAACCTACCTTAATGTTGCTAAGCATGTTACAATTGTTCCTTTAAACACCTAAGCGTGCTAGGTTCAAGTACCAAAAGTTAAAAAGAATTTGTCTTTAAAACTTATATATAAATTAGCCTAACAAAAGTATGTATCTAAGCACATCTTGGGACTAATTAATTCCGACCCATGTGAGAAAACTTTATAGATCCGCCACTGATTAAAAATCAGTGGATAACAAGATAATATTCATCTTTCTATTTTTACAAAACAAACAACTGGCAAAGGCTGTTTTGATTCTCAAACATCTTTAGCATTAAAACTAAAGGAAAAACTTTCCAACACAAAAACACTCATATCTATCTGAATGAGTAACTGGATCATAAAGCACTACTTTAAAACCTTAACCTAACCAAGTGACCGGAGTCGCGAAGTTGCCAGGAGGCTGTTGAATCATGCAATGTTGCTGCCATTGATTCCACTGTTGGCTTCCACTTGCTGCAACATTATTATGATTATATTGCTTTATCTGCTGAGTGTTGCAGTTGTCTTCCACATTCATAGCATCCGAATCCATCATATCGGGAACTTGCGCGTCACGAGCCTCGAATTCGAGCGTCGGACGGGTATGGCTAGGCGCCCACGGTACGACTGCCAAACATCCATTACTCATCCCTGAATCATCATCATCATCATCAAGCTTCTGTGTTTCATCAGCTGACGGTTTATGTGTATCCGATCGGTTTGTCCAAATAACAGGATCTGCATAATATATTCAACAAGTATTCAAATTAACATTTAAGGCCATGTGGCGTAATGGGCGATAAATTGGGGCAAGAAGGGCGGCAAAAAGGTGGAAACCCCCCCCCCCCCCCCCCAAAAAGGTGATATTGGGGCGAATTGTGTGAGTGTGGGGGGGGCAACTACTTTTTGTCGCCAGTTGTTATTATAGGTTGTGTGTGTGTGTAATATATATATCTATATATATGTGGGGATACAACACCATTACAGCCCTAAAACAAAAACCCACTCCTTGCTGACTGGGCGCCACATGGAGTAAATCGCCTCATTTTGTAGCCCCTTCACTACACATAGTCTAACAACGAAGCTCTTTCGGTTGTGGAAACAAAGGAAGGTTACATGTGAAGTAGTAACTTACTTTTGAACCTTGAAAGGAAGTTTGAATCAGGTGATATAGAGTACGGAATCGGAGAGTGTATCGAAGGCGTATTGTTGTTCGGGTTGTACAGAACAATAGCTCTCTCTTCATTCACAGGCACATCAATTGCTATGGGACAGCTTTCAGCTGATTGTCCAAATTCAACAGAATTTGAAATGTCTTGTTCATTGATTATTATCGGTGCCGATTCAGTATCCTAAACACAACATAGCAATGTAAAATTAGTACATGTTAAGACGAATGCACATTAAAAACAAGGGAGAATTTGAAACCCTAGGATCAGTAGCAATTATGTCAAGTGCTCAATTAAGACCTAGAGTTAGCAGATAGTTCAAATTCGAGCCAAGTCGTTTGCGAGCTACTTGTGCTCGGATCGATAAACAGCTCAAAACGAGCCGAGCTTCATCGAGCCCGATCCATGCCTCAGATAAAGCCAGTTTAATTGGTTAGCGATAATTATTGACTTAATAGTTTGATGTAATTGCATGCTTATCTAGTTGTTTGAATTACTAGATATTAGAAGTTCAAATCATCATATGTAGTATTTAATATAAATAGATGGTAAGTTATGTAATTAGTGTCAAAAATTATAATAAACAATATTAGTTAATCTAAATTCCGTGTTCGAGTTTTTATGCCCGCATCGTTCACCTAATTTATACCCATAATTCAATATTCACATTTTAAAGATATTTTTAATACAAAATATTAATGAAAAAAACCTCTATCAAAACTTATCAAATGATGTACGAGACAGGTGACATTCTTACCATAATGAAGGGACGCGGTGTTCTCGCTCACCATTCAACTTTCATCTAAACACCACATAGCCTAACAACGATTGATTTAATCTAAGTTATTTATTTTTAAACCAATCCAAATCGAGAATAACAACACCAATTAAAAACAAAACGCATTCATCTACCAATCCATTCCGTACATTTGTTATTCGAAAATATGTTTTGGTAATCCGGCTAGCTGTCCAATTTAATAATAATTATTGTTATTCATTGAATTTGTCGATTCTTTCATAATTATAATTTATAAGTTTTATATAACCTACTGGCGATGTCAAATAAAAAGAACAAAATTGGCAACATCATACATGCATGAAATAAGATTTAATTTTCAGTAATATATTTTTAAAAATATGTGATTATCCATTATTTAACCTATAAAAGTAATAAGTTTATTCAAAAACATTAACGTTTAGGCCTGTAAATGAACCGAATGAACACGAACAAGCACATGTTCATGTTAGTTCATTTAACACTAAATGGTCACTATATACGGACAATATTTGTGTTCATGTTCTTTCATTTAAAAAGTTACCATACATGTTCGTGTCGTTTATGCTTGTTCATTTAAAATAAAAAACGAATAGTTCACAAACCTAAACAAACATATATGAACAAACGTGAACAAGCACAAATGAACAAATATAAAAATAAAGTAGATTATTCATCCAAAATGAATATAAACGGACATAGATAAACGAACGAACGTTAACAAAACTTCACGAACATAGATAAATGAACGAACCGCGTGTTCATATTTTTAATTAAGAGAACTCCAAGTTGATCATGTCCGTTCGCTTATAAAATGAGCAAACATAACGAGCTTTGTGTCAACCAGTTCACGAACAATTTACGTTAATCCCGAAAACGTATATTATTGGATTTGTTTTGATTAAAATTCGGCCAATTGATGTAATTTTTCGTTTTTTTTATCTTAATGTGTTTGTCATTTATATAATTTGTATCTATCATGTATGCTAGTGGCTTGTACTCATGGTAAAAAAATGAAAGAAAACAAAATAATATCATAAGATTTTGTAATCCGAAACTAAAAACCAAGAACAGCTTATAACTAAGATAAATTGCAAATTTAATCTCAATGAAACCTGATTTTCAATAATCATGTGAGATCAAATATTCAATATTCTAAATGATTAATACATCATGCATATACAAAAAAATTTTTAAAAAAAAAAAAAAACTCTAGTGGTACTTTTACTAATTCACCGTATAGAGATAAACCAGGGCACGTGGGATCGATACTAAAACCCTAAATCACTTTAGCTTTCTGCAAGCAAAAGTGAAGTGAAGCTATCACGAGAATCCGAAACTTTACACGAACCAATAACCAAATCCGAAAACTTCACCGTGAATTCATCAAACTCCAAATCTCCCACACCTCGCTCGTTTTCATCTAATACTTTCAACAATTTCTTGAACGTAACAACGTCACATAGGAGTAGGAGTCCACCAGTGGTTTGAAACCCGAACTCCTCCTCCGCCTTGTTAAGTAACGACACAAACACATGCAATTTTAGAAAACGTGTAGGAATAACGAAACGACGACGTTCAGAGCCTAAGTAAACCGCAAGCGAGCCGGCTGAGAATCGACGGTTGCGCCACCGTTGAACGGCTTGCTTCAACCGGACAATTTGGCTAATCTTGTCACTAGTCTTCATTTCACTTGTGAAGCAATAGTTGGAAATGATGAGGAGTATTTATACTCCAGTTTAGGTATCTTAATAAATATAATATATTTGTTGTAAGATTCCATATTAAAATTAATGGATTCTGTTGTTATCATTAAGTTTTGAAATAATATCTTGCCATGACAACTAAGGTTTTAATATTGTATTATGTGATCAAATCAAATATGGAACTACTAGAATAATTGACTTTTATATATTATAGTAAATAGTAAATGGGAGATATGTGACAACTAAGCATAACTTGTAGTGTATATATTTAGTTTTGGAAACATGAGTAATCAAATATTTGTCTAATTTAGAGTCTTATTAATAGTTATTAAAAAATTCATAATTGCATCTTATGTTACATAATAAAATATAAATTAAAATAAATATAACTAAATAAATAACTAGTCCACAAAACGCAAAAACCACACAAAGCATCGATTTAACATGAATTTAACCAACTTCAAGTTTTATAGCCGACAAACATTAAAACATGTTATTTATTTATATACTATTAAGGTACATGCATCATGGATATTGTATGTAAAACATTGTTGTATATTAATATATATATTATTTTAAAATACTGTCTTAAGGTTAAAACATGAACTTAAGGTATGTAAAGAAATTAAATATTGATTCTTTTAAGCTACAATTCGTTGCAATTTGTTAAGTGTGAACCGCTTTTTGAAATGAATAAAATATTTTTTAAATAACATATTTAAATTAAAATTTAAAACAGTATAAGTAATAAGTTTAATAAACCGTGTGGGAATTTGATAAAAAGAAAGAAAAAAACAATTGTATCACGGAACCGTACCAATTAAACTGTGCCTCAACATTTTGTATTATTGTATATCTTTCACGTACCATCCCTAGTCAGCATATAGAAATGTTTACAAATATTCTTTATTCGACATAGAAATATCTCATCATTTATAATTCAACACGAATGCGATGTTTTCGATAAAATATTAATCTTAGAAAGATTTAAAATAGGTCGGTTCTATAATATATAAAATAAAGATATATAGCTACTAATTAGTTTTTTTTATCATTACGAGTTGGAGAGTGTGGAAAGCGCGGAATGAAAAGATTTTTGGAGGTAAAGATTTAAATGTGGTGGAGATCATTATGGAGGTGAAGACTTTGGGTTTTTTATGGTATAGACATAGATTCAAAAAAGGTACTATAGAATGGTCAAAGTGGTGTAGTTTTGAGTTTTAAGTGATAGTTTGGGCTGTTGAGTTGTATGCTTCTTTCTCCATCTTGGAGATAGAGGTTTGCTGTTTTCGTTTTTAATGAAATTTGCGTTCCAAAAAAAAAAAAAAAAAAAAAAAAAAAAAAAAAGTAATCGTATTAGTTTTTAATATTTTTCACTGTACATATAACTGTAGATTATCCTATCGCCAACAATAAAAAAACCCATGTTACCAACATTTAACATACATATATATATATATATATTTAAATTCGGGGCTCGAAGCTTTGTTTTATTTCACTCTCCATAAGTTGCCTCAGCCAGGTGGTAGTACCCGAAGTGCATGGTGTCGAAGGCCAATTGGTTGGATATTGTGATTGTTCGATAATGATTGTGTGGCAAACAATGAGCTTGGTAGATGTTTGAAGACATGTAAGAAGTTGTGCTACGTGAGAGTATTACCACGATGGGTAAACTCTTTGAGAGTCGACATGTGATGTACAATGTCATAATGAAGAACACCCCCCGGACGTGGTAGTGAGGGGGTGTTGTGTATGTTATTTTAGTAATCCCTATGAATGTTGGGTATGTGGAACTACTTGGGGGGGGGGGTAATAAAGAGGTGCTCGTCACTTGAGGTTCACCATACAAAGGACTAACGTCACTTGAAGTCACAAATAGTCAAACACAAGAAATCTCAAATCTCCCGATAACTTAAAAGTTAATTGTGTTAGAGTAAAAATATTACTCCCTCCGTCCCATTATAAGTGTTCAGATTTGAAAAACACAAAGTTTTAGGTTGATTGAATAATTACTCTTTTTCTTATCAAATGACAATAATACCATTAAAAATTGGGTCCATCAATATGTGTGGTCTCAAGTACTCTCAACCCTTAAGTATTTAGCCATGAGGGTATTGGACCTAGTGTACGATATTAAACAAGATATTAATCTGATCATGATAATTAGAATGTTATTCCTAGCCCATGTAATAACCAGTTACAAAAGACCCCTCATACTACGGGGAAGGTTAACGTAAAAATTATATTAACGTGTTAACCGTGAGAATCAAACAGTGTAATTACATTATGTTGTAGTTACACTACGTTATAGTTATGTTGTATATATAATTAAATTATTTGATTCTAACAGGTAACACGTTAATTTAATTTGTATTTAATCCAGACTTCTTATACTGCTTGCACGATAATCCCTGTACTATTTATTAATTACCGTAACAGTGTAGGTCATTTCGACTACGTTCTAGTTAATTAACTTAACAAAATAAAACAAAAGAAACAGATTGAATACTTTGCAAATTACAAGTACCAAATTGCAAAATATAATCTTATCCAATTCTATCATAACAACTGGATATGATCTTCAAATCCATTGTCACAAAACCTGCAAATTAATGAAGATGATATCTTCATCACCAATGCAAGCTTTGAACGTCCTTGAAAACCCAAACATACCCAAATCAAATAACCACAATTCAAGAATCTGTGCAATGAAACTCAGTGAATCCATACCTGCCCACCAAGTGTTCGACGAAATGCCTCAGTCAACTGATTCTTTAGTTTGGAACACTATTATCCAAACCCATTTAGGCAATGCAGATTACCACAAGGCAGTGACAACTTACAATGCAATGCTGGTACGTGGCGTTCGGCCCGATCGCCACACGCTCCCCTCGGATATTATCGGTGTGTAGATTATCCGGGAGGTTGAGATTAGGGAAACAACTTCACGGGCAGGCGATGAAACTCGGTGTGTGTGATGATGTTTATGTGACTGGTGGGTTGATTGAGTTGTATGGGAATCTTGATGGCATTGATGCTGCAAGATCAGTGCTTTACGGTTCGGGAAAGACGAGTTCGGTGTGTTGGACATTGTTGTCCAAGTTGTGTATTAACAAGAATAAGCCTTTATTGAGTATTGGTTTGTTTAAAGAGATGGTGGATTTGGGCGCTGAGATCGATCCGGTTTCGGTTATTACGTGTGTTACCGCTTGTATACTTGCGAAATCTTTGAAAGACGGAAGGTATGTGCATCAAACAGCTAGGAAACATGGGCTAATGTTTGATTTGCTTGTAAGTAATTCTCTCTTGAAAATGTATATAGAATGCGGTAGCATCAAAGATGCGCGTTTGCTTTTCGACCAGATGCCGTTACGAGACGCGATTTCTTGGACTTCGGTTATTCAAGGGTATGTGAAGAATGGTGAGATAAATGAAGGGTTGAAGTTATTTAGAAGAATGGTTATTGAAGATAATATTAAACCAGACGTCGTATCGGTTTCTAGTGTTCTTCCAGCTTGTGCACGAATGGCAGCAAGTAAAAACGGAAGAGAAATCCATGGTTACTTGATTAAAAACATTAGTCGTTTATGTATAAACGCTAAAGTCGAGAATGCATTAATCGACATGTATGCAAAATCAGGTTTTTTAGAGTATGCTTCAAAGATATTTTTAAATATGAAGTCAAAAGATATTGTTTCATGGACTGTGATGATACTAGGCTATAGTCTACACGGTCAAGGTAATATCGGAGTTGACTTATTCCAAAAAATCCCAAAAACCGATATAGACGAAATCAGTTACGTTACAGCTCTCTACGCTTGTTGCATGTCTCGCATGGTTGACGACGGTATGCATTATTTTAACCACATAAAGTCACCTAAACTAGTGCATTATGCATTAATGGTTGCACTTTTATCGCGTGCTGGAAAGTTTAACGAAGCAAGAATCTTTATTAACGAACATGGGATATCAAGGAATGCAGAGGTGTTGAAAGCATTGATAGATGGATGCAGGATTCATAAAAAGTTAACCACTGGTAAAAGATTAATTGAGCAGTTATGTGACTTGGAGCCGCTTAATGCGGATAATTATATAATGATGTCAAATTATTATGCACAATGTGGGAAACATGACATGGTTTATAAATGGAGACAAACTATAAGAGATATGGATTTAACACCAAAGATTGCATACAGTTGGATAGAGTTCAGAAATAAAGTTCATGTTTTTAAAACAGGGGATGTAAGTCATCCGAGATCAGAGGGTGTGTATCGCGAGTTGGAGTGTTTGATGAAGGATTTTGAGAAGGAAGGTTTTAGTTTGGTTAAAGATTTTAGTTTTCATGACGTGGATGAAGAACGCGAGTGTGTTTTGATTGGTCATAGTGAGTTATTGGCGATTTCGTTTGGATTGATTAGCATAAAAAGTGGGACTACGGTTCGGGTGACTAAGAATCTTCGGGTTTGTCATAGTTGTCATGAGGCTGCAAAGTATATATCGAAAGTGGTTGGAAGGGAGATTATATTAAAGGATCCGGACCGATTTCATCATTTCAAGAATGGGATTTGTTCTTGCCAGGACTACTATTAATCGGTTATAATCATCGCATAATTTGTATGCTAAGGTCAAATGGATCTAAAACCCGAGGAGACAATAGCTCGAAGGCCCAACAAAGCCCATAGGGCCAATGGACCCACAGAAGCAGCTATTCAATATGGCCCGCAAGGGTCTGAAGGATTAACTGGCCTGCAATCTGCATGGTGTACAGTAAGACCTTCTAAATGCTTTTATTATTCTTAAGCTGTAATATTTCTGCATTTTGTATATTTTTTTTAATATTAAGTTGATTTTACTAATATATTAATATTTTGATATTAGAAATTCATGAAGAAGGTTCAAAGGGGTGAGCTTGTTTGATGGGATCGAACTGCATGCGATTCTTGAAAAGAATAAGTGTGGATTCATTTGCTTGATAGAGGTGACGGGTACTAGTGTCAAATAACTAATTGTAATTATATTTAGATACTAGTTTAACATTGATATTATAAAAATTATGATTCAATCTACCAAATGGTGTTTTGCATGCTCACAAACCACAATCTTTTTTAGCTTGACTATGCATATATGTTGTTTGCATAATTTTAAATTTGTTAAAATAAGCATGGGATATTTAACATGCTTAAATATTATATTTATATTATATGATACTATGATAGTACTTGTAAAATCGATACTTGATGTGTTACATATTACTTCTCTTCTTTATATAAAGTTACAGAATTGTTAGAACAAATAAGATGAGATTTCCTTTGGGGAACCACTACGAAAAAGACAAAGATTTATTGGAAACGAGTAGTGGTGGATAAAAAGGAGGTTATATACGAAATTGGTAGAATCCCAAAATCAGATGCGCTATCTAGAAGGAGGCTATAAACGAAATTAAATGATGCATATTATGTGAAGATGAAAGGAGATAAGTGAAACATATATTATGTGAAGATGAAAGGAGATAAGTGAAACATATATTATTATTATCTTGCTACATGGCATCGTTGATATGACACTTTATAAGTAGTTGGTGTGGCCGGTGTACTCCCTTGAAGTCCGTGATCTCCTAAAAATCCATCTCACTATTGACATGTTGGTGTTTATGGAAGGCAAGAAACGAAACTTTATTCAACAACAAATGAGCTTTGGATATTAAAGTTTGATCTTTCTTTGGGTAAAACATGAGAAATTAGTGGGGTTAGATTGAGAAGCACGGTGTTCAATTTCTTTTTTAGAATAACTTTGTAATCAGATGTGTATGCAACTGAGTGGGTAAGTTGCATCTAGGCTAGCCTCTTGCTAGTCTAGCTTAGACGTGCACAAAAAAAACCGGTTCCGGAACCTAACTGGTGGAACCGAACCAGAACCGGTTCCAGTTCCAACCCGGTTGGTACAATACCCGGTTTGGGTATTTTTGTACCCGAAAATCGTACCCGGTTCTCCTATTTGTATGTCAGTATCAGTTCCAACCCGGTTCCTACCCGGTTCTTAATTGGAACCGGTTCGGTTCGTACCTGGAAAAACCGGTTCCGACGGGTTTTTTTTGAAGGGTCAAACAAAAGTCAAACTAGCCGTTGGAACCGATTCCAACGGTAATATAGCCGTTGGAACCGGTTTTTTTAGACACCAATTAGCCGTTGGAACCGGTTCCAACGGTAATATAGCCGTTGGAACCGGTTTTTGAGACAATAGATCCGTTGGAACCGGTTCCAACGGTAATATAGCCGTTGGAACCGGTTTTTGATGCCCAAACCTATATGTAACTTGTTTCCACCACTTGTTTCACCACCAAACTCAAAAACAAACTAAAATACTACTCCTTTAGCAAACCCGTTCCTTTACCCGACCATCCAACTAAATATTATTATGGCACCCATCAAAAAAACTAACAAGAAGGCTAAGAAGAGTGCTTTTGTTGCCCCCGTTCCTGTTACGGAGGACCCAAGGGTTGTTACGGTAGTCAACCATAACCGCAACCAAGACATATGGAAGAATTGGGATTTGATTGTGGATGACGAAGGTTATCAAAAGGCTCGTTGCAAACTATGTGGTTCAATATTAAAGCACGATTCCAACTCTACTATGAGAAAGCACATCGAGAAGCCATATTGCAAGGCGTTGAAAGGGATTGGCACGACCGATCAAATTGACTTGGGTAAAGATGGTACACTATTTCGTTACAACACGACTCAAGTTCAAGATAGAATGGCAAAGTTCGTTATTCAACGAGGTTTGCCGTTTAACCACTTTGATGACCCGGAGTTGACGTCGTTGATTCGCGAAACTCTACAACCGAGATACACACATGTAAGTCGTACTACCTTAAGACGTCATTGTATCAGGTTGTGGGAGTGTGCTAAAAAAGAGTTAATCGAGTCTTTTCATTCTTTAGAAGCCATGGTTAGTTTAACTACCGATGTTTGGTCGGCACCACACGGGTTGCCCGAATCATACATATGTGTCACCGCTCATTGGGTTGATCCGGTGACATGGCAATTGATGAAACACACCATCGCTTTTGAAAACTTCCCGTTCCCACATACCGCCGAAAAATTGTTTGAATTACTTGATGAAGTTATAACGACTTACAACTTGAGAAATAAAATATTTTCGATTTCGTTTGACAACGCTTCAAACAATACTAAGGCGGCTGAAAAATTTATCATTAAATATTCACCACCTTGTTTCAGGGATTTTTTTTTATGTCCGATGTGTTGCACATATCATCAACTTGGTTGTTCAAATAGGTCTTGACAATGAAAACATTTGTGATGATTTAAAATACTTTAGACTTATGTTACAAGATGTCTTCAAAAGTGGTAAAAGAAGACATCTTGAATATAATAACTATTGCAAGTCGGTTGAAAGAAAGTATTTGGGGCCGAATTGGGACGTTCCAACCCGTTGGAACTCAACTTGTCATATGTTAAAGTTAGCTTTTGCCCAACGCCAAACTTTACAAGCTTTTCATAACAATCTTGTTGAAGAACGCGAGGCCGATATGTTTCCGGAAAGTGTTTGGGTCCAAGTCGGTTATTTGTTGGAGTATCTTGACGTGTTCAAAAAGTCAACAACAAAATTATCGGGAGTCTATTACCCTACTAGTTGTTGGGTTTTGCAAGAATTGTACTATATGTCTTGTGTTTTTAAAAGCTTTGCGGAGAAGAACAAACTATTCGAAAATATTGTTGCGGTGATGAAAGAAAAGTTCATAAAATATTTTGAAAACATACCGCCGGTCTTTACTTGTGCCGCCGCATTAAACCCCTATTGGAATGTTAATGGGGTTGAAACAACGATTGAGGAAATATTCTACAACTTGGGTATGCACGAGATTGACCCGAAGTTGTCGACGGAAGCGAAGGACAAGTTCAACAAAAACCTTCAAGACCTTTATGACCATTATTTTCAAATGTATGGTCCAAGCACGAGATCGTCTTTTGTGAAAAAAACAACTAGTAGGCCGTGCAATGACCCACTTATAAACTTGATGAATGGGATTCGTGAATCGGCATCTAAGAGGCAAAGAGGAAACACACCAAGTAGCGAACTTGGTCGATATAGTGGAGCAAACTATGTTGAGGGCGCAACGGTCGACGAAATTCGCAATATTGATTTGTTGGCTTGGTGGAAAGGTAAACAAAACGAATTTCCCATTCTATCCGCCATGGCTCGTGATTTGCTTGCCGTACAAGCCTCAACGGTTGCTTCCGAATCGGTTTTTTCTCTTAGTGGGAGGGTGTTATCTATGCGAAGAACAAAACTAACTCCCGAGTCTCTAGAGGTTTGCATTTGCCTAAAGGACCATTTGGATGCGGTGGATCGTGTACAACACAAGGCGAACTTTGAAGACGAAATACCAATAGAGTGTCATATTCATGATGAGGAGGCGGAGGACGGGGTTTCTTCCGATAACGAAGACGAGGGTGAAGACGAGAATGAAGACGAAGAAGAGTTGTAATTATTTGTTTTGGTAAAATTATTTGTAACTTGTTCAACTAATATTTAGTTTTGATTTGTTTTATTATAATTACTTCTGTTACTCATGATTAATTTTTGTTACTTTTTTAATAACGACGAACATTTTATTTATTTAAAAAATAACTATTACAAACATTATTAAAACATAAACGATACTAAACATAACAACTAAAACATAAAAAACAAAGTCCGTCGTTTTAATTCGGGAATACTTATTTTTGGGTTGTAGAGCCGGACGACTCTCCCACTTCCGTTTTTTTAGCTTCCAACCTTCTTTTCTCTCGACAATACTTATTCGTATGTTTTCGTAATGTCGAGTTGGACCCTGCTTTAAGAAACTTCGAGCAATATTTGCAACGTGCCAACTCATGTGAGTCGGTCATGAGACACAAATCGTAATGAACCCTAACATCGGGGCATCTTGTTGTTTCGATCACCATAACAACGTCATCATTAGTTGCCATTTGTTGTCGGTTTAAGGTTAATTGTGGTTTGGAGTGAGTTTTATAGTTTTGGAATTGGTTTAACAAGTACACAAACAAACCTTGCTATTTATAGTAAGAAAATAACCTATTTGTAGTTAAAAAACCGGTTCCAACGGTCAAAAACGGCTATATAGCCGTTGGAACCGGTTCCTAACGGCTATAATATTTAAATTTCAAAAAAAACCGGTGGAACCGGTTTTTACGTAAAAACCGGTTCCGGTTCATACCCTACCCGGTTCTTAAAAGTTAGCATATCTGGGCATCGGTTCGGGTCGGGAACCGAACCGGTTCTTGATTGGAACCGGTTCCATTTTACAACCCGGTGTGAAAAAACCGGTTTCGAACCGGTTCGGGTTTTCCAGTTGAACCCGATTTGTGCACGTCTAGTCTAGCTTTTGGTTTTACACTTTTACTACCAAAATTTGTCAGTAATAATGCAACATGCTGAAAATATTCAAAAGGGATTGTGAAATATGCTTAGATGTATTTTTTATAAACTTGTGCAATATTCAAGCAAACAAATGATATGATAGTTTAGATATAGTAATAAATATCAAACCACCATACTTAAAACAGTTAAATGGATCATTTCACTACTACCACCCAAATATAGAGTATGTGTTATGGGCGTTATTGTTAGTTAAATATGATACTAAAAGACACGTCACGTAGAAGCCACCTAGGCAGAGCGGGTGCTCACAATGGCGAAGGATATTGAGGGCCAGGGGTGGCCCCGGCCCCCCTGTTTTCCGCGCAACAGTGTACATTTAGCCGTTTTTTGTCCGAAAATTTTTATGCGTAGTGTAAATTTACCCGCTTCCGGCCAAAACTTTGAGCCCGCCCCCCCTCATTTAGGACTTTTTTGATACATTTTGAGTCCCCCCTCCCCGATATTCGTGTCCAAGCTTCGCCACTGGGTGCTCACACTCACTATTACTTGAGACTTAATGGGCGTTATGACTAGTAAAGGCGAGATGTTACTTAGTGATTGGCTCCATTAAAATAATAGAATATTATTTTAAAATTAAGCCATCTCCTATCACGCGTGAAAATACCCACGGCCAAACTAATAATTCTCACATTCAGGGGTGACACGGCGGATGTGCGAGAGTAATGCCCATGCGATTTGACGGTTCTAACCAATATCGTTTTTAAATTGTTATTTTGTACAAAAACTTTAAAATAATAAATATTGTTGATGGCATATTCAAAAAATGGCTAAAAAAAGTTATGCATCCGGTTCCAAGTTTCAAACAGCCAAAACCAAACTGTGAAAATCTCAAATATGTCAGTTAATAGGGGCACTTTTATTGCCAACACGGATGTAATAGGTTACAAAGAACGTTTTCTTCAGCGAAAAAGGGTACCCAAACATAAGCTCCCCTTAAATAAAAAACTTGACAGATTGAAAAGACCATAACATACCAGATGTATTCATTCAGAATTTAACCTTTGAACATCAACCAAGTTGTAAAGGTCACCGCGACGTTGTTTCTGCAGGGGCAGATTTGTCCTGTACATACAATTATATTTCGAGTGTTAAACGCTCGTTATTAATATCAAAATAATAACGGTTTCACTATAGCATTGGAGTAAAGTCTCACCTCCTTAGCTCAAGTACTGAATAATCAATCTCTGATACGATGGTTGCCTCTTCATGCTCTGTTGTCACCAGTACCTCTCCAAACTGTCAAATAAACATATAAAATTTCATCTCATCCATATACGAATCACCAGCAAATACAATATAAAAGAGTCATGAAGTTGACTGACTTACAGGTCCAACTAGGGTTGAATGGCCCCATGCCACATACCCAGATCCAGCATCTCGAGCAGGAGAGCAAGTCGCTACATATAACTAACAAAATTTGTAATAGTTAGAGGTGGAAAAGAAGTTTGATATCAGAGCAGTCCATATAAAGAAATGGAGTTTGTAGCATACCTGATTATCTACAGCCCTGCATGTTATAAATAAATACAGTAAGTAATCAAAATGGAATAAAGAGCATAAGTTAAAAGGGGAAAAACTGAAGAGTGAAAAGAATCATACAACGATACTAAAATAACAAACTAAGTGAAGAAATATAGATAATGTGTAAAAAAATGTCTACATACCTTGCTCTTTGTAGTAACTCCCAATGCAGAGGACCAGTAGTCATGTTGAATGCCCCAGGATAACATAGTAAGTGAGCACCTGATAAGCAATTAATTATTAATTAACAATAACGCACCAAAACATTACTGAAACTACTAATTAACAACAAATTACTTAGTATGCACTTACAACACTATACAAACAAAACTGAAACAACTACATGTTAAATAACATTGTTTTCATTGGATTATTGTTGTTATTAGAGTTAAAGAAGTGAAAATGATACCTATAAGAACACAATGATTATATTTAGCAATGCCATTTATTGAATCTGCTAATAATAAGGATTTTTATGTTGGGGAAAAAACCTAGTATGATCATCTTGGTATAGTGTCATGATAAATTACATGACAGCTTATGATAAAACCAAAATAAACAGATATCAAGATTAAAAGGAACAAACTGTTGGAGTTAACAAACCTCTAGCTGCATAAATCATGGCAAGTTCTTGAAAACGAATGTCATAGCAGATACCTATACCTATGCGTCCAACATCTGAAAAAAAATATACAAGGAGAATCTCAGTCATAGTCACAGGAAACGCTACACCACCCATGATCCGCGTACCAGACCGTTTCGTACCGGATCGCGGTACAAAAGCGTACCGATCGCCAATGGTACGCGGTCCGGATGGGAAAATAGAAGCGTACCTGTTTGATTGACAAATCGAACTTTCACTTACAAAATCGCGTTCCCGATTAAAGAAAACGACGTATCGGATAGTAGAAAATCACGTACCAGAATTCCAAAAGGCAATTTCAATTTAAAAAAAAACCAATTGAGATCTCCTTATTTATCTCAATTATTAGCTATCAAATTATCAATAACTCAATATTATCTTCAAAAATAGAAGATTGTTTATTTAATATATATGGATGGTTAAATATTTTAAAGACCGAGAATGTAACTGTTTCGATTATAAACTTTTTAGTTATGAATATGATTATGAATTTTTTGTTTTGATTAGGAATTTACACTTATGAGTTATGATTATGAATATCGGTTTTGTATATGATACGGCGTACCGGACTATATGGTACACCGTACCGCGTACTGAATTGGCGTTCCAAATGAACCTACCCTCCCTAGTACCGAATTTTAGAAAGGCACGAATCGCGTACCACGTTTCGTACCGTGTACCGGAACGTACCGCGATCCATGTGACTATGACCTCAGTATTGTAAATTTGGAAGCAATAGTATTCCGGCTTATTATGAAGTAACTCAGAGTGTGTGATCAAACAGTGTAACAACATTCAGCATGAAATTATAAACAAACCTGTATCCACAATAGTAGGAGTTTCTCCAGCAGTAAGAGTTCTTGATTCCTCAAATATAATCTTTCCAGGAATGTTGATATCAAAAAGATGTATCTGTCATGGAGTCATATCACACAACTTCTCAGAAGTTTGTCTGTGTATACTACTTAAAATGGCAAATAGTTTCAGCAGATTAACAACTATAATATATTTAAAATTTGCATTGCATATAGACTAGAAAAAAAAACAGTACCTTTCTGTGTTTAGCTTTCAGCTTTCCATCAGTACCAAAAACACAACAGGTATTATACAGCTTGTCCCCACATCTTTCTGGTATGGATCCACCAACTATCGTGATCTTCAAAGCACAAGCAGCTTCAGACAACATTGCTGTTGAAGGAGATGAGTCTGTTCCTGCATCAATATCTTCAGCATACACTGGGAAACTATCATTCGAATAAGGACTATTCCATATTTCCTGACATAAGAAAATCACAAGATTAGAAATAAACAAATAGAGAGGCACTTAGATTGTTAAATATAACTATATAATGATATAAGGATGATAGAATATTACAGGTAGAAAACAAGCTTGGCACCCTTTTCAGCAGCATCTTCGATTGCTACACGAGCATGAGCAATATTCTTCTCCTTGTCTGCTGTTACAGCCAACTGACATAAACCAATCTTGAACTGCAAAAGGGAGTACAAAAAATGTGATTAATATAAAACTGCATATGCTGATAAGCATCCAAATTAACTACTGCTAGACCTCAATTATCAGATTTTTCTAACTTCACAACAAAGATTATTCAAAATGATTGGCATGATCACATGACCATTTCTAATTTCCAAAATCCCTAACAGCATTATCCACACAAATTAACATAGATTTGAAAGTCGTACAGCTAAAAGGATACCCAAAAAAACGCCAATTTCCAATAAGAATATGACAACAGACGCAGAAGTTAAAATGGTTAACAAATAAAAACCGATGGAGTTCAAATTTCATGAATGCATACAAGTATTACCAGACTGAAAAACTTTACAATTCAGATGAGACTTCTAACCAATCCAGTAGGCCAGTTTCTACTAGGTGTGCAAACACGCCAAGTTGCTCAAGAGCTGCTCGAGATCGGGTCGATAAAAGCTCGAAACGAGCCAAGCTTTTTCGAGCTCAAGCCAAGCCCAAGCCTCGAATAAAAGCTCATTTAGTTATCGAGCCCGAGCTCGTGCCTTGTACGCAAACTCATTTAGGCTCATCGAGCCTTCACAAGCCTTGTGTATTTTAAGTCTTACATCTTTTAGACTTCTGTGCGTCTTCACAAGCCCAGGAAATACATAGAGATAATTATGGATATGTATACCAGGAGTGAAACAAGTGTCCGTGCGCCAGTGGGGGATACTGATTTCTTTCCTGTAGAGGTAGGTCTTCACCAGGGGTCAACGTTGAGCCCGTTTCTTTTTGCAGTAGTCTTGGATGAGTTGTCAAAGTCGATTCAGGGGACTCTCCCATGGTGCATGATGTTCGCAGACGATATTGTGTTACTTGCTGAGAAAAAACAAGATCTAAACATGAGGCTTGAGGAGTGGCGAACAACCTTAGAGACAAAAGGTTTAAAGATTAGCCGATCTAAGACGGAGTACCTCCACTGTGATTTTGGTGGGATAAAAGACAATGAAGACGCACAGATCACAATTGAAGGGCAGGTGGTCCCGCAGGTAACGAAGTTCAAGTATTTAGGATCATTTGTACAGAGCGATGGGGAATTAGACAGTGATGTGACCCACCGAGTTCAGGTAGGATGGTGTAGATGGAAAGCAGCCACAGGTATATTGTGCGACAAGAGTTTCCCGACTAAACTAAAGGGAAAATTCTATAGGGTGGCAGTTAGACCTGCAATGCTATATGGAACAGATTGTTGGGCCATCAAGAAGGCACAAGTGCGGAAGATGGAGGTAGCAGAAATGAGAATGCTACGTTGGATGTGTGGGCACACAAGGCTAGACCGAATAAGAAACGGTGTGTTTCGCGAGAGATTAGGGGTGGCGAACATAGCAGACAAGATAAGAGAGTGGAGATTGAGATGGTTTGGACATGTAAAGAGAAGACAGACGACGAATCCTGTTAGATCCGTAGAAAACATTACTATAGAGGGGAGGAGGGGTAGAGGACGACCGAAATTGACTTGGGATGAGAGGATTAGGCATGATTTGATAGACCTAAACCTCTCCGAGGACATGGTTGAGGATAGGAATTCGTGGAGAAGTAGAATTAAAGTTAAGGATTTTTAGAGAGAATTGAATACCTTAGGGCTTAGACTTAACTTATTTAGGTCACATACCATAATGGTATTTCCCTTACATATATTATTATTATTATTATAATTATTATTAGCTTTTATATAGCTGTTAAACTGTGATCTTATTATTAATATTATTATAATTAGTAGTAGTTTTTATATAACTGTTAAACTTTGATTTCCTTTATTTTGCTTCATTCACATGTACTTAGAGCCGAGGGTCTCTCTGGAAGCCACCTCTCTATTCCTTTGGATAGAGGTACGGTGTGCCTACATCCCACCCTCCCCAGACCCTACTTATAGCTTTGCTGTCGGTGGGATTTTACTGGGCATGATTGATTATTGATTGATTGATCTTTTAGACTTCTATGTAATTATGTATAATATATTAAATTCACAGTGCATAGCCGAGTTTTGGCTCGTTTAAGATACTACACAAGCTTAAGCCGAGCTTAGGCTCATTTAAGGATTTCTCAAAATATATAAAAAAAAGCAGTTAAAAAACATATGTAAATTAATTAATAAATTCATGAGCCGAGCTCCAGGTTTAGAAAAGAAATTCAAAATGAGCCGAGCTCGAGCTGAAGCTCTCGTAACTGAAAACGAACCAAGCTCAAGCCTAGTCGAGCCCGGTAGCTCGTTTACACTCCTAGTTTCTACCTCTAATTTGGAAACGGGTGAGGATATGAAATATGAACAATTAAACGGTCACACAGCTAATTACAACATCAGGTGATACTAATTAAGCAAAAACACACAAATTAAAATTAAAATAAAAATTAAAATAAGCTGCATATGCGCATGCATAATAATAAGCCTAACCTTGGAGACTGGAGGCACTGGTAATTCAATGGCAGGCGGAACCCTAGCTTTCTCAGGATTAAACGATGACGCCATGGCTGATGCTGAAGCACGAGTGGTAGCACGTGCGGCGTTGATTGGATTGTGACGAGCACGTGCGGTTAACGGAGACGAGAAGCTGTGTCGAATTGGTAGACGAGGTGAACCGGCGAATGAAGCAACGGCGGATGATCGGAGAGTTGTTGAGAAGAAGCTGATTGATCCACTTATCATTTCATTACCACTGTTACTTTCACCATTGATGCTACGGTACACCTTTTGGACGGACCAGGGTAACCCAAGTGTCGTCGGTACCAAGCATTGAGATTGAGACGATTAGTAACGCAAATTCGGTCGGTTTCGATTATATGTGTTATTACGCCGAAAGTAAAATAAAAAAGTAACACATAAAAAGTTATTAAAATTGAGGTGGGACAATGGGTAGTGTCGGTCGGTGGTAAAACCCTACTGTTGCTGGTCATAGGCGTTGAGGCGGTAAGTCTGCACAAATTCGGTCGGTTTTCGTTACGGTACTGAAAATAAAACAAAAGACGGTGAGTACATGTGAATTCGGTCGGATTCCGTCAAATTCATTACGGCACCAAAACTAAAAATAAATTGTCTTCTGGTCGATTTTCATTACGTTCGTTATGGGCCAGAACTATAACAAAGAAAACTAATAATAACATAAATAAAATGCGTTGACCAATAAGGTGCCGCAAAGTAGCCCAATAAGGGCTTTGCGGTACCAAATCTCTAAATAATAATAATAATTAGCCTTTCTAACATTTTCTACAAACACATGTCAAATCAAGCGAGCCGTACGATGTCATACAAACCATGTGAATAAAATTGATTTTGCATGCCAATGTCTGTCATATCATACAAGTCGTATGTAAATATGATGAAAGATGGTCATACACATACGACTTTGTTAGTGGTCAGGTTTGGTTCGGTTTGGTTTGGTTTAGTTTAGTCATTAGCCTAAACCGAAACCGAAAGTCATCAGTCAATTTATTCTATTAACCAATCGGTTTTCGGTTAATTGGTGTGGTTTATTCAGTTAGTTTATCGATATCCGGTTAATAACCAAACTAAACTTGGGTTAAATTTCTACTTATAAATACATGAAATAGAGATAAAGTGTAACTATAAATATATGAAATTGAGGTATAAATACACGAAATGGAGATATAACTACACAAATTGAATAAAAAAACTCCCTTAAATAAAAAAAACTTGACAGACTGAAATGTTCATTCAGAATTTAACCTTTGAACATCAACCAAGCTGTAAAGGTCGCCGCGACGTTGCTTCTGCAGTGGCAGATTTGTCCTGTAAATACATTTATATTTAAAGTTTTAAACGCTCTTAATTAAGATCAAACAATAATGGTATCACTATAACATTGGAGTAAAGTCTCACCGCCTTAGCTCAAGTAGCAAATAATCAATCTCTGATACGATGGTTGCCTCGTCATGTTCGGTGGTAGCCGGTACCTCTCCAAACTGTCAAATAAACAAAAATAACTTCCTCTCTTCACATACGAACCACCAGCAAATACAATGTAGATTAGGTTGTTTTGTAGACTGACTTACGGGTCCAACTAGAGTTGAATGACCCCACGCCACATACACAGATCCAGCATCTCGAGCAGGCGAGCAAGTTGCTACATGTAACAATAACAAGATTTATAAAAGTCAAGAATTTAAATGAATAATCAGGCCAACCATACAGCCATTAGATATGGGAAAGAAATTTGATCTCAGAGCAGTCCATATAAAGAAATGGAGTTTGTAGCATACCTGACTATCTACAGCCCTGCATATTATAAATAAAAACCGTAAGTAATCAAAATGGGATAAAGAGCATAAGTAATCAAAATGCCTACATACCTAGCCCTTTGTAGTAACTCCCAGTGCAACGGACCAGAAGTTATGTGGGACGCCCCGGGATAGCAAAGTAAGTGAGCACCTGATAAGCGATTATTTACTAATTAACAATAAGGCACCAAAACGTTACTGAAACTACTAATTAACAAAAAAATACTTAGAATGTTACAATACTATACAAACAAAACTGAAATAAAACTACATGTTAAACAACATTATTTTCATTGGATTATTGTTGTTATTTAGAGTTAAAAAACTGAAACTGTTGCATATAAGAACACAATGATTAATCTGCTAACAATCTATCTGACATCAGTATGATTAAAATAAAATATATGACAGCTAAACTATCGTATGATAATTGATAAACCAAAATATCTAAATGTAAAAACTAGAAAGGAACAAACTGTTGGTGTTAACAAACCTCTAGCTGCATAAATCATGGCAAGTTCTGGAAAACAAATGTCAAGGCAGATACCTATACCTATGCGTCCAACATCTGAAAAAATGATTTACAAAAAGAAGTTTCCGTATAGTAGATTTGTAGGCAAAAGTACCTCGATGATGTAACAGATTTCCATCTCATCGAAGTAAATAAGAGTGTTATGATGCAAACAGTGTAGCATACTAGCATTCAGCATGAAATCATAAACAAACCTGTATCCACAATAGTAGGAGTGTCTCCAGCAGTAAGGTTTCTTGATTCCTCAAATATAATCTTTCCAGGAATGTTGATATCAAAAAGATGTATCTTTCATGCATTCATGTCACACTACTCAGCAGTTTGTATATACTGTTTCAAATGGAAAAGAGTTTCTGCAGACATAATATAATAAAGGTATATTGGTTTTTATTAGTCCCAACTATCGCCTTTTGGTCGCTGTCGGTCCCAACTAACGAATTGGCTGCTGACGGTCCCAACTTTTTAACGTATTTGTTCCCAATGGTCCGCGACTAACAGAATCCTAATGTCGTTAGTTGCAGGTCGCTGGAAAAACGTTTTTGGCCGGAAAACTCGCATTTTTTCCGGAAAACTCAACATTTTTGCCCCAAACATCTTTGTAACTTTGTATCGCACCTCTAGGAACCTTTTTCCAGTAAAAGCCCCAATTATTGAGGTCGCCGGAACCCTAGAGCCATCGTCGGAAACAGTTGGTGGTGCTCAAGTGGTGGTGGTGGTGGTGGTGTTCGGGTGGTGTTTTCTGGAAAAAAATGTGACTTTTCCGAGAACGTTTTTCCAGCGACCTGCAACTAACGGTGTTAGGATTCCGTTAGTCGCGGACCGTTGGGAACAAATATGTTAAAAGTTGGGACCGTTAGCAGCCAATTTGTTAGTTGGGACCGACAGCAACCAAAAGGAGATAGTTGGGACTAATAAAAACCAATATACCTATAATAAAAGATATTCATTGCATATAAGCTACAAACTAACAGTACCTTTCTATGTTTAGCTTTCACTTTTCCATCAGTACCAAAAACACAACAAGTATTGTACAGCTTGTCTCCACATCTTTCTGGTATCGACCCACCAACTATCGTGATCTTCAATAAACGAGCAGCTTCAGACAACATTGCTGTTGAAGGAGATGAGTCTGTTCCAGCATCAATGTCTTCAGCATACACAGGGAAACTGTCATTTGAATAAGGACTATTCCAAATTTCCTGACATAATAATCACAAGATTAAAATCAAACAAAAAAATCTGAGAGAAAGTTTAGTTTGTGAAATATAACTATATAATGATAATAGAATATTACAGGCAGAACAATAAGCTTGGCGCCCTTTTCAGCAGCCTCTTCAATTGCTACACGAGCATGAGCGATATTTTTCTCCTTGTCTGCTGTCACAGCCAACTGACATAAACCAATCTTGAACTGCAAAATGGATTAAACAGAAAATGTGACTAATACAAAACCACATATGCTGATAAATATCCAAATTAACTACTGTTAAACCCCAATTACCAATTTTTTCTATTTTCAAAAAAGAGATGATTCAAAATGATGATTGATGAGCATGATCACATGACCATTTCTAATTTCCGAAATTCCTAATAGCATTCTCCACACAGATTAACATCGATTTGAAAGTTATACAGCTAAAAGGATACCCAAAAAAACGTCAATTTCCAACAAGCATACGACAATAGATGCAGAAGTTAAAAAGGTTAACGAATAAAATCCAATGGAGTTCAAAGTTCATGAATGGAAACAAGTATTACCAGACTGAAAAGCTGTACAATTCAGATGAGTTCAAAGTTCATGAATGCCAACCTCTGTCGAGCTGGAGCTGAGCCTCAAATAAAACCTCGTTTAGTTATCGAGCCCGAGCTCGAGCCTTGTATGGGAAACTCAGTTAAGCTCATCGAGCCTTGTGTATCTTTAAGTTTTACCTCGCTTGGACTTCTACTTATTAATTTCACACTGAATAGCTGATGTCAAGCAAGCTTAGGCTCGTTTTAAGGTTATTCTCAAAGTATATAAAACGGTTAAAATCGTATGTCAAATTGTCAATCAATTAATAAACAATAAACAAGCCGAGCTGAGCTGAGTCTGAGCTTGAAATACGATTCATGAGCCAAGCTAAAGTTTTAGAATTATGAGTTCACAGACTAGCCGAGCTAGAGCTCTCTCGTAAGTTAAAACGAGACAAGCTCGAGCCTATTCGAGCTCGAACGTGGCACGGCACACAATCTCTGCCGCTATTTTGAAAACAGGTGAGTGTATGAACAATTAAACACACAAACGCATACACCAACAATTGAGATTTGAACACAGCTAAATATGCACTCGCAGTCATAACATCATATAACACTAATTAAGCAAACACACAAATAAAAATTAAAATTAAAAAGCTGCATAGGCACATGCATAATAATAACCGTAACCTTGGAGACTGGAGGCACTGGCAATTAAATCGCTGGCGGAACCCTAGCTTTCTCTGGACTAAACGATGACGCCATGGACGATGCTGACGCAAGTGTGATCGTGTTGAATGGATGATGCTGAACCGAAATTAACAGATAATCGAATTAACGGTTATCAGTTTTTTTTTCACTCTCCGAAATTAACCGAACTGAACTATTCGTATTTTCATATGTTTATAACTTTTATACGTCCATTTCATGTTTTTTAAACAAAAACTTTAGCTCAAGTTTGGTTTTGGTTATTAATTTAAATTAACTGAACTAAATCGAAAAGTAACAAACTAACTGAATAAGCAGAACCGATTAAACGATAACTGATTAGTTAATAAAATAGATTAACCGACGAACTTGATTTCGGATTCGGTGGAGATAATAACCAAACAGAGCCACAGGAATGCCCTACACTAGTGTTCTTGTGACGTCATGCGAACCATATGATGTCATATGCATGAGCGAAGCTTCATTGAGGCCTAGGTGGCCCCGGCCCCCTGTTTTTTTGCGCAGTAGTGTAAATTTACCCGTTTTCGGCCGAAAAGTTTTATACGTAGTGCAAGTTTAGTCTTTTTCGGCCGAAAATTTGAGCCCCCCCCCCCCCCAGGTGCCTCAGTCCAAGCTTCGCCACTGGTCATATGAACTGTTTGAAGTTTGATAAACTGTGTTTACCAATGTATGTCACATCATATGAGTCGTATATAATTATAGGGTGAAAATGGTCATACACGTATGACTTTGTTGGTGATCACATCAATCATTTATTTGGTAGTTACAAACAAATGCGGGACATATTATTTTTCACTCTCTTTCGTACGGCCCATATGAGTATATGACTGACTGTTCATTGTGATGTCTAGATAGTGTGAATAGTATTTGCATGGCTCTTTTGCAGGTGGGAACTTATCATATGTGTTACTCCAAAATCATTAATGCCAAATCGTCAAATCTTCATTTACTTCCTATGTGTGTGTGCAAACAACAATCATGGACGTGCATTGCTCTTTTGGTTTGCTCATGTGGGTGTTGTGGATCAAGTTTTTTTCACAAGAGTTAAAAGAATTCAGCCTGATTCGGTCACTCACGGTTATTGGGATATCATAGTTGGTCACAAGTTTAAGCCATTAGTTTCTATAAAAAGATGTTTTATGATCAATATAAGGCGAACTTAAGTACCGATCTTAAATTGCTTTCTCTAATTTCCCTACATGAAGCTCTTTTTCATGGTAATTTGATCCATTGTAATGGAATAAAAACGGGTTATGATTTGAGTATTGCAATAAAAAAGAAGTAGCGACACAGCATGTTGCTCATTTTCATCATGTACTCCTTTGTGTATATACTCGGAACACCCTAATTTCTACATAGTGTTAAGTATAATGACCTTAATGTTGCTATGATTAGTGGGCTAGTGGGTATGCTAAGAACGACCCAATGTTTTGTGTTATACCCCGGCCCTCACCCTGATATTGAGCAAGACGGAAGCAACTTTGGGCCACTAACAAGCCCAACATCTCATGAATCTTTTAGATTTTCTTCTAGGACGACTCAAAATGGGTTTACGTTGACATTTAATTTACCTCCAAAAAATTTAGAGGTGCGCGGACAGGCTTTTGTAGGAACCGGGAAGAAACCGGTTTCAGGTTTAGTCAACAGAATCAAGAACCGGGCTGGGTAGGAATCGATTATGGGTATGATCGGGGTTTTGGTTGGATTGGATCTGGGTTTTGACAGGGTAGGTAAAACTGCTTTCAGTGGGTCTAGTTCAGTTATGGGTCCAATTTCTCTAAGAAACTGAAACTCAATACGTACTTGCGGTCAAGTATATTGGGTCAGGTTGCGGGTTGGTCCAGAATCGGTTTTAACCCAAGTCAAATCATGTTGGTCGTGGAACTGGTCGATGAGAGACGCCCAATGGTAGCATACACCATTCTTTTTTAATTACATGTTGTCATATGTTTACAAACAATCCATTTGATTAGTATATCAAGCCTAAACTATTTTTATGGTTTGTACTAATTTAATAATTTTATTATTCCTCCAAAAGTGGCGTTTTTGGAATATTATGTTTTTGGATGATTAAGAATTGAATGTGATAGCAACAAAAGAAAATGTAAATAAATAACATGGTCCCAAAAAGTACTTCACTAAAGGCCCTTAAAATCAATCAAGATGGACCACCTTGGTTAGAATTAGGCCTCTTGTCAGGGACATGTAACTCTCATAACAATTACACCATGTAAAAGAAACTTTGGTTGATTTCACAAGCAACTTCATAAACAAGAATATAACTTTTTGATCATATAAAGTCTTTTAGTTAAGAATAACTTTTTGTACTTTATAGACCGGGATGAAAATAGTTAAAATCAAGCAATGGTTAAGAATTGTGTGTGTATGTATGTGTTAGATTGGAAATGTACACGACTAGACCAAGCCAAACCGACAATAAAAATAGTGTAATTAAAACCTAACCCATCTACAAATAAAGATGATTGTTAGCTAAATTATAGAGATAGAGATGAAAGACTCGTTAAAAATGCATTTAGAAGGGACTCCAATCTAAAGTGAGTTGTTTAATACATAAAAAAATTTATGCTCTAGAAGTATGTTATTCAAAGCAGTGAAAAAACAATTTTTTTTTCCTGTAAGTATTCAAATTATGAGTGTTCTAGTGTATACAAGTTGATTTGAATGTGAGCTTGTTGAAGCTCAAACTCGATTTGTTTAAATTGAGAAGCTCATTTCCACGTTTATGTTAAAAGCTCAAGCTCGACTAGTGGATAATCTTTCAAACTTAGGCTCAACTTGTTTATCAATTTATATTTATTGTTTATATACATAAATAATTATTATATTTCTATATAATTATATATGTACGCAATCTGTATTACCTATTACATTAATAAAAAGGTTGTGTTAGTCTCATTAGTGGGCTCGTTTAGTCTCGCAAACCAAGCAACTCGTTTCATAAGCCCATTAACTCATGCTCAAGCTTGTTTTTGAATGTGCTTCAGTTTAACTTTGCTCGTTAAAACTCGACGTGATTCGGAGCCTTTAGTGAGTTGATTTTGATTATCTCACAAACACTCAGCCTGCTTATGTCCCTTATTTTGCAACTATATTTTGTTACATAAATTCTTTAGCTTCTTATATAACTTTTTTTTGAACAAATTTCCTTTCCACTTAAAAATCTCTATAACCTTGCACGTATTTGAACTCACCACCTTCATATTGAAAGGGTGGACGCGATACCACTAGACCATTAGGTCATGGTTTAACTTCTTATTATCTTATATAACCAAACATGTAAAACTCATGGCTCTAACTAAAAAGACTACAGTGCATAAACTCTTTTATTAATCATGTTCGATTTTAATTTTTAAAGAAGACGCGTCGTAAAAGATGGGGTCGACGATGGTGCTGACGTGCTACTAGGGGCGAAGGTTGTGGCTAAGGCTGCTACAAATCGATCTTCCACGTCATATATATTTTTTTTCTTTATCAAGTTTTTGATGCATGGATGAACAATAAATATATGAGATCGATGCCACCAAGAGTATGTCATAATGCACATAGGATACCCTACTTACAACATGAGTTGTCTTGATCGCCAATATAATGCATTATTTGGATGTGTATGCATCCATAATTGGTTGTCTTCATATCCAATAAATTTAACAACTTTTGTTTATAAAATAATTTCTTTTTTTTAATTATATATTTTCTTTATATGTAACATAATTTGTTAGTTTTTTTTAAAGCCCAATATATTAAAAACAAAAGGGAAACTTTTTGCTAGAAGCAGGAAGCCCAACATACAGGAAAAAAGACGATATACAATCCGAAAATGTAATTTTATAATTATTAATCATGATTAAAGACTAATAATACCAAATTTTGCCATCTTGTTTTGCTTTAATAATCTTTAAAAAAAATCACTAGGAACATGCAAACACATACACACCATACAAACATAACTCATGAATTTAAACCCGTAAAAAATGTATTTTTAAAATGTATATTTAATTCATAATATCATCTTGCATTAAATGCTTTTGTTTGGCTTGTGATCCTATGCTAATATCCACAATGGTGATATGATATCCCATCTCTACCTTGTTTGTGTGTGTGTGGCTTTCTTTCTTTTCAATCAATCCTGTTTAAGGTTTGTGGCTCTAGAAGAATAGAATGTGATGCTCTTCATTTTCACCATTGGTTGCTTACAAAAGTCTCACTTAAATATGGTGTCATGTCAATAAACTAGAATATGTTTAGTGAAGAACCCAATGATAATACTTGAGAAAGTAGGATCGGTAATCGTGTCACGCTGGCGAATTAATGGCTTTAGTTTAACGGGTTAAAACGTACACAAATACGACACGTGCATTTATTCATGTCAAATGCATTAACTACACCCGGACACGTTTAAAACCGTATAACACGAACAATTATCTAAACACGTCAAAATGTAAAATTGGTTCTAATCAAGTTGTAAACGGGTTGGTGAGTTATGGCAAGGTTATGGCTCGTAAACAAGTTGGTATGTTGCAATTATAGAACTTATGCCTTAATTTAAACGGGTAGGGCTAGTAGCTAGGCAAATCAACCCATTTGTTTACAACAAACATAACACAATCCGTTATTAAACATGTAAGACCCAAACCAGTTTAGACTCAACCCAAAACATAATTATTTTTACAATAGGTTCGTGTCTTATATCACGCCATAGCTTGCTAGTTGCAACCCACACTGAAATCAAGAAGACAAGCTTGTTCATGTATTATGTGTAGGGCTGGTCGGGCAGGTTTGGATCATGGGTTAAAAGGGTTCATATCAACATGGATTCTGAGCAAAATGAGTTCACACTAAAACGGGTTATATCGTTATGGCCATAATGGGTCGGCGATGAAGACAAACGATGATCATGAGTGGTAGTAACTCATTTGGACTATTATAAGTTAACAAGATTATAATGGTTGCCCTTTTTGATCAAGTGACTAATTTAGGTAAACCCAAATTGACTTATTTGAGATAACCCAAGTGAACCCATAATCCAATATATGATTTGTTTTTTTTTTAAATCAACTCATTCTTTGTAATGAGTCATGATTGCTACCTACAGTTATTCATGGTAATTTATGGGTAATTTTCATGGTAATTTACATGACATTTAAATGTATTACAAAACTCTAAAATATTCAAATGTATAGGGGTCAGATATATAATTATTTGAAACTTAGAGTCAAAATTGTAATTAGGATTATGGAATTAGACAAATAGCTATTAGTCAACAAATAAAAAGAAGAAAAGATATCTTAATGGGCCATTGAAAAATTCAATTCGGCCATCTAACATCATTTCTTTCACGTGTACGTATCAAGTTATGCGTAAAAATGGGTCGGAGGTCATGGCCGGTCACAAGTTCTTTTGATGGTTCATGAATCATGCCTAGTTTTAAAAAACTTAATGTTGATTAGGATTGGTCTCATTACCTAACAAAAGATGGACTTGGCAAACGCAACCCGTCATAACTGGTAGGGTGTAAACAAGTCAGGTATTTATCATTGTGGTCAAATTCAAACTGGGCTGGAACTTGTTCGAGTCAAACTTTTCGAGTTTGTGTATTGAAAAGGAGATTGGCATGTATGACGAATAAAATATACGATTTGATTATTGAAGAAACACTAATTGACCCCGGGCAGATTACGGATAATCTGGGGGTTAAATAGATGTTTCCCACGAGGGGTTAGGTCCGGCAAAGATGGTTCTTCTGATGACCTGCAAAACAAACACCGTGAGCTCGTCACTGAGAAGAAGAGGTACCTCCTTGTGACCACCCTCCGGCGTGAGAATCAGACTAGATTGCTCTTGAATATAAGTGTATATTAAGAGATTGCTAGAGAATATAAGATAATATATGGAGATATCAGATAATGTAAGATAATGTAATGTGTCCATACCATTCCAAGGTGTTGGAGTATTTATAGCCGAAGGTAGGTTTCCAAGAAGGTACAGCCGGCTGAATAGTATTCCTGTTCTGCCAACTGTGGGCTACGCACATGCCATGCTGGTAGTTGGTGGGTAGGCAGCGGCTGATAGTGACCAGGCCGGCTGTGTACTATTCTTTTCCACCAACTGCAGGCTATGCACGTGCTACGACAGGTTGGTGAGTAGGCAGCGGCTAATAGTGACAGGGGTTGGTGAGTAGGCAGCGGCTGATAGTGACCAGGCCGGCTGTGTACTATTCCTTTGTCACAGTGAGCTGTCGCTGCTTTGGTCAGACCTTTTGTCCATACCTCGTCAGGTACAGTACAAAAGGTCCTCCAGTAGCGTACGGACTGGCTCATTTGGGCGGGAGTATTCCCGGCTTTGGGCGGGAGTGTTCCCGGCTTGCTCACTCCTTCTTCAGGTGACATTACTGAATTATTTAAGAGTTAAGTGCCTTGTGCGTGTAGCCTTACTGCGCGGGTAGCCTTCCCTGATGGCTAGTATCCGTTACTGCGGGAACAGGCGGAGTACGTCGACCATTGGGAGGCTTTTCCTGCGGGAACAGCTTGCGTACTGCGCGTAAGGACGTCACGTCTCTGAGCATGGTGGGTCCTGCGGCTCCAGTTGGTTTCTGCGCAGACGTCTCTCTTCAAGGTGAGTCTTGCGAGTTTAGCCTTTGCGCAGACGTCCCTGTTGAATGTGAGTCTTGCGGTTTCAACTGCGCAGACGTCCCTCTTTGAGGTGAGTCCTGCGGGTCCAACTGGGCTCTGCTGGGACCTACCTCTTCAAATCCCCCCAGTCCAATGTTCTTCTCATGAATTGTTAATAAGTGAGGTGAACTTTTGGACTTAAGCAAAGGGTTTTGAAAAGGGTTTAGTTTTAAGGTTTTCCATGGGGATTCTTCCCGCGGAAGTCCTAATGTCACATGCAGAAATTCCCGACTTTTCTGCTTGATCTTTGGGTATGATGCGGGTAGGTCTGTAACCTCCTCGCAAGTCAGGAGCGTTGAGTTCCACTTGTGTAGATTCTCCATGAGGTTTTGGTAGTTTTGAACATAGTGATCAATTATGTTAAAACAACCAATTCCATCTTGGAGCTTCCAACAATCTAGTTCTCGACGTTCCCGCTATGCGGGGATGTTATTCCCGTTTCCGCAAGCATGGCCCAGAAGATCCTTCTTGGTTTCAATTCCCTGCGGAGTGCTAGGTATGTGAAGGGTTTCGCCTTGACACTGTACCCGCACTCGTCTTATAGTTACTTTACTTCCAAAGTATTCCTGGCTTCAATTCCCTGCGGGTGCTAAGTATGTGAAGGGTTTTGCCTTGACACTGTACCCGCACCCGTCTTATAGTTACTTGGTTGCCGAGGTATTCTTGGCTTCAATTCCCTGCAGGTGCTAAGTATGTGAAGGGTTTTGCCTTAACACTGTACTCGCACCTGTCTTATAGTTACTTGGTTGCCAAGGTAAGGGGTATAGTCTCGCTTACTTTTGAATCTTTTTTGAATCTTTTGAAATTTGAAGAGTTGGTGAAAGGATAAGAACAGTCCAAACTATTGAAACGTCGTCCGACGGTTTCTTCTGACAGTGTCAGGACGTGCAGGAAGTTATGGCGACGTGACAGTATATGGTCATTCCAGACGCTTTTTCAGGCACGTGGGCGCGAGTTTTCGGGTTCGTGGCCGCGAAGTTTACGGCACGCGTCCTGTCAACAGTTGTTGCCAGCTTGCATATTCCACGTGTCATAGTTTCATTGCACCTGCGTTTTCCTCTCTCTTCCGCATTAAATTCATCGCATTCATTGCGATGAGTATATAAAGGGAGGAGAGGTTGCATCTCAACTCACAGTTTCACCTCTCTTCTTCTTCTAAACGATTTCCGGCGAATACTCTAACTTTTCTGTCGAGCATTCTCCTGAAATCGTTCTTTTCATTCAAAACATGTCTTCCGTTCATGATCTTGAGGCTACCGCCGAGGAGTCTGACGTGTATGCCGAGAATCCGTCATCTACTTCTGATAAGGACGATAAGAGTACTGCTGGTGAGTGCCAGTGTGCTCTTACCGTCGACCTGTACCAGTACATTGTTAGGAAGTTCATGCTCGAGCCTTTCGAGCCTGAGTTTCCTAAGCCTCATCAGACGGTGTACGATGCCCCCAAGGGCAAGATAGGGGTGTATGCCGCATTCTTCGTTTATGGGAATCTCAGGTTCCCTTTGACGAAGTTTGTGTACCGTGTTTTGGAGAGACACGGTGTACATCTGACGGAGGTACACCCAATGGCGATCGCCAAGATTCGCCATTTTGAATGGGTGTGCCTCATTCTGGGCGTGGAGCCCCATGTCGATCGCCTGATGACCTTCTATTCCTGGAGGTGCATCCAGGGGTGGTATACCTTGGTCACTCGGATCAAGGGTTTGAAGATATGCGCTACCGAGCGCAGTCTTCGGTCTTGGAAGCGGGAGTTCTTCTATATCTCCGCTCGCGTCGTCCCCATAGCGATGACGTTCAAGAACGGGAGAGCTCTCCCGAACCTTCACGCCTTCAACTATGAGGAGGCGGAATGGTTCTCCAAGATTTCCCGGGTCCAGTCTCCGGTTTACCGCTTTGCGGAGTCCGGGATGGTGATGCTCGGGATGAGCCGAGTGTGGAAAGATGCTGGGGCGGAGGCGCCACAGGTTCCCATCGTCCTTGAATACGGTTTGAACTCTATCCCTTACGGTATGCTTCATCTTCTTTGCTGATTTAAAGTTTTCTTCTAACTGTTTCTTTTGTTTTCAGAGGGAAATGACCTACAATCGCTCCTGCATCCGCGGGAGGCTGGTGGTCCCGCTCGGATGGGTACCCGTGCTCTTGATGAGAACGAGTTGCCCATCTTGGAGCAAACGGCGGATCGGTTTGTGGAGGTCTACCCGCCGGGCCACCCGATTCTGAGCGCCACGCGGCCAGGTAAGGAGTTATTTAACCCTCGCCCTGTCAATGCTCAAACCTCTGCTGGAATTCCTCTAATTTTATCATCTTCTGATGAGGAATCCGCAGATGGTCCTTTCTTCACGCGGAAGAAGAAGGCTGCTGGCGGGAAGGGTAAGGCGAAGGTTGCCTCTACTGCCGATCAGGGGAATCGGTCAGAGTCAGAGACCGAGAGTGAAGAGGTGGCGGGGAACCCTGGTGGTGACGAGACCACTGTTCCGGAGGTTGAGACAGCTGTCACCTCCGGGCAGCCTAGTACGACGGTGAGCGGCGTGAAGAGGCCGGCTCCATCGGGTTTGTCCCCGCCTATCAGAACCTTCAAGCTGAAGAGAACTCGTAAGTATAATTTTCATTTACTTTAACTGCATATCCTTCCGCCATTATATTTAACTATCTTGTCTTCATGCAGGCGTGGATGCAACTGCATTCCAGGGTGGAGCGGGGAGGAGCACCTCTGGACCCATGACGGTAGGTTTGGTCAACCTACCCGAGGCGATGACCCAGGCGACTGCGCCTGCTTCAAGTGTTGGTTCAGTTGCTCACTCGGTTGAGGCAACTGTTCCAACTGTAACATCATCCCCGCCGGCTGTCAGTGCGATCTTCACGGATCCTTCACTGAGCCGGCGGTGATATTTTCTGCGGGTTCTTCCGCAGCGGCGGCCACGGTTGTTAGTTCACCTCCAGTGAGTTCACCTCCGATGGTCTCTATCGCAGCGGCTTCGACCGTGCCTCCGGCGCCGGCGACTACCACGTCCCCGGCCGGTTCAGCAGGTATGTTCGGGGCTTCAAGCCAATCTCTGCCTCCTTCCCATCTGCCTGACCTCTTGGATGGATATCCGTTAGGTTCGGGTGATGGGTTTGGCGGCTACCGGCCTACTGTCGACCCTACAGGTGCGTAGGGTTATTTTGGCATTTTTATATATATTTTTGTTTTTTATCATCTTTTCCTAACTGCTTTTTGTTTTTGCAGTGTCGGATTCGAATGAGGTGTTTGTTCCGCGATGGAATATCCGCCGGGGAACCACCATTCGGACAGCTGTGGATTGCGTTGAGTGGGCGCGCCACGCCGCCCCCAGTGGTGCACTGGGAGAAGCTATGTCGAGCTACCAAGAGGGTAGGCTGACAAACGAGCTTCGAATTCTCCTTGCCCGGATGCAGCCGCGCGTCGAGCTGCTTTGTCGTGAAAACGACAAGTTAAAGGCGGCTCGTATCCAAGAAGTAGCTCAGGCGCGGGCTATCCTGGAGGAGAACAGGAGACTCTCCGCCCTCGCTGCGGAGAAGGAGAAGGCCTTCAAGGCCCTTGAGGTTGAAGTTCAGGCCCGTCTCGAGGCCCGTTCCAAGGCTACCCAAGCTGTTAATGAACAGCTTCGGTTGGCTAAGGAAACTGCACGGAACGCAACTGAGAGGGCCACCAAGGCTGAAGCTGTTGCTGAGCCTCTACGCACTGAGAATGAGGAGCTCAAAGCCAAATTAGAGAGGCTCCAGCAGGCTCATGATGCCTTGGCCATGGAAGATGCCAAGAAGCTCCAAGAGATCTTGGACCAGAGGGGGGTGCTTGACCACATTGAGCGTAAGCTAAAGGGCGTCGAAGAGGTTGCAGCCAAAGATGTGTTGCTTGCCAACCTTACTAAGAACGAAGCCGAACGCGCCCGTAATGAAGCTCAAGCTGCCCTCCAGGAGGCTCTGGTTACCAAGTAATGGCTTCTACGAGAAGCGTTGTCGCAGGTATGCATAGCTTCATAATATCTTTACGCTTTTCTTTGTACTTAGAAAAGGTTTTGATACTTGTATTTTTGTTTTGTAGGTTGTGCATCGGGTCTTCACGGACACATCATATGACGATGCCATGAGCGCAGCCCTCAACGCTTCTCATGAGGATGGGGAAAAGGCTGGCTTCCTGCTTGGTCTAGGGTTCGTTGAGAATGGCATCCCGCCTTCCAACTTCCCTTTATATGATGTGGATACTAAAGCTGTATATGACCAAGCAATGAACCAGTATGCCGCCTTCCCGCACCCGGTGGTGGAGAAGGTGAACGAAGTTGCTGCTGCTGATGATGGGCTAACCATTCTCAAGACCTTCCTTGAACCGCCACAGCCAACTGATGGTGCGGGTACAAGTGGGTTTGGAGGGAGTGGCCCTGAAGCTTGATCTTTTAAATCCTTTCCCACTATTAGGATAGATTTACGTCTTTGTATAGATTTATATTCTTGTAGGCGGGTAGATACCCGGCCATTCTTGTAACAGTTGAATTTTTATGGAATATAAATCTTTTGTGCGGGTAGGACCGTCACTCTTGCTTTATAAACGTTATACGACTTGCTCATGCATATTATAGTTTAATTTGGCACTTGTTTTGCCGCATAAACAATATATGATTCGCTTGTGCATACTTTAGTTTAACTTAGCAATTTCTTAAGTACTTTGGATAAGTTAACCTTTCAACGTGGCAGATAATAGGTTAAAGTTTTGCTTCCTCTTTCGTGATTGTGCGGGTAAGACCGTCACTTTCACTTAGTAGGATGGCTAAACTTTACCTATATCTGACCTGCGTGGAGGTTTTCCTCATTTGTTCCTTAAGAGATTTTCTAAGTGTTCTGAATAAGTTAACCTTTCGACGCGCGGTTGTCAATAGGTTAATGTTCAGTTTCCTCTATCATGATTGTGCGGGTAAGACCGTCACTTGCATTTAGTAGGATGACCAAACTTTACCTATGACTGACCTGCGTGAAGGTTTTCCTCATCTTTTCCTTAGAAATTCTTGCTGTTTTTTGTGTTTATGCGGGTTTTTCCGCCTTCCACACGCAACGACTTCTTTTCACACTTATTTATGCGGTGAATACCGGCATATCAGTGTTTTGGATAAGTTAACCGTTCGACGCGCGGTTGTCAGTAGGTTAACGTTCAGTTTCCTCTATGATGATTGTGCGGGTAGGACCGGCACTTTCATTTAGTGGGATGACCGAACTTCACCTATGACTGACCTGCGTGAAGGTTTTCCGTTTTTTGTATTTATGCGGGTTTTGCCGCCTTCCACACGCAACGACTTCTTCACACTTATTTATGCGGTGAAGACCGGCATATCAGTGTTTTGAATAAATTAACCGTTCGACGCGCGGTTGTCAATAGGTTAGTTCGGTTTCCTCTATCATGATTTGTGCGGGTAGGACCGGCACTTTCATTTAGTGGGATGACCCAACTTTAACTATAACTGACCTGCGTGAAGGTTTGCCGTTTTTTGTGTTTATGCGGGTTTTGCCGCCTTCCACACGCAACGACTTCTTCACACTTATTTATGCGGTGAAGACCGGCATATCAGTGTTTTGAATAAATTAACCGTTCGACGCGCGGTTGTCAATAGGTTAGTTCGGTTTCCTCTATCATGATTTGTGCGGGTAGGACCGGCACTTTCATTTAGTGGGATGACCCAACTTTACCTATAACTGACCTGCGTGAAGGTTGGCCGTTTTTTGTGTTTATGCGGGTTTTGCCGCCTTCCACACGCAACGACTTACTTCCCCACTTATGTATGCGGTGAAGACCGGCATATCAGTGTGGAAAGTTCATAAGTATAAATGTAAGATTATCAGCGTCAATGTGATAAGGAGAATCATTTCCATTAGAAGTGGCTCTGGGCCTTTTTCTTTTACAAGTTTGGAATTGATCTACATGCACTGTGTAATTGAGCTCCCTTCCATGTTGTTTGGATGGGAGTGCCATCGAGCCGATATGCACTTGGTTCGGAATCTCGTTGTTTACACAGTATGTAGTCTCCAACATTGTAGCTGTAGTTTCGTGTTTTTCCCAAATGGGGTTCTACACGCGTTGGCCTGCTCAGCATCCTTTACGCCACGAGGTGTGCGAGTTCTCCATCTCTGACGAATGTCTCGATGATGTCTTTCAAGTCTATGCATTCATCGGTGTTGTGGCCTTTTGTCCTGTGGAAGTCACAGAATTTGCTCTGATCAGCGTTGTGACGCTCTCGGATTATTGGAGCCTTTGGCCATGGGAGCCTCTCGGTGTCGAAAATCTCGGTGACGCTTTTGGTGAGCGGCGTCCACCGGGGGTTCCGGTTCGACGACTGCATGTTGTCCTTTCCGCCTAACCGAGGGTGCGAGCCGGATGAGGTGTCGAAGTTTACCCTTGACTGCCAAATACCTAGCTTCCTCTTTTTGTTTAGTCGGGCGGTAAGGACGTTATTTTCTCTTGTTTTCTGGGTGTAGATGTTTGTGCTTTGGGGAAGATCTCTACCTAGTTTCTTTTCCGTTTCCGCGAAGCGTTTAGCTGCTGTCATGATGGCATCCCATGTGGATGGCATGCCATCTTTACTCGTTAAGGTGCGGATGAGCTCTGGGTCTTTCGCGCCCTGGATGAAAGCAGCGCGAACAAGATCTTCGCTAATAGTGCCCAGACTTAGCTTCTTTGAATTGAAGCGGGTGATGAAGTCTAGTAAAGACTCATCTTCCTCTCGGATGCAGTTGAGGATTGTCCATTGCTCTTCAGTGTACTTTCTTTGTTGACTGAAGTGTTGGCTGAACTTCTGTTGGAAGTCTGCCCAATCGTAGATGTGGTGGACCGGTAGACGGTCGAACCACGCTCTGGCTGCTCCAACCAACGTCATCTGGAACATATAACACCACGTGGGTTCCGTCCAGTTGCTGACGGTTGCCCCCGCTATGAATCTGTTCAAATGATCGTCTGGGTCGGATATACCATCATAGGTGCCGATGTTGGACATCTGTTTGGCACTTCTTGGGGCGATTGCTTCCGCAATGTCCCTTGCAAACTTGGAGGTTCCCGCATTTGCAGCGGTTGGTCTGAAGGTTTTAGAGAAGTCACGTGGGTTTCCACCCGCGTTTTTTGGTTTGAAGGTTTCTCCAAAATTCCTTCTTGGTTGGAAGTCTGTTTCCTTACGCTTCCCTTTCGCCTTATAGCGAGGGTTTACGTCGGTGTCGGATTCCTCCAAATCATCGTCCAAGTACTCGCACTCATTGCTCATGTTGAGCTGTTGTCGAGTGCTTCCGAATTCGTCAGCCTGTTGGAGTGAACGTAAGCGTTCATCCAACTCAGCTTGGAATTCCCTTTGACGTTTTTCTGCCCACGCTTTAACTTGTTCAAGTGTTTGGCGGGGGGGGGGGGGGGGGGGGGCTCGTCTGTTGTCTTTCCACCTGGGTATCAATGAATCCCAGGGGAGGATTGTTTACTGCACTTGCCCCGGCTCGGGTAACCGGGGTAGTGTTCGTAAAATTTACTGCACTTGCCCCGGCTTGGGTAACCGGGGTAGTGTTCGTAAAATGTGAGTATTCGCCGGTGTTCCCCCCAGTAGCTGGGGTTGTGGTTACCGGGGTTTCTTGGTTACTCCCTGGCCTGGGGACCGGAGTAACGTTAACCATCTTTTCGGAGGTTTTGAAAAAACTGAGAGAATTAGTTCTAGCTTTTATGCACGGATGGCGCCAATGAAGAAACACTAATTGACCCCGGGCAGATTACGGATAATCTGGGGGTTAAATAGATGTTTCCCACGAGGGGTTAGGTCCGGCAAAGATGGTTCTTCTGATGACCTGCAAAACAAACACCGTGAGCTCGTCACTGAGAAGGGGGGGTACCTCCTTGTGACCACCCTCCGGCGTGAGAATCAGACTAGATTGCTCTTGAATATATGTGTATATTAAGAGATTGCTAGAGAAGATAAGATAATATATGGAGATATCAGATAATGTAAGATAATGTAATGTGTCCATACCATTCCAAGGTGTTGGAGTATTTATAGCCGAAGGTAGGTTTCCAAGAAGGTACAGCCGGCTGAATAGTATTCCTGTTCTGCCAACTGTGGGCTACGCACATGCCATGCTGGTAGTTGGTGGGTAGGCAGCGGCTGATAGTGACCAGGCCGGCTGTGTACTATTCTTTTCCACCAACTGCAGGCTATGCACGTGCTACGACAGGTTGGTGAGTAGGCAGCGGCTAATAGTGACAGGGGTTGGTGAGTAGGCAGCGACTGATAGTGACCAGGCCGGCTGTGTACTATTCCTTTGTCACAGTGAGCTGTCGCTGCTTTGGTCAGACCTTTTGTCCATACCTCGTCAGGTACAGTACAAAAGGTCCTCCAGTAGCGTACGGACTGGCTCATTTGGGCGGGAGTATTCCCGGCTTTGGGCGGGAGTGTTCCCGGCTTGCTCACTCCTTCTTCAGGTGACAACACTGAATTATTTAAGAGTTAAGTGCCTTGTGCGTGTAGCCTTGCTGCGCGGGTAGCCTTCCCTGATGGCTAGTATCCGTTACTGCGGGAACAGGCGGAGTACGTCGACCATTGGGAGGCTTTTCCTGCGGGAACAGCTTGCGTACTGCGCGTAAGGACGTCACGTCTCTGAGCATGGTGGGTCCTGCGGCTCCAGTTGGTTTCTGCGCAGACGTCTCTCTTCAAGGTGAGTCTTGCGAGTTTAGCCTTTGCGCAGACGTCCCTGTTGAAGGTGAGTCTTGCGGTTTCAACTGCGCAGACGTCCCTCTTTGAGGTGAGTCTTGCGGGTCCAACTGGGCTCTGCTGGGACCTACCTCTTCAATTATGTTTCATTCTCTTGCTTTTAACCTGTTTTTTATTTCAAGATCTTACTTAATTATTTTGAATTGTACTTTTTATGTTGGTATTGAAGCCATGTATTTATCCACTAACTTGATACAACATCACTGCACCAGGCATATTGAGATTGACATTCACTTTGTTAGCAAAATGGTGATTATCTTCACGTTTTTCATGTTCCATCAAATTGTCAATATCCTTACATCTTTATTAAGGGTTTTTCATCATTATAACTATTGATTTTCGTACCAGTTTGAACGTTTGACTTTCTCTCATTCGAACTATGACGGAGTAATATATATTGTAATTATGGATTTAGCCCATTTGGCTTAGCCACTTAGGTTTCCTTCCATATACATATACATATACATATACACACACGCTCATGAATATCACAGTATATATGCACACATAAAAATGCAAGGTTGTATCGTAAAATATATGTGTACAGCGTGTTCACGAGATATGACAACAAATTAAGGAAGAAGCTAAATAAAGTCGGACATACAACAAGCATAAATGGGATAGTAGTGGTAGCAAATTAGAAGGATATAAAACAAGTCGTAGGCTAGAACACTTAAGACATTATAATCTACTGTCATATTATTTAATGAAAATTCGTAAGATATATTATAGTGTATTGTTGCTTACTATTTATAATGTAAAATAAATATAGTTATAGAAATAAACACCTAACCACGTCACATCCTTTAAAAACTATTATCATAACTAGCGTCTATTATATCTTTATAGTATTTGACAAAGTAACATGACTACATGACTTGAGAAAAAGGTTTTTGGTGATTTTGAAATATTTTTTTTATTTAGATGTGTCAAAAATTGGGTTCCAATATGTAGAAACATAGATATTACATCAATATAGCAGGTAGGCGGGCAACAAACTGCGCTGCCACCCCTTTCTGAATTGCAAACCCTAACCTGCTAAAGACATACCCCTGCCCCTTTGGAGTCGACACATTGCTATGCACAACCTGTTGGACCCTGGTTAGAAAACGGATAGCTTCCTATGCCAAGGAGCCAAATGTATCAAAAGCCAATTAGCTAGTATGTTTAATACGACCCTCATCTCTCTCCGTATACGTTTGTTACTTGGTTTACAATAAATTACTTGCATAAATATTAAAGATTAAAGAAAAATGATAACAGGTTTCAAGGAAATTCCTTGAAATATACGTTTATAGTGTGTTTACGAGGTAGGACAACATTAAAAAAAGAAGATAAATATAGTCGGCATACAACAGGCATGAATGGGATAGTAGTAACAACAAAGAAGGATATAAAACCAGTCGTAGGCTAGAACTCTTAACACATTATAATCTAATGTCATATTATTTATTCAATGAAAAGTTCGTAAGATATTTTATAGTGTATGGTTGCTTAACTATTTATTATGTACAATAAATTAGGGTATATTATATCTTATAAGTATTTGACAAAGTAGCGTTACTTGACTTTAGAAAAAATCTTGGTGAAATTGAAATATTCAATACTAACTAGCATACGTATACGTTGGTTTACAACATATTACTTGCATAAATATTATAAAAAAATGTTTCTAAGGAAGTTCATCATGAGAATCAAGAAAACCACAAGTTTGACTAGAAAAGTCAAAGAAACATATAAAGTCAAAACAACCATAAATCGAATTTATAAATACAGTGAACTTTGAACACAAATTCAATTATTACAGTGACCCAAATAGGGTCTGCTACACAAACGTATGTTGACCTGTCATGTGACACACTGACCCGGTTTTAATATTAGATAGGAGTATAGGACCATTTTTGGAAAACAAAGGAATGTTACAATATGCAAATTAAGGTTATTGGTTATGTGACAATCAATTGATTTGTGTTTTCTGTTTTCATATGTATTTACTTTTCTAGTCTTGTGATATATTTAATAAAAACTACATCATATACATATTATGATGTACATGGGTTGAATATGGTACAAACAACATTTAACGTGAGAAATGTAAAAATCATTAGGATAATTATGTTCCAAAACCTTCTCGATCAGATTGATAGTTCCAGAAACTTCTCGGTCAGATCTCTTAGACCCTTAAAGCCGCTTGGTTTAGTTTAATCTGGAGTCTTATGCTTATACTCGGAACGTTAGGTACCCCTATAAGTAAAAAAAATTTACAGGCGCTTCGTCTTAAACATGCGCTGCCCACTAAAAAAAGAAGCATTATCTTACCGCGTTTTTTTTTAATTTGATAATCATGCTTGTCCTGGGTGCGGGCGAGTCCCGGAATCTACTAATATTTATGCGAAAAAAAGGTTTGGGATAGGGTCAACGAATTGTCTCTAGTCACACCTCCGTTTGTCTCGGGACAACAAAGACTTCAACGATAAGCCTTACAGGTATAGAGGATTATAGAAGTTGTTAAATTTATCGTTCTTATAGATCTCTAATCGAGCAAGAAAACCCGAGAATTGGATTGGAACATTTTGTGTAATTTTAGGTTTTGTTTCAAGATTTATTTCAGTCATGTAGGTGGTGTACTCTATTCCTAGCAATTCGCTAGTTTTCTCGTATACGTTATGATTTGATGATGCCGTTAAAAATTGTATTTTATTTGATACAATTCTATTTTCTTAGTATGGGATGTGACACGTGTTTTATTGTTATTCTACGTCACTTTCTTTATTGATGTGGAATAAGGTATTTTTTTATAATTACTTAAAAATATAATATTTCTTTTCTATCGATATAAAGTGACAATTTATATGCTCACACGAAAAATTTATTAATTATTATGAAAAATTAATCTGAAATTAAAATTTTGCTTGAGGTATCATATGACATTAAGCCGTCTCCAAGAGTGGTCTATAGGTTTGGACTGAAGAGACGGACTTATATACAAGTTTATCTTTAAGGACGTACCAACCTAGCACCCCACAGTTCTGATGGGCCAGTAACTTGATAATGATCCAAATTGATGTTAAACAACAAAAGAATTAACCTAAAATGCACTATTGCTAAGTTAATATAACTCAAAATATGATCTGCAAACTCGATCTGGTGACTAGATCAGCAACTCTTGTGAACAATTGCCCTGATCATTGGGTTTGGTCAAATGTCTCTTACGGAATTTTTTCGGTGGCGTATATGAATAATTTATTGCCCGTTGCTTCAACGCTCCCGTCTAGTCTATCATGAAGTGGAACAGCTGAGTGACAAAAAAAAGCTAACATCCATGCTTAGAGGTGGAAATGGATAGGATCGCGTCTCTAGAGGTGCTTTCTAGTAGAGAAACATCGAGGTGGGCTCCACGACTTGTAGATTCTGTGGGGAGCAAGAGGAAACCAACGATCATCTTTTTACTTCTTGTTACTTCGCCGCAGTGGTTTGGTAAAGAATTTCCACTTTGTGTCAAATTCCTACTATGTATTCTTTCTCGGTAACCGACTTACTCAAGATTCATGAAACAAGTAATTTGGATCATAGGAAACGTAAGGTGTTGTATGGTCCTTGGTGGTGCATTTGGATGCTAGAAATGATCCCATCTTCTCAAATATCCTGGTTAGCTTATTGAAGTCAATGGAGGGCATAAAATCGTTGTGTTATCTTTGAGTGAAAATTCGATCTCCCCTCAAAAACCATTAGATGGATAGATTGAAGTCATTTCGTTTTGTAACCGTTTTGGGTTATTGTTTGGTTTCTAGTGTCTTGCTAGTTATTTTATTGAAATTTGCCATTAAAAAAAAAAGCTAGATTGGTAACTTTATAAAACACATATAAACTGCCTGGGCCAAAATATGTTGGAAGCTTGTTATTGAAGATTTCATGATGCATAATAAATGTTGGGTCCTTGCTTCCTATTTATTGTACATCGATAGGTTTAGCTAATTGGGGCAGCTTCTAATAGTTGCAATCAACTTATTAAATAATTAAGATTTTTAGAAATTATTTGTTTACGCACTGTATGTTTGCCAAATTCTTGTTTCCGCCCGCCCTACCTGTGAATTGATGGTTTACGACTCTTTATGATACATTGGACGACACTTAACATTAATGTCGCCTAGTCTCCACTCTGTCTATACCCATTATTATGTTCTTTTGCCACACACATCACTATTAACCCTAGAGATTATGGATTCAGAGAACTAGCGCGTTTTTAATTGATAATGAAAGTTTTTAGTTTTTTTCTTTTTTATTTCTTTTAATTATAGTATAGTGAGTTAGTTATACGTCGTTGATGTCAACTTCTCTTTTGATGTTGTGGACAAAAGAGGAAATAATAATTGAATTGCCACTGGTGTTGATGGTGAAGAAGATGGTGATAGGCGACAATACAACGTTATCCGCAAGGGTAGCAAGCATGTGTGTGTATGAGTATGACCAATGTAGATGAATACGTTAATGATATTGATATATGAAAGGCACCGTGTACTCTACGAGCATACAATCAAGTTTATTTTATCAAAGAAGTGTTATATCTTCTTATTAACACTACTAAAGTGTTGGACTTAATTTCCGTCCTCGAGTCAATGAGGCAGGTTGGGCCGACTCATCGAGCCTATGATGAGTTGGTGTCTTGTTTATCAAGTTGAGCACGTGATTTGGTTTACATGGAATAAATTACTTGGTGAACAAGTCGAGCCAATGACTTGGACAACAAGGAATTTATTTATTAATTATTATTTAAATATGTTTTTACTAATTAGTATTTGAGTATGATAAGGAGTTTGTATTCTAGTCTAATTAGGTTTTCATGTTTAAACTAGTATATATACCCGAGCTTGTGGGTTATATCATTAAGAGTTTATGCATTGTAATTTTTCAAGCTAATGAAAGTTACAAGGATCGAGCTTATGATCTAAATTCGTTTTGTGTTTTTGATTCTGGTTACCAAACTTCATAAAGTAACATGAAATAGAAACGAGTCCATCAACAATGTATCAAGTTGCATCTTGTAATTAAATGCACATGGATGATATTAGTAAATGAGGCTAATTGTTTTATGTATAATGAGATTGTGATTTTCTTCATTCATAAATGAAGGCATGACACAAACACATGCTATGTATTTATGTTGTAGAATCCTAACCAGTTTTACCTAGAGTTTACGGTTATAGATCGATACCTATAGTTAGGATTTCATATAATTTGAAAGCGTTATGTGATCTCATGTGTCACGCGCTCTCGAGGACCATAATGTACTTCTTCAACTCTTTCTTTTGTTATTGTGTGTGATCATGGTTTCATAAGTATTCTAAGATCATGTTTTGTTCCTTAGTCAAGTGAGAACATAAATGTTTTAATTCTCAATAAAAACAAATCAATATATTTTTGGGGGTTAAAATCAATCCAGTTTGATACACTTGTACACTAATAAAGTCCACTGTAATTATACCCCAATACACTTAAGAACATATGTATGCATTTAAAAGTTAAAACACTTTAGCATTATTGATGATTTAATGAGAGTTAATAGCATCCACAGTTATAAAAGTTTATCCACTTTAGAACCGACCTTTTTCAGGCTCATAAAAGGAAGAATTAACGTGCCATAAATAAAAACATTTGGTGTGTATTTAGTTAGAGGTTTTATTTTACATGCTCATAAGTTTTTTAAAACAACTTTATTTTTTTTCTTGAAAACTATTGAAAATAAAAAATAATATATATATTTAAAACATATAGGACAAATCACATTATATCTCTAGTCTTTTAGACGAAAGAAAAACCATGGCGATTATGATGGGCAGTGATGAACGGCGGTGAAGACGATAATAACAAGAGTTGTGGTGTGTTTTTACTAAACTTGTTCAATAAAAGTTTATAACCAAAATAATTTGATTTTCACAAGTTTTGACTCTTAATATGAATACAGGCTTAATCAAATTAAAATGATTAAGTGAGTTTATAAATTATGTTTAAACCCACAAATCTAGGGATGTTTAAGGTTTTATGGCCAAAAGATAATCTTTCTGTATAATATATCAAGCACACCTTAAGCTTTCGTACAATCATATAATACCCTAATAAAATAATTGTATATTGGTTGTTAGGAAAAAACTTTAAGTGATAATGAAAGAAAAAAATATATAGAAACATATTAAACTTAGCTACTCTTTGTTACGTGTAAAAGGTTTTATTTATAATATTTAATTCTTGTTTATATCATTCTGATTTCTAAAGCGATTTTATGGTCCCGCGAGCCTCACTAAACTTCAAATTTCACATTAGAAATTCAAATTTGTAATACTATTTGAAAAGTTTTGTGTTCTTTATACCTTTGAAAACCAAGAAAAATAATATTTGGTAAAGCTATAACAATAAAAATTAATACATACACGTCATTTAATTTTATAAAACCTTAAATTTAATTCAACACGCAAAGAGTTGTATTATCTCATGAAAAGTTTCTTATCCTATTGAACTATATATAATGAATCATTAAATACTAATATATATCCCTCTATGTTAATAAATTTGTTACTTTACTTAAGGTTTCATTCCTAATTACTAATTAAATTTTATATGTTCTTGTCCCATGTTATCAGTGTCTTGAGAAAATAGATCTGAACTATCTAGTCATGCCAGTTTAACCAAGACCCGAACCACATAATAGTTCGGTAAGCATGTAGCAAACAATCCATGGTTGAACTGGCTGATTACATGGAACATGGATCAAATTGGTATATCGTGAATTGACGAATCCTGAACCCACATAAAAACCACACCTTGTTTGAAACGCTCATTAACCCCAACATTTGTTATCCCTCGTTGTTGATGTGACAGAGAATAATGAGAGGAACACGATAATAAAGAGGTGAGTTTTTTTTATATATCATGTATCTCTTGTTAACTAACTTTGTTTATTCAAATACATAATATGATCGTATTAGAGACTTCTTAGAAAAGGACAACAAGAGAGTACGTATTTGAGGGTTTTCTTCTTATATAAAAACATCGTATTAGAAGTTTGCTTGATTATGATTTTCACCATGGGTGACAATCTTGCCCGTTTGATGGTTGTGTCTGCTTGTCTTAAAACAAATATGTGGATTGAATTGATGAAGCCGAACAAGGATTGTCTATTTATTCGTGTTAAATGGTTGGACACACTTGTCAAACGGGTTTATGGATTGATAAGTTGTAATAAATGGGATAAAAGGAGTCGTAAATAATTTGACAGTTATCCTTATAAAAATATATTTTAATTAATAATTTATTTAAACGACGCTTTCAATGTTTGAACCCTCACCGTTTTGTTGTATTGTAGTCTTTACTACCACTTTGCAACCATTGGAACATCCTCTTTGAGGACGAAAAATAATATGTTTATTATACGAGTTGGACACAATAACTCAAAACTAATTGTTTCATGTAAAACTTAATTATTTGGTGTGGTTTTCGTATATGTTTCGAGTATTGTTACATACTTTACCCTTCTATTTTCTACTTTATAGCAGCAAGGATGAGTTAATTATGTGTATCATTAATGTATTGTAATATCCAAGTTTTACTTTCACAAAAGTGTAACAAGTTTTCAATATAGTTAAGTATAACTTAAATTAAAAACTTAAAATATTATTTGAGTGACATGCAACAAAGTGAATGCTTAATAATCATTATTATTTGCAATGATTTGAGAAGAAAAGTGAAAATAAAGTTAATATGTCTGATTTAACATATCTTTTATAAAGTAGGAACATTTACATGCATATTACTTTTTTAAGTATTATTGGTTAAAAAAAGATAAAAAGAAAGAGTTTTGTTAGAAAAAAAAAAAGTATTTAAAAAAAGATGGGATGTGAAAATGAAGTAATTATTAATTTATTATTAAAATTTCCACTACCCATGTGGATTAGTTTAGCATCAAAACCCGGAAAGGATTAGATTGTAGTGGTGGACAAACCATATATCATATTTAGCAAATTTTATAATAACAAAAAGTTTGTTCCACCAAACAAATTATGATTTTTATTATACTTCATCAAATAAAACAAACTTAACATTAGATTACATTATAACAAACTCAAAACACTTTGTTTTTTTAAATCAAATATTACATATATTCTAAATTTTATACTTCTTACATGTAGGTATAGATTATATACATAAAAGCTATCAAACAAATTTGTTCGTATATTTTCAGTTGTGCGCCATTTAGTTAGAGCATTCTCATCCCATTCTCCATCTTTATCCCTATAATTACACTAAAAAACACTACATTTCTCTCTTCTGTTTAATTAAATAATATTTTTTTATACCTTTATTATTACAGTTTTCTCTTCTCTACTCACAACCAATCCAACAAATATTAAAAAATAAATAGGGGCAAACAATGTTCCCCAAATTTACAAAAAATCACTACATTTTTCTCTTCACCCTATAATTTACATACTCTCCTCATATAAATTTAGGGGATGGGATATGAATGCTCTTATACATAGTATAGATTATACATATAAACGAACAAATTTTCACACACACACACATGCACACACATGATATTCATGTGGTTGGTGATCGGAAGGGTTTGATTCATGGATGCTAACCAAGTGAAATGGAAATTATTTCTCATGTCGCATGATGGTCTTAGACTAACACACAACAAGGTAGTGTATCATGGGCATGGACTTGCCATGGTTGTGTCCATAGTGAAAGGTGTTTGGGAATTTTGACTGGGCAATAACACAAAAACAGCCACTAGGGGCCACACAATATTTAACCGACATCTTACACATGGAGAGCTGACAAACACCCTAGGTGGCTATAAAGAAGCTGAAATGGAATTGGCATTTGTGTAGCTGAGAAGTGGGTAATCTGGCTCTCTCTTAGCCGTTGCAGAGCCAACTACTCTATAACCGGAAAGTATATTAGTCAGCCCCCATGTAGCCGAGTTAGTCCACGTGTAAGTTGTTGGATGGATAATGTATGGACCCAAGTGTTTTCTTGTATTATTTTGTGTCAGCTACACGAATACCTCCTATGTATTGCTGAATGAGCTTTGTTATCAACCTCCAACTACGTCTTCTTAATTTGCTTATTTTTGGAAATCAAAAAGTCATTTCCTATTTTGAGAAGATTTTTGATCAACTTGACTTTTTTTGAAGATTTTCCGATTAACCAAATTTCTATACGATCACAATTCACAACACATTTAACATAAAGCTAAATGTATATTGTATGCTTTATGGTATTTGAAGAGGTAGGTCCCTGCAAAGCCCAGTTGGACCCGCAAGACACACCTTGAGGTACGTCTGCGCAAAGACTAACTGGTCCCGCAAGACCCACCATGCTCAGAGTTGAAGACCTTATACGCAGTAAGCCAGCTGTTCCCGCAGGAAAGCCTCCCTTGGTACAGTACCCTGCCTGTTCCCGCAGCTATGGGTACAAGCCAAGAAGAAAGGCTACCCGCACTAACGGTAAGGCTACACGCATAAGGCACTAACTCATACTTCAGCAATGTCACCTGAAGAAGGATTGAGCAAGGCGGGAATATTCCAGCCCTAAAGAGCCAGTCCGTACGCTTCTGGAAGATCTTTTGTACTATACCTGCCAAGGTATGGACAAAATAAACAAGATCTGACCAAAGCAGCCCATGAACCAATCACAGGGTGACAGCTCACCGACAATAGTACGAGGAGGAGCACGCTCTAGTACAAAATGTCACTATCAGCCGCTGCCTACCCACCAGCTCCCATTGTGGCACGTACATAGCCCGTAGTTGGTGGAAAAGGAATAGTATACAGCCGGCCATGTCATTATCAGCCGCTGCCTACCCACCAACTCCCATCGTGGCACGTACATAGCCCGTAGTTGGTGGAAAAGGAATATTATACAGCTGGCCGTACCTGCTTGGAAACCTACCTTCGGCTATAAATACTCCAACACCTTGGAACGGTATCATCATCTTATCTTCTCTAGCTATTTCTCTTAATATACACTTATATTCAGAGCAATCTAGTCTGATTCTCACGCCGGAGGGTGGTCACAAGGAGGAACCCCCCCCCTTCTCAGTGACGAGCTCACGGTGTCTGTTTTGCAGGTCAAGAAGAATAACCATCTTTGCCGGACCTAACCCTCGTGGGAAACATCTACTTAACCCTAAGATTATCCATAATCTGCCGGGGTCATTTAGTGTTTCTTCATTGGCGCCATCCGTGCATAAAAGCTAGAACTAATTCTTTTTCTCAGTTTTTTCAAAACCTCTGGAAAGATGGTTAAGGTTACTCCGATGCCAAGGCCAACGAGTGACCAAGAAACCCCGGTAACCACAACCCCAGCTAATGGGGGAACACCGGCGAGTACACAATTTTTAAGAACACTACCCCGGTTACCCAAGCCGGGGCAAGTGCAGTAAACAATCCGCCCCTGGGATTCATTGATACCCAGTTGGAGAAACAACAGACGAAGCTCCCCCGCCAAACACTTGATCAAGTTAAAGCTTGGGCGGAAGCACGTCAAAAAGAATTCCAAGCTGAGTTAGATGAACATTTACGTTCACTCCAACAGGCAAATGACGAATTCGGAAGCACTCGACAACAGCTCAACATGAGCAATGATTGCGAGTATTCGGATGATGAGTGGAAAGAATCTGACAGTGACGCAAACCCTCGTCATAAAACGAAAGGGAAGCGTAAGGAAGCAGACTTCCAGCCGAGAAGAAATTTTGGAGAAACCTTTAAGCCAAGGAACGCGGGGGGAAACCCACGTGACTTCTCCAAGACTTTCAGGCCAACTGTTGCAAATGCGGGAACGTCCAAGTTTGCAAGGGACATTGCGGAAGCAATCGCCCCGAAGAGTGCCAAACAGATGTCCAACATCGGCACTTATGATGGCATATCCGACCCAGACGATCACTTGAATAGATTCATAGCGGGGGCAACCGTCAGCAAATGGACGGAAGCCACGTGGTGTTATATGTTCCAGATGACGCTGGTCGGAGCGGCCAGGGCCTGGTTTGACCGTCTACCGGTCCACCACATCTATGATTGGGCGGACTTCCAGCACAAGTTCAGCCAGCACTTCAGTCAACAGAGAAAATATACTGAAGAGCAGTGGACGATCCTCAAATGCGTTAGAGAGGAGGATGAATCTTTGCTAGACTTCATCACTCACTTCAACTCAAAGAAGCTGAGTCTGGGCACCATAAGTGAAGATCTCGTTCGCGCCGCTTTCATCCAGGGCGCCGAATACCCAGAGCTTATCCGCACATTGACGGGTAAAGATGGCATGCCATCCACATGGGATGCCATCATGACGGCAGCTAAACGCTTTGCCGAAACGGAGAAGCAACTGGGTAGGAATCTTCCCCAGAGTACAAACCTCTACACGCAAAGGACCAGAGAGAATAATGTCCGCACCGCCCGACAAAACAAGAAGAGGAAGCTTGGTATTTGGCAGTCAAGGGTAAACTTTGACACCTCATCCAGCTCTCGCCTTCTATTAGGCAGAAGGGATAACACGCACTCATCAAGCCGGAATCCTAGATGGACGCCACTCACCAAAAGCGTCACAGAGATATTTGCCACTGAGAAACTCCCATGGCCAAAAGCTCCAATGATTCGACAGCGCCATAACGCTGATCAGAGCAAATCCTGTGACTTCCACGGGACAAAGGGCCACACCACCGAGGAGTGTACATCCTTGAAGGATATTGTCGAAACATTCGTCAAAGATGGAAAACTTACACACCTTGTGGCATCAATCAAGAATGGGGGGAGAAATGATAATCGGTACAAGGGCAATGGACGAAAGCCCGTCGACATCAGCATTCACATGGTTCATGGTAACGTCAGAGGAAGAAAACGACGAACGACAGAACCATGTGCGTGGAAGGAAGCTGAAGTGCGCTTCCCGCGAGTGCCAGGAGGGCCCAACAAAGAAGGCCCTATAGTCATCAAAAGCCAGCTGGGGCACTACATCACTTCCCGCACTCTTGTTGATAACGGCGCTTCGTCAACGGTCATGTACAGACAGTTCTTCGACAAGCTAGATGACGAAGACAAAGAACGCCTGGAAACGGTCTACGCCTCGATGGAAGGGTTCGATGGCAGCACAAACACCCCCCTGGGTATCCTATCTTTCCCTGTCACTCTCACGGACGGGAAACACTCCCGCACAGAAGACGTGGACTTCGTCGTAATGAGGAAGCCACACCACACATACGACATTCTCTTCGGGAGAGATGGGATGGCAAGATTCAATGTCGTGGTGTCTTCAGTCCACGGCATGATGGGGTGGCCAACAGCTGAGGTTGTAGCGATGATCACCAGTATTCCCCATGTATGCATCGCATCTATCTCATCTAAACCCAAACCAAAGATAGCTAAACCAACCATTACCGAACCAGAAGAATGGGCATTCAATGGCAAATACCCTGACCAGGCTGTTACCATTGGCCCAACAATCACCGAGCCCACACGCACCTTACTCAAACGCTTACTACAGAAAAACACTGACATCTTCGCGTGGACACCAGCTAACATGACTGGTGTACCTCGAAGTAAGGCAGAGCATAAGCTCAAGTGTGACCCGGCTTTTACGCCGGTCATACAAAAGCGTCGAGTAATGGGGGCGGAACAGGCTAACGCGTGTAGAACCCAAGTCAAGGAACTCCTAGACGTGGGCATCGTACGCGTTAGTAGATATCAAACATGGGTTGCAAATCCCGTCATGGTACCGAAATCTAACAAACAATGGCGCATGTGCATAGATTTCAAAGACCTAAACAAAGCATGCCCCAAAGATTGTTACCCGTTACCCGAAATTGACCTTAAGGTAGATTCGTTAGCACCGTTTCGCCTTAAATGCTTCATTGATGCGTATAAGGGATACCATCAAATCCACATGGCCGTTGACGATCAGGACAAAACCGCATTTCGGACGCCCGATGGCACGTTTTGTTATCAAATGATGCCATTCAGACTTAAGAATGCCGGGTCCACATACCAACGCCTGATGGACAAAGAGTTTCATGCCCAAATTGGGAGGAACTTGGAAGTTTACATGGATGACTTGGTCATCAAAAGCCCTGAGCCAGAAGCGATGTTGAAAGACATCGAAGAAACTTTCAACACGCTCAGAAAGATAAACATGAAGCTCAACCCGAGCAAGTGTTCTTTTGGAATGGAAGAAGGGAAGTTCTTAGGAGTCATCGTTACCAAAGATGGCTTTAGAGCGAACCCTGAAAAGGTCGAAGCCATTATCAAAATGGAATCACCTATTACCATCAAACAAGCTCAGACACTGAATGGACGATTAGTCGCACTTAACCGCTTTTTGGCGAATCATGCGGATAGGTCGTTCCCATTCATGTCAACATTGAGAAACTGTTTAAAGAAAACGCACTTCCGCTGGACACCAGAAGCGGAAGCAGCTTTTCAAGAGATTCGGTCACGCTTGATCGAACTCCCAACGCTCACAGCACCAGAAGCGGGGGAGGAGTTAATCCTATACCTCTCCGCCACAGATAGAGCAACTGGGGCAGTCCTGCTAGTAGAACGAAAAGGCATCCAGATGCCCATCTACTATGTTAGCCGTGTCTTAACAGACGTAGAAACCCGGTACTCTACTTTGGAAAAATTAGTCTTAGCGCTCGTACAGGCTTCACGCAGGCTAAGACGGTATTTCCAAGGGCACCCAATCACCATTCTCACCAACTTCAAACTTGCAAACGTTCTAGGCAAACCCGAGTTGTCAGGACGCCTAGCCAAATGGGCAATAGAATTGGGAGAATATGCGATAAAGTACAAGCCAAGACCAGCCATAAAAGGCCAGGTCTTGGCCGACTTTATTGCAGAAGTCCCCGCTTCGCGGGAGAAAGAGTGCCAGAAAGAGGCTCAACCCTCTCCAGCACAGGACATTGATGATGTCTGGAGACTCTACACTGATGGAGCAGCCAACAAAGAGGGTTCAGGCGCAGGGTTGAAACTAACCAACCCAGCAGGCCAAGAGTACACTTACGCTATTCGACTGGATTTTCCAAGTACGAATAACGAAGCGGAGTAAGAAGCATTCTTGGCCGGATTGAGAATTGCGCGTAAGATGGGAGTGAAAAACTTGGAAGCCCACGTGGATTCCATGTTAGTAGCCAACCAAATAAACGGGACGTACACGGCCGTGAACGACACAATGGCCCTGTACCTCGCACAAGCAAAAACCCTTATGCGCGATTTCAACGATTCTAAAGCCATACACGTCAAGCGAAGCAAAAACAAATCTGCGGATGCTTTAAGCAAGCTTGCATCTTTAGCCTTCACCCACTTGGGAAAGGACATCCGCGTTGAACTCCTTGGAGCACCGTCAGTCCCGCACAAGGAAATTTGTGTCATCCAAACCGGTACGGAAACGTGGATGACACCAATCATAAATTACCTTGCGGCGGGCATACTACCAGAGTCAAAAACACAGGCAAGAAAGATACGCTGTAAAGCACTGAACTATCAACTCGTTGATGACATCCTTTACAGACGTAATTTTCTTGGCCCACTCCTAAGATGCGTGGACAACCAAGATGCTGACTACCTCCTAAGGGAAGTACACGAAGGCATCTGCGGAGTACACGAAGGCATCTGCGGAGTACACGAAGGCATCTGCGGAGTACACGAAGGCATCTGCGGAGTACACGAAGGCATCTGCGCTGTTGTAGCTAAGCTAAACAACGCGGGATACTTTTGGCCGGGGATGCATACGGATGCACTGGCATACATCAGAAAATGTAGGTCTTGCCAGCTCTACGCACCCAACACGCATCGCCCGAAGAATGAACTTGTTCCAGTTACCTCCTCATGGCCATTCCAGAAGTGGGCCATCGATGTGACAAGCCCATTTCCCATAGCAGTAGGGAACGTTCAGTTTCTTGTGGTAGCCATCGACTACTTCACCAAGTGGATAGAAGCAAAACCCTTAGCCCAAACAACCGCAAAACATATCAAAAAATTTATTTGGGAATTTATTATTTGTCGTTTTGAACTTCCACAGAATTTGGTGAGCGATAACGGCACCAACTTTGCTGACAAGAAGCTACAAAAGTGGCTGGAAGAACTTCAAATCACTCACACCTTTACCTCAGTGGCACACCCGCAGGGTAATGGTGAGGTGGAAAGAGCAAATAAGAGCATCGTCGACGGCATAAAGAAAATACTCTTGGACCATAAATCCGGCTGGGTGGACGAAGTTCCACACGTCATTTGGGCAAACAGAACGCTGAAAAAGGCAAGTACGGGAGAAACCCCGTTTAGTCTCACCTATGGCACTGAAGCCATGGCCCCGGTCGAAATTGGTCTACCCTCACCAAGGGTCTTGACTCAACCAGAAGACAATGATGCGGAAAGACGGTTAGACCTTATGCTAACCGAAGAACGCAGAGACTTAGCCGCAGCGCGTGAAGAAAATTATAAGCGACAAATGCAAAAGTACTACAACACGCGGGTAAAACTCTGCAACTTCAATGTCGGAGACTACATACTGCGTAACAACGAGGCTTCGAACCAAGAGTGCCCAAGAAAGCTAGCCCCGGTTTGGGAAGGGCCATACATTATCAAAGATGTTTTGGGAAAAGGCGCATACCGGCTCGAAAGGCTCGATGGCACCCCCATCCCAAGAACATGGAATGGAGCTCAATTACGCAAGTGTTACATGTAGATCAATTCCAAACTTGTAAAGAAAAGGCCTAGAGCCACTTCTAATGGAAATGATTCTCCTTTATCACATTGTGTTGATAGCCTTACCTTTATACTTATAAACTTTCCACACTGGTATGCCGGTATTCACCGCATAAATAAGTATGGGAAGAAGTAAGTCGTTGCGTGTGGAAGGCGGCAAAACCCGCATAAACATAAAAACGGTAAAAATTTCTAAGGAAAAGATGAGGAAAACCTTCACGCATGTCAGATATAGGTAAAGTTTGGCCATCCTACTAAGTGAAAGTGACGGTCTTACCCGCACAATCAGGATAGAGGAAGCAAAACTTTAACTTATTATCTACCACGTTGACAGGTTAACTTATCCAAAACACTTATAAAGTTGCTAAGTTAAACTAAAATATGCATGAATAAAACATATAAGGTTTACAAGGCAAGACATTAACAAAAACATTTATATTCCATAGAAATTCAAAGATTACAAGAATGGCTGGGCATCTACCCGCCTACAAAAATGTAAATCTATCCTAGCGGTTGGAAGGGATCTCAGGGTTCAAGCTTCAGGACCCCTCCAAACCCGCTTGAACCCGCACCATCAGTTGGCTGTGGCGGTTCAAGAAAAGCCTTAAGAATAGTTAGCCCTTCATCAGCAGCAGCAATCTCGTTCACCTTCGCCACCACCGGATGCGGGAAGGCAGCATACTGGTTCACTGCTTGGTCATAAGCAGCTTCAGTGCCCACGTCATAAAGAGGGAAGTTGGAAGGCGGGATGCCCTTCTCAACAAACCCTAGACCAAGCAGGAAACCAGCCTTTTCCCCATTCTCATGAGAAGCGTTGAGGGCTGCGCTCATAGCATCGTCATATAATGTGTTCGTGAAGATCCGATGCACAACCTACAAAATAAAAATATATATCAACTTTTCTAAGTATAAGGAAAAGCGTAAAGAAATTATGAAGCTATGCATACCCGAGGCAACGCTTCTCGCAGAAGCCACTCCTTATTTGTCAGAGCTTCCTGGAGGGCAGCTTGAGCTTGATCACGGGCGCGTTCGGCTTCATTTCTGTTAAGGTTGGCAAGCAGCACATCCTTAGCAGCAGCCTCTTCAACGCCCTTTAGCTTACGCTCAGTGCGGTCAAGCATACCCTTCTGATCCAGAAGCTCTTGGAGCTTCTTGGCGTCTTCTAAGGCCAAGGCATCATGAGCCTGCTGGAGCTTCTCTAATTTGGCTTTAAGCTCTTCGTTTTCAGTGCGAAGAGGCTCAGCAACAGCTTCAGCCTTGGTGGCCCTCTCGGTCGCGTTCCGTGCGGTTTCCTTGGCCAACCGAAGCTGTTCGTTAACAGCTTGGGTAGCCTTGGAACGAGCCTAGTGCCGGGCCTGAACCTCGACCTCGAGGTCCTTGAAGGCCTTCTCCTTCTCCGCGGCAATGGTGGCAAGTCTCTTATTCTCCTCCCGGATCGCTCTCGCCTGAGCCACTTCCAGGCTACGCGCCGTCTTTAACTTGTCGTTTTCACGACAGAGCAACTCGACGCGCGGCTGCATCCGGGCAAGAAGTATTCGGAGCTCATTGGTTAGCCTACCCTCTTGGTAGCTAGCCATGGCCTCCCCCAACGCACCACTTGGGGCGGCGTGGCGCGCCCATTCTACGCAGTCCACAGCCGTTCGAAGGGTTGTTCCCCGGTGGATGTTCCACCGTGGAACATACACCTCATCGGAATCTGAAACTGCAAAAACAAAAAAAAACAGTTAGGAAAAAATGATAAAAAAAAAAGATGATAATAGGCCAAAATAACCCTACGCACCTGTAGGGTCGACAACAGGCCGGTAGCTACCAAACCCATCACCTGAACCTAAGGGATATCCATCCAAAAGGTCAAGGATATGGGAAGGAGGCAAAGATTGGCTAGAAGCCCCAACCCTGAACATACCTGAGGAACCGGCCGTAGTCGCCGGCGCCGGAGGAGGCATGGTAGAGGCCGCCGCGGTAGAGACCAACGGAGGTGAACTCACAACCGTGGCCGTCCCTGCGGAAGAACCCGCAGGAAAAATCACCGCCGGCTCAGTGAAGGATGCGGTGAAGATGGCACTGACAGCCGGCGGGGATGACGTCACAATTGGAATAGTTGCCTCAACGGGATGAGCAACTGAACCAATAGTGCAAACAGGCGCAGCCGCCTGGGTTATCGCCTCGGGTAGGTTGACCAAACATACCCTCGTGGGTCCAGAACTGCTCCTTCCCGCACCACTTTGGAATGCGGTTGCATCCACGCCTGCATGAAGATAACACAATATTAAAAACAATGGCGGAAAGAAACGCGGGAAAGATAAATAAAAAGTATACTTACGGGTTTTCTTAATCTTGAAGGTTCTGACGGGCGGGGACGAACCCGATGGAACTGCCCTCTTCACACCAGTCACCGTCGTAGAACTTGGTGGCTCGGAGGTGACAGTTGTCTCAACCTCCGAGACAATCGTCTCACCACCACCAGGGTTCCCCGCCGCCCCCTCACTTTCAGTCTCGGAGTCAGACTGATTTCCTAGGTCGACGGCGGAGGTAACCTTTGCCTTGCCCTTCTCGGCGGCAGCTTTCCTCTTCCTCATGAAGACAAGCCCATCTGCGGATTCCTCATCAGAAGATGACAAAATTAGAGGAACTCCAGCAGAAGTCTGAGCATGCAGAGGGCGAGGATTAAAGAATCCCTTACCTGGCCGCGTGGCGCTCAAAATCTCGTGGCCCAGCAGGTAAACCTCCATGAACTTATCCGCCGTTTGCTCCAAAATGGGTAACTCGTTCTCGTCAAGATCACGAGTACCCAGTCGAGCGGGACCACCAGTCTCGCGCGGCTGCAGAAGCGATTGCAAGTTGTTTCCCTCTGAAAATAAAAAGAGAAACGGTTAGAAGAAAAACCCTAAATCAGCACAAAAGACGGAGCATACCGTGGGGAGTAGAATTCAAACCGTATTCAAGGATGATAGGTACTTGCGGCGTCCCAGAACCGGCATCCTTCCATACCCGGCTCATCCCAAGCATCACCATCCGAGACTCTGCAAAGCGGTAAACCGGAGTCTGGATCTGGGAGATCTTGGTAAACCATTCCGTCTCCTGGTAGTTGGAGGCGTGAAGGTTGGGGAGTGCTCTCTCGTTCTTGAATGTCATCGCAATGGGGACGACACTGGCAGAGATGTAGAAGAACTCCCGCTTCCAAGACCGAAGACTGCGCTCGGTAGCGCAGATCTTCAAACCCTTGATCCGAGTGACCAAGGTGTACCAGCCCTGGATGCACCTCCAGGAATAGAAGGTCATCAGGCGGTCGACGCGGGGCTCAACGCCCAGAATGTGGCACACCAATTCAAAGTGGCGAACCTTAGCGATCGCCATCGGGTGCACCTCCGTCAAATGTACACCGTGCTTCTCCAGAACACGGTATACGAACTTCGTTATATATGAAGAATGAGGCATAAACCCCTATCTTGCCCTTAGGGGCATCATACACCGTCTGGTGAGGCTCCGGAAACTCAGGCTCGTAAGGCTCGAGCATGAACTTCTTGACGATGTAGTGATACAAGTCAACAGAAAGAGTACACTGGCACTCGCCAGCAGTACTCTTATCGTCCTTATCAGACGTGGACGACGGATTCTCGAGGAATACATCGGACTCCTCGGCAGTAATCTCGGGATCATGAGTAGAAGACATTTTTGAAGTATGAAAGAGAACGATTTCAGGAGAATGCTCGACTGAAAAGTTAGAGTATTCGCCGGAAATCATTTAGAAGAAGAAGAGTGAAGTGAAGGTGTGAATTAAGATGCACCATCTTCCCCCTTTATATACTCATCGCAATGAATGCGATGAATTTAATGCGGAGGAGAGAGAGAAGCGCAGGTGCAATGAAACGACGACACGTGGAAAGAGCAAGCTGGCAACAGCTGTCGACATGACGCGTGCCGTAAAATTCGCGCCCACGCGCCCGAAAACTCGCGCCCACGCGCCTGAAAAAGCGTCTGGAATGACCATATACTGTCACGTCGCCATAACTTCCTGCACATCCTGAACTGTCAGAAGAAACCGTCGGAAGACGCTAACGTCCCTTCAACACTTTGGACTGTTCTTATCCTTTCACCAACTCTTCGAATTTCAAAAAGATTCAAGAAGATTCAAAAAAGATTCAAAAATAAGAGGGAATATACCCCCTCACCTTGGGAAGCAAAAAACCATAAGATAAGTGCGGGTACAGTGTCAAGGCGAAACCCGTCACATACTTAGCACTTGCAGGGAATTGAAGCCAAGAAGGATCCTATGGGCCATGCTTGCGGAAAGGGAAATAACACCTCCGCATGCTGGGAACGTGGAGAACTAGCTTGTGTGAAACTTCAAGGCGGAATTGGTGGTTTAACATAACTGATCACTATGTCAAACTACCAAAACCTCGTAAAGAACCTACACAAGTGAAACTCAACGCTCCCGACTTGCGAAGAGGTTAAACACCTACCCGCATCATAACCAAAGATCAAGCAGAAAATTCGGGAATTTCTGCAAGTGACATTAGGAAAACCGCGGGAAGAATCCCCACGGAAAACCTTAAAAAACAAAAACCTCTTTAAAAACCCCTTGCTTAAAGTCCAAAAGTTCACCTCACTTATTAAAAATTCATGAGAAGAACAATGGACTGGGGGGACTTGAAGAGGTAGGTCCCTGCAAAGCCCAGTTGGACCCGCAAGCCACACCTTGAGGTACGTCTGCGCAAAGACTAACTGGTCCCGCAAGACCCACCATGCTCAGAGTTGAAGACGTTATACGCAGTAAGCCAGCTGTTCCCGCAGGAAAGCCTCCCTTGGTACAGTACCCTGCCTGTTCCCGCAGCTATGGGTACAAGCCAAAAAGGAAGGCTACCCGCACTAACGGTAAGGCTACACGCATAAGGCACTAACTCATACTTCAGCAATGTCACCTGAAGAAGGAATGAGCAAGGCGGGAATATTCTTGCCCAAAAGAGCCAGTCCGTACGCTTCTGGAAGATCTTTTATACTATACCTGCCAAGGTATGGACAAAATAGACAAGATCTGACCAAAGCAGCCCATGAACCAATCACAGGGTGACAGCTCACCGACAATAGTACGAGGAGGAGCACGCTCTAGTACAAAATGTCACTATCAGCCGCTGCCTACCCACCAGCTCCCATCGTGGCACATACATAGCCCGTAGTTGGTGGAAAAGGAATAGTATACAGCCGGCCATGTCATTATCAGCCGCTGCCTACCCACCAACTCCCATCGTGGCACGTACATAGCCCGTAGTTGGTGGAAAAGGAATATTATACAGCTGGCCGTACCTGCTTGGAAACCTACCTTCGGCTATAAATACTCCAACACCTTGGAACGGTATCATCATCTTATCTTCTCTAGCTATTTCTCTTAATATACACTTATATTCAGAGCAATCTAGTCTGATTCTCACGCCAGAGGGTGGTCACAAGGAGGAACCCCCCCCCATTCTCAGTGACGAGCTTACGGTGTCTGTTTTGCAGGTCAAGAAGAATAACCATCTTTGCCGGACCTAACCCTCGTGGGAAACATCTACTTAACCCTAAGATTATCCATAATCTGCCGGGGTCATTTAGTGTTTCTTCAGTATTGTATTGTCCTCATGTCAATTAAGTGCAACTTGAAGAAAATATATGACCGTCGGTCGCCACCATTGTATGCACACAACAATGTTTTTAAGGCATCAACAAGAGCTAGACGAACACGACCACTCACAACACTATCATATAAATCTTTATCAATATATAGTGCGTTCGTTTCACAGAATGGAATGAAATTGAAATTGAAATTGGAATTTGCATAAGATTTGGAATTGGAAAGAATTAGATTTGGAATCTAAACATTCCAATAGGAATGAAGTTGAAAGGAATTGAAATCCAATTCCTTTTTTGATGTGTTCGTTTGACAAATGAATTGGAATCGTTTTTTTTAACAAGGATAACGACGGTAACATTTTAGTTTATATATATTTCACATCATGATTTTTATATTATCTTTTTTGATTTTTTTAATAGGTTTTCTATTAAGATCGAAAACTCCTTAAAAAATATTCAAAAATAATAACAATAAATTCATAACTCAAAATATAAATCAAAAACAAAAAAAAAGTAAAAAAAAAACTAAATGTTTTATTCGTTAACCTCATTAAAAAAAATTGAGAAGAGATTCCAATGAATTTACTTGAATTCCTCTACATTTTTGAAGGATTTTGAATCTCTTTATTTAAAAAAATTGAAGGAATTGAATTCCAATTCTTTGACAACGGACACACCAAAATGGAATTGAGATTCCAATTCCAACGAAACGAACACGCCATCTCATGAGATTTTAATTACAATTTCTTTGAATTCTTACGAATTTCATGAAACGAACGCGTCTTATAGGTTTTTATTAACGAACACCGATATACAGAGCTTACGTAATATAAAATTATTTAAAAGGACAAAAACACTAACATTCCTTTTAAACCTAGCATCAGATAGGACTTAACCGTCATCATTCACACGATTGGTCTTGCAAAACAAACCAGAATAATAATATGGTTTAAAGTTTAAACCTTAAAACACCAAATTATTGAAAAACCTCCTTCCTGTAGTCAACCTTGAGAGGCCCCCCTTCCTTTTTCTCTGGCAAGTCTCCCCACAATATATATAAAGATTGTTTTCAGACACATAAAGATTCAGACAAATATATACACATTTTCACACGCCTTTAGAGATTCAGATACATATTGTCGAAGCACGAGATGAATCTGACCTGATCCATGACGATGTTTCCACGGATTTCGAGATGAACGAACCACGTCTTGATCTTCTTCTCCGGCTGGTTGGGATCTGCAATGACTTTTTGGGGGTGTGGAGGTGACCGCTAAGAAACTCTCGGATCTCTTGTTCACAGACACAAAAATATGGTGGTGGCTCTTATTGAGAATGACCAACCCCTAATAAGGAAGTGGAGACCTCCTTATATAAGGAGCCTCATGGCCACCATCATGGTACCCTAATGGGCCTAGCCCAGTTAGGGTTACCTCCACAAAACCCCCTCAGCCCAATAACATTGTATCAGTCCATATAATAAAATAAGCCAAACATAATAAATTTAGGGTCGTCAAACCGGGTTTAGTACCATACCCCTACAAGCCCCCCCAAGTCCAGCGTTGCTCCTGGGCGCGCAAGCGTTTAGGTGGAGCGCTGGACTTTATGAGGTGTGTTAGGGCGTGAAGCGGTTTTTTCCTTTTTCTTCGGCCTTATCTTTATTGTCTTTGAGTTTTGGGAGGTTTTCTTCATGATGGTGACGTGTTGTGGTTTTTATGATAATGATGGAGCACTAGCATGAATAAGATATAGCACGCCGAATAATAAAAGCCTGCGCGCGAGGCGACTTACGAGCTATGAGAATAATAAAGCTTGCGCGCGAGGCGACTTATGAGCTATGAGAATAATAAAAGCTTGCGCGCGAGGCGACTTACGAGCTATAAGAATAATAAAGCTTGCGCGCGTGAGGCGACTTACGAGCTGTAAAAATAATAAAAGCTTGCGCGCGAGGCGTCTTACGAGCTATATGAATAATAAAGCTTGCGCGCGTGAGGCGACTTACGAGCTATAAAAATAATGAAGCCTGCGCGCGAGGCGACTTACGGATCTATGAGAATAATAAAGCCTGCGCGCGTGGCGTCTTACGAGCTATAAGAATAATAAAAGCTTGCGCGCGAGGCGTCTTACGAGCTATAAGAATAATAAAAGCTTGCGCGCGAGGCGTCTTACGAGCTATATGAACAATAAAGCTTGCGCGCGTGAGGCGACTTACGAGCTGTAAAAATAATGAAGCCTGCGCGCGAGGCGACTTACGGATCTATGAGAATAATGAAGCCTGCGCGCGTGGCGTCTTACGAGCTATAAGAATAATAAAAGCTTGCGCGCGTGAGGCGACTTACGAGCTGTAAAAATAATGAAGCCTGCGCGCGAGGCGACTTACGGATCTATGAGAATAATGAAGCCTGCGTGCGTGGCGTCTTACGAGCTATAAGAATAATAAAAGCTTGCGCGCGAGGCGTCTTACGAGCTGTAAAAATAATAAAAGCTTGCGCGCGAGGCGTCTTACGAGCTATATGAATAATAAAGCTTGCGCGCGAGGCGTCTTACGAGCTATATGAATAATAAAGCTTGCGCGCGAGGCGTCTTACGAGCTATAAAATGATGATAATGACTGGCCCACAAGGGCCTCCTCCGCGCAGGATGAATATCCCGGCCTGTTTTCAAAATAACAATGGAGGCACAAATGGCCAGATAATAATAATGTCATAGGTGTTTGTGCGGCTCGTAACCGAACCTGCAAAAACATGTCAACTAAAAGTGGATGTATTGCATGGTTCCCATCCTCGGGCAAATTATGAGGTGTGCCCAACCTTTAAGCTTGGCGCGTGGCCTATGGGTTTATGAGGATTCCCAACCTTTAAGTTTGGCGCGTAGCCATATGGGATATCATGAGGATTCCCAACCTTTAAGTATGGCGCGTAGCCATATGGGATATTATGAGGATTCCCAACCTTTAAGTATGGCGCGTAGCCATATGGGATATTATGAGGATTCCCAACCTTTAAGTATGGCGCGTAGCCATATGGGATATTATGAGTATTCCCAACCTTTAAGTATGGCGCGTAGCCATATGGGATATTATGAGGATTCCCAACCTTTAAGTATGGCGCGTAGCCATATGAGTACAATCATGGTTGTTCTTATCCTAATTTGGATTAGACTGTTCATTTGTTATGTCGCTTACGCGCGGCCTGCGCAATGTCTCCTTTATTCTCACGCGCAGATGTGGTGCGTGAGCGTGCATGATGCGTGAGCATCCAATATGCATGAGCGTACGTGAAGCCCAATAACATATGTGATGCGTGAGCATATGAGATGCGTGAGCATGTGATATGCGTGAGCATACGTGATGCGTGAGCATACGTGATGCGTGAGCATATGTGGTATGCGTGAGCATACGTGATACGCGTGAGCATGCGTGATGCGTGAGCATGTGATATGCGCCACGAGCATAGGTTTTGGCTGTCTTCATGAGCATGTGATATGCGTGAGCTGTGGCGTAGAGTAATCGCCGGGAGCGCGCATGCGACCCGCTGTGGCGTAGAGTGATCGCCGGGAGCGCGCATGCGACCCGCTGTGGCGTAGAGTGATCGCCGGGAGCGCGCATGCGACCCGCTGTGACGTAGAGTGATCGCCGGGAGCGCGCATGCGACCCGCTGTGGCGTAGAGTGATCGCCGGGAGCGCGCATGCGACCCGCTGTGACGTAGAGTGATCGCCGGGAGCGCGCATGCGACCCGCTGTGGCGTAGAGTGATCGCCGGGAGCGCGCATGCGACCCGCTGTGGCGTAGAGTGATCGCCGGGAGAGCGCATGCGGAATCCGAAGTTGATCCACATGGAGCGATTTTGATCCGCGGTGGCGCGCACGATCTAGAGATTTTGAATATCCACATCAGGTAGGTTTTATGTAAAACCAACAGATCTAATAGGATTTATAGATCTATGAATATGAAGTGTGACTGTTGCTCAAACGAACCCAGATCTGAAAAAATCATAACTAGATTTGGTATATTTCACTTAGAAAAAACACAGATCTAAGGGTTTTCCCCAAAAGTTCGGTGGTATTTCTTCCTGTGTATTTCCAGATCTGGAAGTATTTTTTAGATCTACGGATTTTTGGATTTCCATAGAACATATCTGAAAGAAGAAACCGTAGACCCGAGATATTGATGAACAGATCGGAGGGCCGAGACGAGAAGCGAAGCGTGGTTCATTGCTGTCCCACGGATGGCGCCAATGTCGAAGCACGAGATGAATCTGACCTAATCCATGACGATGTTTCCACGGATTTCGAGATGAACGAACCACGTCTTGATCTTCTTCTCCGGCTGGTTGGGATCTGCAATGACTTTTTGGGGGTGTGGAGGTGACCGCTAAGAAATCTCTCGGATCTATTGTTCACAGACACAAAAATATGGTGGTGGCTCTTATTGAGAATGACCAACCCCTAATAAGGAGGTGGAGACCTCCTTATATAGGGAGCCTCATGGCCACCATCATGGTACCCTAATGGGCCTAGCCCAGTTAGGGTTACCTCCACAAAACCCCCTCAGCCCAATAACATTGTATCAGTCCATATAATAAAATAAGCCAAACATAATAAATTTAGGGTCGTAAAACCGGGTTTAGTACCATACCCCTACACATACATACAAACAAACAAAAAGTAGCTTATAGAGAGAGAAACAAACATAATATTACATTATATTGAAGAGAGTTAACAAATGTGCAGCTGCAGCATTTGGTCTCTGCACTATTCTCTCCTTTATTAATTAAAGTGCTTCCGGTATTCATATTGTCTCCCTTCCACCTTTTCCGGTAGCTTTTTAAATAATATTCCGTCTCCGTTTTCGGCGTGTTTTAGCTGGAATAAAAACTCCGATGACTCTCCGGCGGTTTTAGTGTCGGTGATTTGAACCACGAGCAAATGAAGATGCCGGTAACCAGTTCCGGATCGATTTTAACTGCGAATCCTGGCGAAGGTCAGCTTAACGAGTCCTTTTCTATCGAATCGTTTTCTGACCAATTGTTAAGATGTTCATAGCTTAGCGTGGACGTAGGCTATGAACATCTTAACATGTCACAATCCGTCGGAAAAATAACTGACTTTTTGACTTTTTTAGGAATTGCAGCAGTTATTTTTCCAACGAATTGCTAAGATGTTCGTAGCCTATAAAACATAGCCTGGCTATGAACATCTTAACATGTTGGAATCCGTCAGAAAAATAACTGGAATTGTTATGAATCATAACAGTTATTTTTATGACTGATTAGTTGTAACTGATCGATAAACGAGGTTGCTATCGAATCATTTTCCAAGGAATTGTTGAGATGTTCATAGCCTTTTTTTAACATTGCTATGAACATCTTAATTTCTAATCGTATCCCCGGGTAATTTGTTAAGATGTTCATAGCCTTGAACAACTTAGAACATAGGCTATGAACATCTTACCACCATGTTGTAATCTGTAGGAAAAATAATTGAAATTGCTATGAGTAATATCAGTTATTTTTTCGACTGATTCTGATTAATTTGTTAAGATATTCATGTCCCAGAACAACCTAGATTATAGGCTATGAACATCTTAACATGTTGTAATCAGTCGGAAAAATAAATGAAATTACTATGAATAATATCAGTTATTTTTTCGACTGATTCTGAATAATTTGTTAAGATATTCATGTCCCAGAACAACCTAGATTATAGGCTATGAACATCTTAACATGTTGTAATCAGTCGGAAAAATAAATGAAATTACTATGAATAATATCAGTTATTTTTCCGACTGATAATTTGTTAAGATGTTCATAATAGGCTATGAACATCTTAACATGTCGTAATCAGTCGGAAAAATAACTGAAATTGATGAATAATAGGCTATGAATAATAATATCAGTTATTTTTCCTACCGAACACGATTACAAATGGTTAATAATAACATTATTAACTTTTGTATTACCGAATTAGGTGGAGAGAAGAGCAGTATAATTAACCCGGAGCTATGGCAAGCCTGTGCCGGACCTCTAGTCAACTTACCGGCGGCTGGGACCCACGTCGTTTATTTTCCTCAAGGACACAGCGAACAGGTTCTATTCTACGCCTTTTCTTACTTATTTTTATGTTGCTATCTTACGCCGGTAGAGTCTAACGTGAGCCGAATCTGTAACAGTTTATAGGTTTCCGTCATTTTCATTTTAGTGATTCTGTTAAGTTCTCATGTGTACAGTTGTACAAGTATTGATGCATGTTGTACAACTAGCTTAAGTGGATTGAATTTGATTGATTGATGAGGCGTGTGAGTGTGTAAGTGTTTAGGTTTGGCAGTTGTACGGTACAACTTTTTACCGCCAAACAAAAAGACGAAAGTTGTAAATTTGAAAGATGGAGATTAAAAAGTAAAACCTTTTTGAGGCACTTTTGATAAAAGGAAAAACTCTTTATTATTTTTAAGATCGTAACACGTGAGAATATGATGACGTCTATTCGTGTACCCGGTTTTAGAAATGCAAATAGTCACACGTATTAAAGTTAGGGTGAGTTTTGGTGAAAAGATAATGCCGGCCCCAAACTTCAACTTATTATTTTTATAATCGAGTTGTGCTGACGATTAGTAGTTGGTTAGAAGGGTTAAAACCATTACAGGAAATGTGTGGATGACATACATCAAAATAAAATAGCGGGGTTGGCTGTTACAAAACCAACATATTTTTTGTATTTTCTCATAGAAGTTTTTAACAATTTTATACACATTAAAGGTCCCCACATGTCAAATTTGCACAATATTGTGATTTTTTTTACTTATTGAACTTCCTGTATTTTCTCTAAAACAATACAATAAAAATTCATGAGCGTGGATGACGTAACTCAAAATAAGAAGATCCAAACATATAAAATGGTTTGCATAATTAAAAGTTGTTAAAAAGTTATAAACGCTTATTTTATCGCTATCATAATGTAATTTGTCAACTAGCGTTTTCATGATTTCATCTTATCATAGTTAAGAGATTTTTTTTTTCGAGTTTAGCATTTGAAGGAACTTTTAAGATAAAAAAACAGAAACTATGTTGGTTTTTTATATGCAAATTATTTAAGAGACTATTACGAGAAAAAACCGAAAGTTACGAATTTGGCTATATCTATAACTTCATATAAACATTTATTTTCTATTATTACAAATGGGTGGTGAAGTATTGATAAAATTAATATTAATGCTTGATCTGCTACAATGCACATGTTATAGTGATGGTTGGTGAAATGGAACTATCTTCTCTGCAACTTCTCTTTGGTCTTTACCACCATAGGTTCAGCTAATGCAAGTCTTGATATCTTTTGGCCTTTATGATACATAAACTACAAATATATTATATGATTATGATTATGATTATGATTATGATTATGATATTCTTTCTTTAGGACCCACTTGCCATTTCCTTCTGGCATTCAATAATATTTGATTATAAATAATACATGATTATAATACATGATTAATACATGTTTTCAGGTTGCTGCATCTATGAAAAAGGATGTGGATGCTCAAGTTCCAAGCTATCCAAATCTTCAGTCAAAATTGTTGTGCATCCTTCATAATGCCACGTTGCATGTACGCCGCGCCACTTATTAATCTTTTTGTTGTTTTAAACAGTGTTGTAGAACTCGCTAGGCACTGTGGGGGAATCGAGATTAATCGGATTGGAATTTTTATAACTTAATATAAAAGTTCACATAAATACTTTAGTGCTCACATAAACAATTAAACGTAAATATAACAAATCAATGAGAAAACCGATAACTGGGCTTAACCGGTTAAAACTAAGGTCCGGTTGCCTTTGAAAAAATCTGATTTGGGCTGACTAGCGATTACTATATCAGTTGCATCGATTAGCTGAAAGTTAATCAGTAAATACGAGTAACTTTTAAAACTTTGTTACAAAAATATATATTTTTTTTCCAGGCTGATACAGAAACAGATGAAGTATATGCTCAGATGACACTCCAACCCGTTCCTTCGGTATGGACTTTTGTAATTCTTCACTGGGCAAAAAATTTGGTTACTGACTAGAATTCATAAATGTTTATATTAATTAGCAGTTTGATAGAGAAGCGTTATTGAGGTCAGATTTGTCAATGAAAGCACACAAGCCACACACCGAGTTTTTTTGCAAAACTTTGACAGCAAGTGATACAAGCACTCATGGAGGCTTTTCTGTTCCTCGTCGAGCAGCCGAAAAAATCTTCCCACCTCTTGTGAGTTCAACTTTCAGTAGACATTGGTTGACTTTTGACTCGGTCAACTCATTTGGCCCGTTTCCTTTTAGTTTTGCTAGTTTTACCGGTTTGACGCGTTAGATATAAACCTTAATCTGAATCAACCCAATCATAATTCATAAAGTTGGAAAATTTATGTTCATTGTGATAACAATCAATTATTTTTTTAGGATTTCTCTATGCAACCACCTGCACAAGAGCTTGTGGCCCGAGATTTACATGACAATGCATGGACGTTTCGCCATATTTATCGTGGTAAGTAACAAACAAACATTTTTAGAAAATATTTTCCGTATGTTGAAACAAACAAATCATTCTTCAAAACTCAGGTCAACCAAAACGCCACCTGCTCACAACTGGTTGGAGTCTGTTTGTTAGCGGGAAGAGGCTTTTTGCAGGAGACTCGGTCTTGTTTATTAGGTAATTCCATTACCATATTAAAGTCCGTGCACTTTTTATATATAATATGATTAATGTTCGATACATTTGTATAACAGGGATGAGAAACAACAGCTTCTATTGGGAATTAGACGCGCTAACAGACAACCAGCAAATTTATCATCATCGGTTTTGTCCAGTGATAGTATGCATATTGGAGTATTAGCTGCTGCAGCCCATGCTGCTGCAAACAACAGTCCCTTTACGGTGTTCTATAATCCAAGGTAAATCAAAATTTACTTTCTAATTAATATTCATTTCAAATTTACTAATTTTTTAAAACAGGGCGAGCCCATCAGAATTCGTGATCCCGTTAGCCAAGTACTATAAAGCAGTTTGCAGTAACCAAATCTCTCTCGGCATGCGGTTTCGGATGATGTTCGAGACTGAAGAATCGAGTACAAGAAGGTAATAATATTTTAAAACATAAATATATTCGCTTTCTTTCTTATATAAATACTTTAGTGAAAATAATTATTGCAGGTATATGGGTACGATTACTGGTATCAGTGATCTCGATGGTGTTAGATGGAAGAACTCACAATGGCGTAATCTACAGGTATATATTTATAACTTATTTCTAGTGTTGAAATTTTCGGGTCAACTCAAGTGTTGACCAATGACCACTGTAATCATTTTAGGTTGGTTGGGATGAGGCAACTGCTGGTGAAAGGCGTAACCGTGTATCAATATGGGAAATAGAACCCATTACCGCTCCGTTTATCATCTACCCGACCCCACCTTTTTACCAAACGAAACGACCACGACAGTATGGCAATGAGTCAGCGGATCTTGATAACATGTTCAAGAGAACAATGCCGTGGCTCGGTGAAGATATGTCCGTGAAGGATCCGGGTCTGAGTTTAGTACAGTGGATGAACATGCAGCAGCAAAACCCGTCTTTGGCTAATCAAATCCAACCAGGTTATATGAACCCGTTGACCGGCCCGGTTGTTCAAAACTACGGTGGACCACAAATGGTTACTCAGAATAACCTTCAGTTTAATAATATCAATAGTCAACGGTCAACGCCTGCCACGACAAACCCGTTAGCCATGATGATGCAGCCTCAGCAGTTAACCGACCTGTCCCAGCAAACGGTTAGTCAAACTCTGGTCAACCAAACGCTAACTCGGAACCAAGTTCAGTCACAGATGCAGCCTCAGAATATTCTTCAACTTCAACAGCAGCAGCAACAGATTATGTCGGTCAGTCAAAGTCAAAGTCAACAAAAAATCCAGTTTCCGTCCCAAGTAGCCGATCAGCAATATAGTCAAAAGCTACAGACACCCGAGAGTCAGGTTCAACTTCTACATAAGCTTCATCAACAGCAACAATCACTTTTAGCACAACAAGGACAACATCCAATCAACCAAATTACCGAAATGCCGTCTCAACCACCTGCCATGTCACTACCTCAACAGATGTCGAGAAATAATAACGACCCGAGTTTTAGATGTCAGATAACGGGACCCGCCATGATGACAACTAATCAGCTCTCGACAAATGGCAGCAGTTTACTGACTGGAAATGGCAGTGATGATGTTCCATCATGTTCGACGTCACCATCAACGAATAACGGGCATAATGTGGGCCCGTCTATGACCAATGGTCGAGTTCCAGCTTCCGCTCAGTTAATAAATACAAGCGGTTTGGAGACAATATCAGCGTCAACTAGAAACTTTGGTAAAGATTTGCAGCAAAAACAAGATATGTTGATTGTATCCAAGATTCAAAATCAAGGATTTTTAGCTCCACAAACATACTTGCAGCAGCGGAATCTCGGTGGGCCCCAGATGGATTACTTGGACAGCTCATCATCAGCTACTTCAGTTTGTCTTTCGCAAAACGATGTTCATTTGCAACCTCATCATAACAACTCAAACCATTTGTCTTTTGACTCGCAAGCGTTGCCATTTAGAGACGCGATCCAAGACGGTGAAGTTCAAAACGATATTCCGTTTGGAGTAAACATGTCATCGTTTATTCCTGATCCTTTGATCACAAAAGGAATGATTTCAAGTTACGAAAATAATAATATTCCCGTTAAAGACACTCAACCCGAACTCTCTTCGTCTATGGTCTCTCAATCGTTCGGAGTTCCAGATATGACTTTCAACTCCATTGATTCAACTACCATGCATGACGCCACTTTAATAAATAACGGTGTATGGACCCCACCCCCACAACCATTTCAGCGAATGCGAACGTATACCAAGGTACTGAATCATTTCCTTTTAGGCCTTTTTTTAATTTCATTTGTTTAACGTGTCTAGAGTTGAAATGTAGGTGTATAAACGAGGAGCAGTTGGAAGATCAATCGATATTAGTGCATATTCACGGTATGATGAGCTTAAACAAGACCTGGCCCGAAGGTTTGGTATCGAGGATCAACTGGAAGACCGACAAAGAATTGGCTGGAAACTCGTTTACGTGGATCACGAGGGTGATGTTCTCCTTGTTGGGGATGATCCTTGGGAGTAAGTCCACAATTTATATTATTGCAACAATAATGTTACTTTTTGTTAATTGTATGTTATTAACTTATTATTTTATTATACAGGGAGTTTGTAAACTGTGTAAGATGCATCAAAATACTGTCACCACAAGAAGTTCAGCAGATGAGTTTGGACGGGGATAGTGGCGGAAATGGTGGTGTTGGTGTTGTTCCACATCAAGCTTGTAGCAGTTCCGGTGGTGGACAAGTGTAAACATTGTATCGTCTTTCCATTTACGTTTAACAACGCTTAAGAAATAGGCGGCTATGGGCCCATTCATGTTCTTATTAATTCATGAATGGGATGTTAATCTAGTTAAACTTAATTTTATGTCTAGTTGCCATGTTGTATTAGATAATTGAGCTATTGAAGGCTATTTATGGTATAAAAAAAAGTTCAACATATTTGATCATCTAAATGTATACAAAGATTTTGGTAAATGTGTTTTAATCAAACTCAGAAAAACTAATTTCATGCATGTATTGTGTTATGTAACGAGTACATAAAGGAGTACGAAAACAAAATAAACCGTAAAAGACGTCATACATATCATCGGTCTATATCATTTCATTTTCTATAGAAGAGGAAGCTAGTCTCCAAAATTGATGATGAGCGTAAAAAAACATGTCATTGAACCCAAACACAACACGCTTAACTAACAAGTTATTTCCTCATAAACACCAACACATATGTTAAATCAATAGGTTATATGACTCAACACATTTTTAACACGATTTTATATAAATACTTCAACATGATGACCAAAACAACACATTTTCGACATGATAGGAATCGTATCTAGTTTATACTCTATTTGTCATTTGTCTATTTAGGAGGGGGTCAAATGTCAAGTGTAACTTATATTTCTATAAATAGATATTAATAGCTAATAGGGAGAGGAGAGTATGCTTTTATGTTTAAGATGGGCCTCCTGTGTATGCGGTGAGAGAGGGGCTAGGCCCGAAAATATCTTGTAATCTTTATTTACGTTTTCAATAATATAACCATTCCTTCATCTTATCCCTATTATCTGATCTTCACTCAATCTATTATATCAAACTCTATCATTGGTCCGACCTGCCCTAGCCGTTTTATTCTTTCTTCAATCATGGAAACCCTAACTCAAACCTATCCATTGGATGCCCATGAGCTTCAGATCCAGCAATTACAAACTGATGTCACTGAAATCAAATCCAATTTGAAGTTCTTGGAGGCTGAATCGGTGGAGTTTCGAAGGGTGTGTTCTCGACTGGATGAAGCAACAGGAGACTGACGTAGCCGAACGATCTCAGAATTCCGATTCACCTAAATCCGCTTATGATGTCTCGACATTACTCTCTAGATCTTTGTCACTTCTTCTAGATCTGTCTTCAGATCCGAAAATTGACAGTGTGGTGGATCTAATTCCAGATCGATTGCACAATTTCCATTTTCGTCTTCAGGTTCTATTTCTCCACCTTCATCTCTATTAGCGCAATTGGAGGCGATCGTCGCCAGATCTGACGAACGCTATGAGAAATCGCTGCTGAACAATGGATGTGGCTCCAAATCTAGGTCAGATAATGCTAATTGGGCCTTATCAACTACTGAAAACGTGTTTGTCCCTGGCCACTCAACAACCAAATCGATGTCCGATACAGATCAATTGAAGGCTCTCATATACCGATTTTAAGAAATTTCAGCCGACAATGGCTATTTGATGATGAATAACCATTCGGATTCAAGATTTTCAGGCTCTAATTCTACATCGGCAGCTTCAATTGTTCAATTTCAGTCTCCTTGTTCACAAATTGTGGACGTCGGATCGAAATCTCATGAAATTGGAGTGATATCGGGTCGTTTTCAGAGGAAATTGGGATTCGGGACTGTCGTGGGCCACAGTATGGAGCAGAAAACAGCAGTGGACGCTCCAGATCTGGGCTCGTTTAGTGAAAAACTTCTTCCGATCCACGGTATTGTCAGATCCAGAAATATTACCTGGTGTTTTTGTTAAAATTGTTGAAGAAGTTGAGTTACATGTTGCTACTGCTCAAGCGAGTCATTTTTTGGCTCCAGTTGCGTCGGTTCAAGACAATAATTTAGGGTATATTGCTGAAGATGATGCAATCACAACTGAGGATTGGGATTATTCAGGTTTTACGCCGAATATTGCTTCTAATTATCCGATTGCAAAAGCTATTGCAGCACTTAGTGACGTTCAGTTTTCGAATTTTTTGTTTGATTCACCCAAACTAACTTCCTTCCATGGTAGTTCCGATTTGTTTGCTGATTATAATCAAACGGCTGGTGGACTTGGACTTCCTGTAGCTTTTCTAACTCATGCCATAGCATGTCAACAGCTTCCTAATTCCATGGACCTTGCAAAACATTTGTTGATTGGCTATATGAATGTTGCTCATTTGTACTCTGTTGCAATAGTGCACGCGGATGGTAATAACGCTGCTGTGACAAAGGTGTGCTCGTTCAAACTTGGAGATCAGCGTGCTGGTTGGAAAGGAGGAACTGTGCCCTTGATCTTTGGTTCAACTGTCTCACTTTTAAAACCGTATACAGTCATATTTTTTGGGGTCTCCAGGTGGATTTTTCAGCTTTTGATTGCTCCAAGTCTTTTCTGGGTGGTGCATGGGCAGGGCCGTCCACATAAAAACGCTCTCGGGGAAGCCTCCGCTTGGTTGTCGAGACAGTTGTTCTTCCCAGTCCCCTCAAGACTGTTTTGAAGGGGGGAGTAATGATAGGAATCGTATCTAGTTTATACTCTAATTGTCATTTGTCTATTTAGGAGGGGGTCATGTGCAACTTATATTTCTATAAATAGATATTAATAGCTAATAGGGAGAGGAGAGTATGCTTTTATGTTTAAGATGACATTGCCATGGCTCCCGTGTATGCGGTGAGAGAGGGCTAGGCCCGGGAATATCTTGTAATCTTTATTTACGTTTTAATATAACCGTTCCTTCATCTTATCCCTATTATCCGATCTTCACTCTATCTATTATATCAAACCTTATCACGACAACTATCAGCATAACTCGCTAAGCACACTTAAGAGAACTATCTTTTTTGTAAATGGGAAATAGAATGTTAACATAAATGTAAGTAATACTTAATTACTTATAGATTATAAACCATATTTTAAAAAGCAGAGATCATAAACGTGTCACATTTAGGGGTTGTTTGGTTCATTCAGATATGAATGAGTCAGGTTTGAATGAACCTCTGTCCCATTCAGCAACAATAAGAAGTCTGAATGATTCAGGCCCCGTTTGTTTTTTTTAGAGATTTAAGTCTGAACCTGAATACCACATCTGAATGTTAAGAGGTGGTTCAAATGTCTGAAATCTGAATCATTAAGAGGTGGAGGCTAGAGACGAACCGCTAGTCGTCGGAGATGGAGCCTAGTCTCCGGGTTAGAAGTTAATAGAGGCCGGAGACAAACGTATGTTTTTTTGGGTTAAGAGGTTTTCAGACTCACTAAAAGCTCTTACTGGTTCAGATGCTATTAAAACGTTGAACCTCTTAATGCCAGAAAAAAAAAACAGCCCCACGTCTGATTACGTCTGACCGAATCAGACGTTTTCCTCTATTCAGAGAAAAGAGGCAAAAACAAACAGGGCCTCAGACAAAATTTTAACCATTCAGATGTTTTTCTTTTTGGAACCAAACAGTCTGAAGTCTGAATGAATCAGATGTTTACATCTTAATGGTTCCATTCAGATGTAAACAAACAGCCCCTAACCTAATTAACACGATAGGCTAAGCATAATATATGCATCATAAACAGGTTAAACGGGCAAGGTTCAAACTTCGAACCAAAACCCATTAGCCCCAAACACATATTTCCATACCTATAATAATCCCAGAACATGTAACAAAACACAAACTAAATTTTTTCATAGTGTTTCCATTTGCTAAATAAAATGATTAAAATCGTTAAACTGAAAACGCTCAAAAACAGTGAAACCTGTGTTTTACTTAAACTACTCTTCGGCCATATCATCATCCTCGCTTCCTGCAGATTCTGAACCATCTTCGGCAATAGCATCATCTTCACCACTATTTCCTGCAGAAAATACGTTACCAAAAATTACTGTGCCGGAGCATAATCCATCCTCGATCTTGATAAGCTCGAGGGTCAATCTCGGTCCAATCTCTTGAAGCTTGACAGCACTTTTAGTAGACGCCTTATTAACTCTCCCAACATCACTTGCTAAGCTTACAGTTGCTGCTTCCTCATCTCCCTCGCTTTCTGATCCATATCCCACTCTTTTCATCACAAAACAAAAACAAATTATTCGTTATATCATTACGAAAATGTATATTACTAATACCGCTTGAGATAGTGGGAAGAGAAGTACATACTTTGTGATGAAGTCGCTCACGTCTTGAAGGCTTCTAAGATCAGGCACTTTGTGGTTTTGAACAAATTTTCTGATTCTACGAGAAACACCAACCGGCTGCAATCGAATAGAATAGTGTCGAAAGTCAATAAGTTTCGTTTCCTTATTGTAATTTAGTAACACGATCCTTTGGCATGACGAAAGTTTAACCTACAAGTACAGTCAAATTAATCCATATATATATTGATACACAAACATATATATACACACACACACACGAAAGAATACTCACAGTGTTGATGTCAATGGCGGGGAAAATGTTTTGAAACATAATGGTAGTCAGCTTCAAATGTTGCTCGCCCGTTCCGAAACCCGACATCACAATCTGAAAATATATATAAAACCACATACGTATCAATTATTAAAATTGATAATAGTGTATAAAACCATAATATAAACATGAAGCATGTAAAGTAAAAACATACCAATGGAGAGTTTTTAAAAAGATCTTTTGGTACTCTCGGGCGCAACTGAGAGTTAACAATATCAACCGCCAACGAGTACTCCTGAATTTTGAAAGTAATAGTGGGACCCTGTGGTGTTCTCGCTACTCTCAAGTACGGTGAAGTGCCCGTTTTCGACAACATGAGAAAATGTGTAACTCCCATGGGCCCAGCAACGTTCAAGAAATCTTTAAGCTTGTTTCGCTTCTTCTCCTGCAAGAACATAATAATATTATAAACAAACAAGTAACTAACTAACCAACAGCTTTAACTAACTAACTAACTACCTTTAAGTTTAACGCGGTGTACGGAAGCATAACTTTTCTCAAATCCATTTGTAACTGTTTGAGTGTAGCGGGTAATTTCAACCGTGAAAACACAAAGCTTCTTGGTATCTTGTCACCCGTGACATGATCGACATTTTGCAGAGGTTGCTTCTTTATCGGCTTCACAAACGCCACCTTCTTTTTCTAAAATGTGTGTAATGACATATTAACAGATTAATTATTGTGTGCACGCGTTTAAATATCTTGAATAGCTATAAATTGAGGAAAATTACTTACATTACGAAAACGCGCCATCTGTTGATTAATCGATGTCCTAAACTATTCCTCCCGGCACAAACTACATCAAAAACATATGATTAGTACTATTTACACACACATATATATTATATATATCAAATGGACCAGGTTTATTTCATTTACTTTAAATTGTTTTGATAAGCAGTATATCAAATGTAATTGTAAGTTTAAATAAATTCACTAAATAAATAATAAATATGAAAATGAAATGTTGTTTTAAAGAAATCTGAATACACAGATTAAATAACAGTTGAATTTGGTTTATGTTCATTGTAACTTGCATCAAAAATAACTTTAATATAACTAAATTGACACCATAATCTATAATTTACAAGTGAGCAAAAACCGACAAAACCAAACCAAAAATCGACGAAACCGAGCCGAAAATCGACAAACCGAACCAAAATACACCGAACAAAACAGTTATCGGTTACTTTTTATATCCTTGATTAACCGACCCAAACCGAGCCAAAAATCGGCAAAGCCGAACCAAAATTAAACGAAAAGCAGTTATCAATTATTTTTTATATCCTCGATTAACCGAACCAAACCGAGCCACAAATCTACGAGACCAAGCCAAAAATCTACAAACCAAACTAAAAAATTAACTGAAAAGCAGTTATCGGTTATTGTTATACCCTCGATTAACCGAAACAAAATTAACCGAAAAGCATTTATAGGTTATTTTTTAGACCCTCAATTAACCGAACCAAACCGAGACAGAAATCTACAAAACAGAACCGAAATCTATGAAACCGAGCCGAAAATAGACGAAACCGAACCAAAAAATTAACTGAAAATCAGTTATCTGTTATTTTTAATCCCCTTAATTAACCGAACCTAAGCATTCATATATTCTAGCTTTTACAGTTTTACCCCTCCATGCCAAGTATTTCATGTTTTATCCCACCATTTCCTGTATTTGTACCTATATTTATATATTCATTTCATGTAATTCCTCCAAGTAAAAATTCTAGCCTAAATTTGATTTTAGTTAACCGAGTAAACCGAACCGATTACCCACAAACCAATTGGTTAATATCCATCCATTACAAAGTTGCAAACTTTATCTAACATTAATAACCACAAAGAGCAAAATAACTTGTAATTCGTATCTTACAAGTGCAAAATCCGCAGATACATGAGAATTAATAACAAAATTTATAATTAAACAATAATATACAGAATGAATTTGAGTTTGATTAGTACCTGGTTTACGGCTGTGGTGTTAGCTAATGAATTGGAACAAAGGGTTTTGTGTGTTCAGAATATTATTATTATTATTATTATTATTATTAGGGTTTTGTGTTAACAAGACGATGATAATTAAAGTCTTACAGCAAAGGTGAAGAGTGAGTATTATTTAGGTATGGGCTTTGTCGGATTTCAGGCCCAATCAGATTTTGGGCCTAGCCATCGGATTGGATTATTCGGTTCGGATTGTTCGGATTTGGAATTTTTAAGACCCTGTACAAAATCCAATCCGATATAAATTAGGGGTGTTCCTATCTGATCCGAATTGATTTTTGATGGATTTGGATAATCTGAAATAATCCAAATAACCCAAAATAAATGGTATAACAAACATTCAAACAAACGTCTGATTAAATAAAAATACTAAACTGAAAAATTAAAAATAAAACGTACACAAACAAAAGTTAAATTTCAAACAAAAGTCTAATTAAATCCATGATCCATCTTAATTCTAAAAGTTAAAACAATATACGAATAGTCAAACTTCAAATAATTAAAACATATGTTAATTATTTTGGTTTATTGACTTATTCAGATATCCGAATAATCCAAACTATTTGATTTTTTTGAAATCCCTACCCGAATCTGATCGAAACCGAATTAGTTATTTGGATCGTATTATTCGGATTTCGGTTTCGTTTTTTTTCAGATTTCGGATTTCCTAAACACCCCAACAAACCAGTATAGGGGACCCTGGTTATTAAGATGTGTAGGAGAATCCGGTTACGAACTAATATTAGCCGTAGGCGTCTGGTTATGCACTCGAACACGAGCCGATTAGATACGGTTATTTGTAGTGGTGGGTTAGTGTCTGATTAAACGCTGGTGACTAATATTTGATTGTAATCTAACGGCAATATAGTTGTTTCTAGCCGTTATAAATCAGTTACTGTCCTTTCTAACTTGGTGTGAATAAGTATTGGGTGGTAGGGTTTGATTACACCACATGTCTAGTAAATGCAAAGAATGCTCAGTCCTTAAAGGCGTAAATGGAAATGAAACAATGTGGTGTTGATACTAGAAACAACTATAACCCTTGAAATTTCACCAGGTTCGATATATGGTTGATGTTAAGATAACACTATTATGACTCGTTGCAAGAATCGTTACGCTTCCTCAATTCCACGTACAACTTCGCTACGAGCTCACGTGGCAAAACAATGCAAGACAATTAAAGCTAAAATTAAAGCACATGTAAAAATAGGTTGTTATGTTTATTGTTATAACAATAAACATAGTCTAGAAAATGACTTGTTTTACATGGTTAAATGAGTTACGGAGTTCTCATAGAGTTACAAAAGAAAGGTTGTTGATTAGCTCTTCATAGTCCACACTCTCCAATGCGTTCAAAGTAGTTTTTATTGTCAATTCATTAAGTATTATTTATGTCATTGCGGATCGTAAGTAGGACTTATGTATTATAAAAACAATCAACTTGCTTCAAATATATTTGAAAGTTCACTAGGTAATAATGTGTCAACAAATCCTAAAGCGATCAACATAATCTGATACAATGATTTGGTACAATAGTTAGGAGATCAATCCAAACCATACTGCTTATTTCTCGTTACCTTCTTATTCCTTTAACAGTCATAATACTAAGGGGCTACTTAGACCCATCAACTGAGCCATTACGAGGGTTAACCGATTTAAAGGTTCCATTCAACACGTTAATAAATCTAACTGATTCAAGGGTTTCCTTTAAGAGAAATAAACACATTTTGATTATGATTGATTCAAAGGTACCCTATTAATGGATCATCGTTAATAGGCTCTCAGACAACCCCTAACTTAACTACCAATTCAAAAGTTGGTTAAGTTTGATACTCTCTATTCATGATTATTACACTTGGTAATTTATGGATAAACTAACATGACACGTGACAGTTATTACAATCTAAATTAAAGTAAGTTGGTTGTTTGGCTAGCTTCTGACTCGAACGATTGGTTTTGGCTTCTTGTCGATAAAAGGTATGGTATTGTAACCCAAACTAACCGCTTAACTTCTGTTAAGCTGTATTTTTCCCCTGCATTCTCGTGAAATACAATAATATTATGTATATGTATTGTATCTATGAATCATATTGATGATTTTAAATTTAAAAACTATTACAAACTTCTGTCTTAAGAAAACCATTTTGAAACGTTAAACCGCCAAACTAGTGAAACTTACATGTCCGACCGGCCACCTAAACGATCAGTTTGGTTTGTCGTTCCTCAAAAACGTAGCTAGCAGTCTGGTCCATAATTTCATTAAATGTTATAATACGACTGAACCGAAACGTGAAGACGTTCCATGTAACCACCTTGGGTTTAGGTGAAAAGTAACTTTTACCCCTTAATCTTTACACCACATGCTAAACTCAACCCCTACAATTTATCTTCGTTTATAACACACGGCGGATTCAAATATCAACAAAATTAGGTCAAATTTTCAAGCTTTTATTTTCCGCTAATTCATTCTCCACATACAAATTAGGGTTTTGAAGCAACAAACAGAGGCTAAATTCATTGCCTTTAGCCATTAATTTGAAAAATTAGAAGGTAACATCCTGTTCATATCTATATTCTTTGCTTTTATTTGTTATCCCAGCTGTCTTTTGTTGTTTATAATTAGGGTTTTCAAAGTTTAAAGCTCAATGTCTGTAAATATATACATATAGATAGAAATTTATTGAAAAAGGTTAAATTTTTATTCATATTTGAGCTCAAGAAATTGGGCATTTGATTTTCAAGAAAATTTTTTATTTTGTTTTTTTTATGCACATTAAGTGTTCGACGATATGCCTATTTTGAAATTCTCAAGATTTTTATGTCGTGTGTTGTTTATAATTAGGGTTTACAAAGTTTAAAGTTCAATGTGTGTATATATATACATATATAGAGAGAAATTTATTGTAAAAAGGTTAAATTTTTTATTTATATATGAGTATAAGAAATCAGGGGTGTGCCCGGTTCGGTTCGGTTTTGTTATTAGCCTCAACCGAATTAACCAATCGGTTTTCGGTTAATCGGTTAATAACCAAAATCAAATTTGGGTTAAAATTTTTAGTTAGAAATGCATGAGGTGCATGCATAAATACACGAAATGAAGGTGTCTTGTGTTGTTTATAGTTAGGGTTTACAAAGTTCAATGTGTGTAGATATACATATAGATAGAAATTTATTGAAAAAGGTTAAATTTTTATTCATGTCTGAGCACAAGAAATTGGGCATTTGATTTTCAATTTATATTATAATTTTGAATTTTTTGTGATGTAAATTTTGTAGCTAGAGAAACATCTGTTGGAAGTTTGTATATTGTATATGTGGATATACATATAGAGAGAAACTTATTGAATAAGGTTAAACTTATTTATACCTTAGCACAAGAAATTAGGGGCGTGCATGGTTCGGTTTGGTTATTGACATCAACCGAATTAACCAATCAGTTTTCGGTTTATTCGGTTAAGGTTTTTGGTTCGGTTAATTTCGCTTAATAACCAAAATCAAACCTGGGTTAAAATTTGTAGTTAGAAATACATGAGGTGCATTCATAAATACATGAAACGAAGGTGTAAAATGAGAAATCGGGCATTTGGTTTCGTTTTATATTATATTTTTGAATTGTTTGTGATGTAAACTTTGTGGCTAGAAAAATACATTTGTTAGAAGTTTGTACAGTACTATAGTATATATTATGGGAATCTGACATATTTGTTTATTAGCTCTATTTGTAGTTAAGTTAACCAAGAGATGGAGAATTCTTCAAGTGCTGAAAAACGGAAGCTAGCGAATGAAAGCCCAGATGCTGAACCATCAAAGAAACAACTCGTTGTTGCAAGAACTTGTGTTCATGAGGTAGCTGTTCCAAATGGGTACACGCCAAGTAAAGATGAAGCTATCCACGGGTCTTTATCGGATCCGGTTTATAATGGGACGATGGCTAAAACGTACCCGTTTGTTCTTGACCCATTTCAACAAATATCCGTTTCGTGTTTGGAGCGAAAAGAGTCGATTTTGGTATCGGCGCACACGTCGGCTGGGAAAACCGCTGTTGCGGAGTATGCGATTGCGATGGCTTTTAGAGACAAGCAACGGGTCATTTACACGTCTCCGTTAAAAGCTTTAAGCAATCAGAAATACAGAGAGTTAAGTCAAGAGTTTTCTGATGTCGGGTTGATGACAGGTGATGTCACACTCTCTCCAAATGCAAGTTGTTTAGTCATGACAACCGAGATTCTTAGGGGAATGCTTTATAGAGGATCCGAGGTTTTGAAAGAAGTTGCATGGGTTATATTTGATGAGATTCACTACATGAAAGATCGTGAACGAGGGGTAGTTTGGGAAGAAAGTATAATTTTTTTACCGCCAGCTATTAAGATGGTTTTTCTTTCTGCAACAATGTCGAATGCTACCGAGTTTGCTGAATGGATTTGCAACATACATAAGCAGCCGTGTCACGTGGTGTATACTGATTTTAGACCCACACCTTTACAGCATTACGTGTTTCCCATGGGAGGCTCGGGATTGTACCTTGTGGTGGATGAAAACGAGCAGTTTAGAGAGGATAATTTCTTGAAATTGCAAGACACTTTTACTAAGCAGAAGCAAGTTGGTGGGAATCTAAGTGGAAGTAATAAATCAAGTGGGAGAATCGCAAAAGCAGGAAACGCTTCCGGTGGATCTGATATTTACAAAATTGTGAAGGTGTTTCTCTTTTTTCAATGTTAATATACTTTTATAACTCTTTTTAGTCTATTTTTTTTCTTGGTTTTTCTCTATTGATTATAATCAATTAAGTGGTTAATATATGTTTCAGATGATAATGGAAAGAAAGTTTCAACCGGTTATAATCTTCAGCTTTAGTAGAAGAGAATGTGAGCAACACGCAATGTCAATGGCCAAACTTGATTTTAATACCCAAGAAGAAAAGGAAATTGTGGAACAAGTCTTCAATAATGCAATATTATGCTTGAGTGAAGATGATAGAAGCCTTCCCGCAATCGAGTTAATGTTACCATTATTGCAACGAGGCATTGCTGTTCATCATTCGGGCCTTCTTCCCATTATTAAAGAACTTGTTGAACTTTTATTTCAAGAAGGGCTTGTAAAAGCACTATTTGCAACAGAAACAGTAAAATTTCATCTTTTTTTTTTCTGCAAGAATTTTTCTTTAGAATTCAGATGGTTTTTTGATCCTTTATTATTTTAGATTATATTAATATTTTTTATTTGCTAAACTGTGTAGTTTGCTATGGGGTTAAACATGCCTGCAAAAACTGTTGTTTTTACTAGTGTTAGGAAATGGGACGGTGATAGCCATCGGTATGTAGGATCTGGTGAATATATTCAGGTGAGTCTCATAACTTTATTAAATAATAATAATACGTAGTCTGTATTGCCATAGGTTTCTTATTTTATTTTTGTGTATTTTTTACTTGTAGATGAGTGGGCGAGCTGGACGTCGTGGCAAAGATGAACGTGGTATATGCATTATAATGATCGATGAACAGGTAAGTTGCATAATTACATAGTAATTATTTATATAGTATCCGAATGAAATAGTTAATGGTAACATATATTTATATATTCTCAGATGGAGATGAATACTCTTAAGGACGTGGTGTTAGGGAAACCAGCACCACTGGTCAGTACTTTCAGGCTGAGTTACTACTCAATATTGAACTTAATGAGACGTGCCGAGGGCCAGTTTACAGCAGAACATGTTATCAAACATTCTTTTCACCAGTTTCAGTATGAAAAGGTTTCTTTTAATCCAAATTATCAACACCTTTTTTAAAACAACAAATAAATAGTAGCTTCTAACGTATGTTTTTTACCTGCTTTTCAGACGTTACCTGATATTGGGAAAAGGGTTTCTACGTTAGAAGATGAAGTAGCTAAGCTTGATGCTTCTGGGGAGGTAGCTAACTAACTAACTGTAAATTTGTTTGAAGTTATTTATTTGGTTACTCAATGTATAATGAGTTTATATGTTTTCGTTTGTTATTTTTAAGGCTGATGTTGCTGAATATCATAAACTTAAACTTGAAATCTCTGAACTCGAGAAGAAGATGATGTCAGAATTAACGAAACCCGAAAGAGCTTTATATTTTCTTCTACCTGGTAGACTGGTATGTTATCTGATCATATGTCTTGACTGTCTTTTTTGATTGGGAAGAGGTCAACTTTACTAATCTTTTTAAGTATATCTAACACAGGTTAAGGTTAAAGAAGGTGGAACAGATTGGGGGTGGGGAGTGGTCGTCAATGTGGTAAAAAAACCGGCCCCACCAACAGGCTCATCTCCTGCTACATCACGTGGTAGTGGTTATATAGTCGATACTTTGCTTCATTGTTCTGTTACGTCAAGTGAAAGTGGTTCTCGTCCTAAACCTTCTCCGCCTCGTGCTGGTGAAAAGGGCGAAATGCATGTGGTGAGTCACCCTGACCGTGTTGACTTTTTTTTACCTTGTTGACTTTTTTTACCAGGTTGACCAAGTTGACTTAAAACTTGTTTTTCAGGTTCCTGTTCAGTTGCTTTTGATATCAGCGTTGAGCAAGCTCCGAATAACAATTCCTACTGATCTTCGTCCAGTGGAAGCACGCAAAAATATATTATTGGCGGTACAAGAGCTTGAAAAGCGGTTTCCTCAAGGTCTTCCTAAACTTAATCCCGTGAAGGTAAATGTTTAGAAAGTTTTAGTGTTAATATTTTATAGTTTATTATGACAATTTTTTTATTTTTATTTGAAAGGGATTAATTTTTAGCACATAACTGTGTTTGCCAGGATATGGGCATAGAAGAACCCGAGTTTGTTGACCTGGTCAACCAGATTGAGAAACTTGAACAGCAGTTGCTTTCTCATCCCTTAAACAAGGTTAAGCATCGAGTCTTGTTTTCTTGAAGAAAAATGTAGCACTGCTTCATACTATTTGAGGGAGAACGTTACACATTTTTATTTATATTTAAACATGATTTGTTTATGCCAGACTCAAGATGAAAACCAGATCGAATGTTTCAAGAGGAAAGCCGAAGTAAATCATGAAATTCAACAACTAAAGACAAAAATGCGTGATTCACAGGTAATTGTGACTTAGATATTGCGATTTTGTATATTATATGTATGCATGATCTCTTTACTCTTTTTAAGTTTATATGGATATTCTCGGCTTACATGTAAAAATATAATTTTGCAACAGCTTCAAAAGTTTCGTGACGAACTTAAAAACCGATCACGGGTTTTAAAGAAACTTGGACATATTGATAGTGAAGGTATAGTGCAAGTGAAGGGTCGTGCAGCCTGCTTAATTGACACAGGAGATGAACTATTAGTCACTGAATTAATGTTTAATGGTAATAAAACGAATTATTAATTTAATATATAGTGTTTAATGTTAAAGTTTCTAATATTACTTTGATGAATCAGGTACCTTTAATGATTTAGATCATCATCAAGTTGCAGCACTTGCAAGTTGCTTTATTCCCGGAGACAAATCAAGTGAACAAATACAGTTAAGACAAGAACTTTCTAAACCGTTACAGCAACTTCAAGATAGTGCACGAAGAATAGCAGAGGTGAGTTCTATAACAGTATAACTTAAGTTATTGAATAAAGATAATATAATAATAATAGTAATAGTAATAGTAATATTGTAATAGTAATAATATTGTAATAATAATAATAATAATAATAATAATAATAATTCAAATATGCAGATACAACACGAATGCAAATTGGAAGTCAATGTGGATGAGTATGTGGAGGCAGTGGTAAGACCATTCTTGATGGATGTTATATATTGTTGGTCAAAAGTAAGTTACAATTAATAGATTCATTTTTATTATATAATATCATATGAATAATAAACTATAATTAATGACAATGGTTTTATATTTTTCTAGGGAGCATCTTTTTCAGAAGTTACACAAATGACTGATATATTCGAGGGAAGTATTATTAGACTTGCTAGAAGGCTCGATGAGTTTTTAAATCAGGCAAGTTGCTACGCTTAAAATCTTGATATTTTGCTATTTATCATTTTATGAAATGAAAGTCAAACTAAGTCAACAATGTTTATTCATCAACTGTAACAGTTACGAGCTGCTGCTCAGGCTGTTGGTGAAGCGGGTTTAGAGGAAAAGTTTGGTGCTGCGAGTGAAAGTCTACGGCGAGGTATCATGTTTGCAAATTCTCTGTATCTGTGAGCCAACTTAGTTAAGATTTTATATTTATATTTTGCATTTTTTTTGCTTTGTTTTAGTATGATAAGAAACACATACACACCACATAAGTTAGGTGGTGTAGGATTCTGTTCATTTGTAACAACAGGGTTTGCTTTTAACTATAATTGGCACTTGTAGTTTTGAAGTTATAGATTTTCTTGTTTTTCCGTTGCTGCGTGTAAGATTTGAATCGCTTTTTTTATTTGTGATCATGAGAATTGTTACCGGTTTACCTATATTAACTTTTACACTTCTAAGCTTTTCAAATATATAAAGTTAAAATCGAATATATCAGCGAAGTTTAAACAAATAAACGAGCGTAAATGACGTTTGGTTTTTATCAACCTCACCCTATTAACTATTTAAATTTCCGTGTCTCTAAAACTCAAGCTTAGCTCGTTATTTATTATTCAAGCTCAAGCAATGCTTAATCTTTAGTTATTTTATTATAATTATTTTATATAAATTTTTATTTATTACAAAATCTGCATTATACAGTTATTTTATTCATAATAAATATTATTACTTATAGGATATTACCAGAAAATATTATATTTATTTAAATCATAGGATATTTAGACTTGAAAACTCTCTCAAGCTCGCTATATCAAGTTTGGATTCAAACTTGTTTACCTTAAAGAAGTCAAATTAATTTCATACAAATGTTGACTTGTTTCTTGTAATTGACCAGCTTCATGTAGAGAAATATGAAAATCTGAACACCAGTTGACTTTGAAACATTTAATTTAATAATAAGACATTTTGAAACATCAAGTCTCAACTTCCAACCATAAACCAAAAGATTACAAAACTATAAATGGCCATAATCTGTCACAAAACTTCAAAGTTATGAAACAAATTCTACCCTAAATCCCCTCATTTCACCCTAGATTCCAAACATTACCATCCTCCATTACATAAATAACTTATTTCGGGTTCGGTTTTGAACCAAAATATGTATTTGTTTCCATTATTTATATCTATATATGTATATATATATATATATAAATCAAAAGTCTTTATGCTATAGCCATCCCGGTGGGTAACTGCATAGGACTTGAGCATAGATTCTCGCCGTATTCAGGTTGTTTCCTTACCCCCGATGCGTACTTTTCTTTGTGTTCATCGACCGAGATCTGCTTGTACCGACATTCTTCACTACAAAATGCTTTCTCCCCTCTAAAATTTCAAAAAAACGAATAAATAAATTAGAAAAAGCCATAAATAGATGATATATACTTTTTAATCTCTAAAAACTAAATATGACTCGAATTAATTTTATAACACTCTCAAATTGATACGATATAGAGATCATGCTCCCTAATTCTTGACCTAGAAAATCAGGGTTTAACTTGTTACTAAAAAAATCAATACCCTATTAATCAACAGATTACCTTCAAGGGAATAATTAATAAAAGATAAAAAAAACTAGTGGAAGCCAGCTTAAACCTAAAATATACAAGATTGTCGCTTTATCTTCCTTAAACACTAGAGTAACCTTAAAAAACAACAATTGACTAGGCCAACGATATATTGAACTTGAACATAATCGAATCGCAAGATCAAGATCTTGATTGCATCATAAAGTTATTATCAAAAGGGAAACCAAGATCTTACTCAAACAAGAAAAAACATGATTTAATGTCAAGCTACAATTAACTCAAGATGATTACTATCTTATTACTTCCAAAGGCATAAACTTTGCATAAAAGAACCATAAAAATATAATTTTTTCCTTACTTGTAAATGAATATATCCAATCCATGAAGCTTCTTCTTGCAAAGATAACAAGAATTCAAGAAATCCACATCCTCAAACACCATCCCACCACCAACCACAACCGGAGGCGACGGCGAACAAAACACTCCACCACCACCACCATAACCAGCAACACCACCACTACTAACCCAATAGCTAGTAGTATGACCACCACTAACACCACTCTTTCTCTTAATCCCATCATCAAAATACTCTCTTTTCTTGATCAAGTTATTCCCCACATGTGATATCACACATGTATACTCCTCCGACAACTCAATACCTTCCTTACTCGGGTTTTTGCTAAATATCGGTATCGGGTTGGATCTAGGCGAAACCGAAAAAAACGGATTTTGGGTACTATGAACCAGTGATTCATCATCATTCATAGCAACCACAATTCCCAAGCCTACAACACCATTTTGCTCCCTAAATCTTTTTGCTGACCTGTTTTGATCATTTGAATTTGAAGACAAGAAAAAAGGCAGAGTCTTTAATGATAATCTTGATTTTTTAGTGGTACTACTACCCCTCTTGAAATCTGCCATTTTTGGACAAGATTTTATATGGGGTGTCTCAAGATTCAATCTTTTTATTATTATTTTGCTTAATTCACATCAAATCATCAAAAAGACAACAGGGTTTTTGAGGTAATTGAAAATCAAGACTGTATTTTGAGTTTATAAACACACACATATATATAGATACACACAAGTGGTTGTATGTATGTGTGTGTAAAAGTGGATTAGAAGGAGGGAGTAGAGAGAGATGGCTTAAGAGAGAAGGCCACCTGCTCTCTTCCTCTGCTTCATCTTTGAAACAGGTTCTTGTGTTTCAAGGAGAAAAAAGTAGAATAAAGAAGCCAAATGGCAATCTTGTAAATAACTCATAATTGAGGGGTTAAGTTTTATTATTATTTTGCTTTTTTTTTTTATATACTTTTCATTCCACTCCCTTGGTTTTATAAGTTCACATTTTCACTCCCTTGAACTTAGATTTGTCATATGTGAATAATGTATCTTATTATATTTAAATGAACACGTATATGTATATGCATTGTTGCAGAACTCACTAGACGCTAGTCGGGCAGTGGGAGTAGTGATTAGCAATCAATTGATATTTATAAGGATTAATCGGATTAGAATTTATATGTAATCTTTCAAATATAATATATATACCAATTTTTTTTTACCAAAGAGCGATTACTCGACGACTAGTTGGTGGGTACTGACAGTGTTGTAAAAATCGCTAGTCGGACGGTAAGATGGGGACTAACGGTTAATTAGGATTAATCGAGATTAATCCCGATTAATCGGATCAGACTTTAACGGATATTTTTTGTTTTATACACACACACACACATTTTATATGTATTTTTAAGTTTTATACATACGCAAACACATTTTGGCCGGAAATTGGTTGGAATCTCACTGGAAACCGCTTATTTTTGCTGGAATCTCGCCGGAAATCGCTAATTTTGGTCGTGATCTAGCCCGAAACCGTAGATTTTGGCCATAAACTTGTCAGAAATGGCCAATTATGTTCGATTAATCCTGATTTAGGCCGGAGTTGACCATTGGCAGACTAGCCCAAAATTAATCGGTGAAGTGAAGACTAACGATTAATCGGCGCTTAGTCGGGATTTTTGCAACACTGGGTACCGATTAACAATTAATTAAGGATTAATTGACGCATGGATGGGATTTTACAACTATGTGTATATGTATACGTATATACAACATATGTATCCCTGATGGATGGGATTTTTACAACTATGTGTATATGTATACGTATATACAACATATGCATCCCTGATTTTTTATCATGTGAATGAGTGAATCCTTTTTTTGTCTAGGAAACTTTTTTATTTGGCAATGGACAACAACCTTTTGAATGTTACTATGCAATTTGGGAAATAATGATTGTACCAGCCTAAGTTTCTATCATCATAACAAACCATCATAATGATTGAACTGAATTATATAATATTTGCCAAACAAACCTAATGAATTGTTGAGTAATAACAAGGTGACATGCTTGTAACAACTTGCACGTTTAATAAATAATACTTTTTTTTATGAATAAATGATTTGGTGACTGACTTATAACCGTCATAAAGATTTAAAGGTTAGAACCTTTTCTAGATTTGGATAACGTGTTTCTAAAATAACAATATTGATTTGAAAAACCACTAACAGGGCTTGGTGTTTTTGTTGATCAGCGTGACAATATAACGTATTGGTTATTGAGTTTCCATGTTACAAACTTTTGATAAAGTATTTGACATTATTTAACACTATGTAAAAATAAGTATGTAATTTATAAATATTTCTGTTTGCTTAGATGTAATCTATTTTATATTTTGTCTAATGATAATGAGATCTCAATACATAATAATTTATGAGGGGTTGATCTGGTACTTTATAAACTAGTGGGCCTTTTTGGTCAATGCTGAGAATCTCAGGGGGTTATACAGTATTTCCTTCTTGTTTTCTTCTCCATATTTCTTGATTTTTTTTATATTTTATTTTCAACCTTTTTTTAAGAATATAATAATTTCTGCCAATCATACCTTACAAAGATGCTTTCTGAATTCTGATTATTATTTATTGCCAAATGGACACATTTCATTGAGTGAATATTTATACGTGATCAACAAATACTTTTTATAAATCTTTCGAGATTCATTTTAAATTATATCTATTATATTTTAAAACATATGTTATTATGTTGGAAATTATTTTGTTGGAAAATCTCCAATAATAAATTTCGGGTCTCTTTTCTCCAAATTATAATCTGTTAATTTTGATCTATATATTCGATTGTTATTATTGTAACTCTCTTTGTCATATTATAGTGTTTTAAAGTCACGTTATAAGTTTTATTTAATGTGTCAAGAACTTTCACTATATCTCGTAACAGTATTAGTATAGTGTAATCATGCGAAGATATTATGTATCGTATTGATAGCAATATAATATTTAAGAGAAGTTTATGGATGTTTATAACTCACATAAAATCATGTTTTCATGTATATAAATGTTAGGATTATTAGAGCATTCACAATGTTGTTTGGTCTAAAAACATGCATGCATGACACTTGCAAGTGAGTCTCTCTTGTTTCACTCGTATCATTTTCTCTCCCTTAAAAGCCAACTATTCTTTCATTTCTCAGTCACAATGTCTAAAATTTTCCCTTTCCCAACATGTGGACGTTTATGACTCATCGGCGATCAAATCCATCGGATTTATGGCAATGTGTAATCTCATTTGTGAGAGTTCTGTAGTCAATGGTTCATTCTGTTTATATTTTATTTCCAATCATCTTTTAACATTTTTAAACACACACATATATAAATATATATATATTAATGAATTGTTAAAATATGATGCAAATTGCTAGTATATACCTTTTATAGTTTTACTATTTTATTAATACTATTGAAGATTTCTAACATGTTGGTGGTCTATAAGACACAAAGTCGCTATGAGGATCTAGTGAATTCACCCCATCTTTGTTTGTTGGTTGAACTACTTATATAAACATATTCATAAAGACTATAGAAGGCAACCAACATAGTTTTTTTAAACAACTTAATTGAAAATTTATATTAGTTTATTTAATCATTACAAATAGTATATATACACACAAAATGAATTCTCTAAGTGGGCAATTTTGTTCAAATTAAGTTCACATACTTTTACAATTTACAAATAATACTATGTTTTCGCATTTTACTTATATTATATTGTTTTTAGCAATTTAAAGGTCAATAGTTTTTATATCACTTATAGAATAGAAAATATTATCATAAATGTTGTATAAAGTTGATAAAACAAATTATGCTTTTTAAAGAATTAAAGAATATTTAGTTAATTAAAAGAATAAGTAAATTTGTATAGTGAGTGGCGCCTTATGAAGTGCTTTATGATTGTTTTCTCCGAAACTACATTCTTTAATGAACAAATTGCGTCCATAGCTTCAAAAGTGGTTCACCCTCATATCAAATACATCACCCACACACCCAATATATTGGCTTTCTAAGCAACCCAACACACACATATACTTATTTTAATTCTTATATTTATTTGGTAATATTATTTGAGGATAGGTATAGCTAGTTTTATTATATTATATGTAATTTTTTGGTTACATTTATGTAATCACAAATTTATACATGTGCATGTATTGTGTAATGAATAATATCACGTAGATGAATTGATATTAACTGAATATTAACGAACGACAGTTTGGACTAACTCTTCAATATTTTATTATTCAAGAAAACTAACTCAAAAACTTGAATTACAACACATACCCTAACTCGGTATTTATAACCTAACCTATACGTGTTAGAATATAACTAGTATTGCTAATAAAATAATAAATTCAGATAATTTATCCTAACTTGATAATTATCTTTAATCCTCAATTAACTTTACTTGCACTCCAAGACTCATTCCTTGTATCACAAACCACATATAATTAAGGGATTCGGTAATTAATTTCAACATCACCCCCTAATTTCCGAACGAGTCTAACCTATTTTGAGACATCAAGTGAATTTTTAATTTCGATCATTCTAGGAAAGAAAAAGTAATATAACAACCATCTGTTAAATCTTTAAATTGTTAATGTTATCATACATTGTTGAATTGAAAAATGTGAACTTTATTATATAAGTAAATGTAACCCTACATTGATGAATGATGAGTGAAGAAAGCGATACAATATAAAAAACCTAAAAGAAAATACACATCCATCCCACATTAATTTAAGAAAGAAAATGACACCAAAAAATATTTAAAAGATTATTAACTAACCCAAAATTTTCTAAACATTAAAATTTAAAGCTAAATTATTTGTTTTGTTTTATACAGTTGTCATGGGTTCAAGTATTCATGAAACTCGTGGAAAATTGATCAACATCAAGATGTAATTAAAAATTATTTTTGTATATTAAACCTCGTTATTAACTTATATTAAAATAACATGTCATAGTTATACCAAGTTTGGTACTTAGTCCATTTTACAAGAGTTTTAAAACATAGGCACACAGTTTTTAGAATTGCCATTATAAAACTTAATTGTACATGTCTTAAAATCATATTTTAAATGTTAATGAACAATTTAAATTTCGGCCAAGTCTAGAAAACATGTACAAAAATGAATAATCTTAGGATCCATATATACAACAGAAATATATTTAAATTTTCAAGCATTTCTATCAGCAAAATTAAGTAAAATAATACATGCATGCATGCATGCATACACGTATATATGTAAGATATGTAACTTATGAAGCGGTACCGTGTTAGTTATCACGACAAATATGAAGCGGTATCATGTATTCATGCTAGTTATCACACAATAGTTTATTGGTACAACCAATTAGAAAATAAATGTTATGAACCCCCCCTAAAGGCCACATTTTCCATTTAATTTCTAGATGAGATGATGAAGCACGCCAAACACTCTCCAAGGACTATCTTCATGGCATATACTGATATACACATAAAACCTCTTTAATTAAGAGTGAGTATTTCAATGTTATTTTGTATATTTTATGATTCCTTAGCTATGTGTTTAGAACAAAATATCAACAAACTTCAAACTTCAATATTCAAGACAAGGAGACACCAAACACCTCCCCATGATACAAGCCTTGTGTGGTCATAAGAGGGTGCATACAAACCTCAAAAGACCACAAAAGTTAATTTTGACAATGGCTTTGGTCTTGCCATCTACTTTATGTCTTATTACTAACTTTCTCACAACGACAATTGGTTTATTTTCTTCTTGGTTTTCTTTGGCATGAACTTAGATTCTTTCAATTATGTTAGTAAACTCACTTAGCGTATTGGAATTGGTATTGGTATTCTTGTCGGTGATTGCCAACTTATGATTTGATTGCTGAATGTTAGTTTGATGGACAATTTCATTCGTGAAGTTATAAATTATAACATGACATGTAATGTATCTGCTATGTCTCAGCGTATCCCTATTTGTTTTCTTTACCACTTTACCCGCACCAGTATATTTACTTAACATGACATTACATATATTTATCACTTTTTTTTACAACTTTGACTAGGTTTTTTTTTTATTTATTAAAATTGGACCTGTTACATTCTTACATCAATATTATACTTTTCATTTCATATCTTTTATAAATGACAAAACCCTTCTATAAAACACTTATCATATAAAGAGTGAATATGCTAAAACTCCACTACACATGTGACCATGTCCACACAAATAGAAACACTTATTGAAGTTTTGAAAAAGAATGATACAATATTCTTGAAAAAAATGCCCATTTGAAATTTGGGACCATTTAAAGAGTTCAAAGTGTGATCCCCTCAAGACAAACAACAAGACATAATTTTTATTTAATAAAAAAGAAGATTTGTGCATTAAAAAGCTTAAAGATATTTCATTTTTATGCATTGTAATAATTAATTAAATAAATTTGTGCAAAATTTCACTTTAATAATTGAACATAGAAAAATATGCTTATGTTTATTACGTACCCCATAGTCAAGTTCTATTCCACATCTTTTCAAAAGTACAAAAACATGAAAATGTGTGTAGCATCTTTTTGTCTTATGAGTTTTATAAAGTCATGAAAAAGTATGGTACCCATATCTTAGAGCATTCATGATAAGAACTCTTAAAAAATGCCTAATCACTTGCTATATCATAAAAACGTCAATATTTAAAAACACCAATCTTTAAAAACACTAAAAGCCCTTCCAATAAAGAATTCTAAAAGCACATAAAAATATTGTCAGTTGTCACACCATCACCAAATTTTACATTTTTTTTAATTTAAACCCCCCCCCCCCCCTACCTGACCTAACACAGAGTTACAAATTAAAACACTAAATTGTATTTTTGGAGGGAGTTTGAGTGTGTTTCAAATTTAGTTGATGTAAATATTTTTCAAGTATCAATAAGCAGACTAAGAAGTTCGAGATTAAGTGAGTTGATATCAGGTGCAGGTAAAAATAAAAAGTGAACTAAAGCAAAGCTTTGTAATTATTCGAGTTTGTTAACTTAGACCCAAAAATTAATTATTAGTAAATGTAACACGAATATAACCATAGAAATTAATGTAAGACGTATGTAACAAATGTAAATGAACGGGTTCATTAACATATTCAAAATATAACAACTTTATAAAAAAACAAAATTAGTAACTAAAAAAGTATATTGAAATATTTATTGTCAAGGATGATGTAATTGAAGAAAATGTAAAAAAAATAATTGAAGAAATTAAAGAAAAAAAATGTAATAACTAGTTAGAAAGAAACTAAACCACTTGGGCTAGCTCAAGTGGCCAACCAAATGATGGGTAAGAGCTTGATGTCGGTTGGCCTCTTAAGTTCGAATCTTGATGGCGACAAGAGTTTTCTATTAGAGTGTCCCTTCCCAGAGAGCTTGCTCTTGTGGGCGGACAACTTCTGTCAAGTGGTAGGGGGCTCGAAATTTTCTCGTGAAACGCCTAGCCAAACTCGGATGCCAAGCGTGGGCCCGGTTAAGACAACATAGTCTGACCCGAGTGAGGCGGTTGGGGCTTTCTCCGAGAGTTGTGGCTGATTATTCAACCACTATGACAGTCACCGTTCAAAAAAAAGTTAGAAAGAGACTAAATCAACCCCGCCACAATAAATTACAGAAAACATGATTTTGGCAATATGTTAAGTTGGGAATTTAACTTGAATTAGAAATAATATAAACCAACCTTAAATTAAGAGCTCTTGAAAACTTGCATTTGAAGAGAATAACTTCCAAACAACATGTGCCTATACTTTGTTAGAACTTTTGTAGGTATAGCATGCTTATATTGGCATAAGTCTTAGTTCTTAAAAAATGATAAGTTTTTGGATGATTATATGAAGAGGTAGGTCCCAGCAGAGCCCAGTTGGACCCGCAAGACTCACCTTGAAGAGGAACGTCTGCGCAGAAACCAACTGGATCCGCAGGACCAACCATGCTCAGAGACGTGACGTCCTTACGCGCAGTACGCAAGCTGTTCCCGCAGGAAATGCCTCCCAATGGTGAAGGACTCCGCCTGTCCCCGCAGCCTCGGATACAAGCCATTAGGGAAGGCCACCCGCGCAGCAAGGCTACACGCACAAGGCACTTAGCTCTCAATCACTCAGTGTCACCTGAAGGAATGAGCAAAGCCGGGAACAATCCCGCACAAGGGCGGGAGGGGGAATACTCCCGCCCAAATAAGCCAGTCCGTACGATACGGGAAGATCTTCTGTACTGTACCTGACGAGGTATGGGAAAAAGATCTGACTAAAGATACGACAGCTTATTGACCACAGTATGGCGAGCAGCATGCTCCTGTACTGTGTCACTATTAGCCGCTGCCTACTCACCAACTACTGCCATACCACGTGCGTAGCCGGCAGTTGGTGGAAAAGGAATAGTAAACAGCAGGCCTGGTCACTATCAGCCGCTGCCTACCCACCAACTACCAGCAGGGCACGTGCGTAGGCCACTGTTGGTGGAACAGGAACACTGTTGCAGCCGGCCACACCTCCTTGGAAACCTACCTTCGGCTATAAATACCACAAATGGTATGACCATCTCATCTGAACATATCATATTATACCTGATATCTGCTCTAGCAATCTCTTAATATACATTTATATTTAAAGAGCAATCTAGTCTGATTCTCACGCCGGAGGGTGGTCACAAGGAGGAACCCCCCCCCCCCTTCTCAGTGACAAGCTCACGGTGTCTGTTTTGCAGGTTATCAGAAGAACCATCTTCTCTGGGTCTAACCCCTCGTGGGAAACATCTATCTAACCCCCAGGTTACGCGTAATCTGCTCGGGGTCCGGTTAGTGTTTCTTCATTGGCGCCATCCGTGCATAAAGCTAGAACATTTGTCTCCAGTTTTTTCAAACTTCTAAGATGGTTAAAGAAACTCCGGTAACCACAACCCCAGCTACTGGGGGGAATACCGGCTACACAATCTTTACAAACACTACCCCGGTTACCCAAGCCGGGGCAAGTGAAGTAAATATTACGAACACTACCCCAGTTACCCAAGCTGGGGCAAGTGCAGTAAATAATCGCTCACTGGGACTCACCGATACCCAGTTTGAGAAACGAACAAAACTCCCCCGCCAAACTCTCGATGAAGTTAAAGCATGGGCGGAGGCACGACAAAAGGAATTCCAAGCTGAGTTGGACGAACGCTTGCGTTCCGTCCAACAGGCCGACGAATTCGAATACTTGGACGATGACTCGGAGGAATCCGACTCCGACGCGAACCCTCGCCATAGGGCAAAAGGGAAGAGTAGGGAAACGGACTCCCAACCGACAAGGCATTTTGGACAAGCCTTCAAACCAAAAAACACAGGTGGAAGTCCACGTGACTTCTCCAAAACATTCAGACCAAACGTTGCAAATGCGGGAACGTCCAAATTTGCAAAGGACATTGCGGAAGCAATCGCCCCAAAAAGTGCCAAACAAATGTCCAGCATAGGCACATATGATGGTATATCTGACCCAGATGATCATTTGAACAGATTCATAGCGGGGGCAACCGTCAGTAGTTGGACAGAACCTACATGGTGTTACATGTTCCAAATGACGCTAGTGGGGGCTGCTAGAGCGTGGTTCGATCGTCTACCGGTCAACCACATCTACGACTGGGCAGACTTCCAACAGAAGTTTAGCCAACACTTCAGCCAGCAAAGAAAGTATACCGAGGAGCAATGGACAATCCTCAAATGCATTCGAGAAGAAGATGAATCTTTGCTAGACTTCATCACTCGCTTCAACTCGAAGAAGCTAAGTCTGGGTAACATTAGCGAAGATCTTGTTCGCGCTGCTTTTATTCAGGGCGCGAACGACCCAGAGCTCATCCGCACCTTAACGGGTAAAGATGGCATGCCATCCACATGGGATGCCATCATGACAGTAGCTAAACGCTTTGCGGAAACGGAGAAGCAACTGGGTAGAGATCTCCCACAGAGCACAAACCTCTACACCCAGAAAACAAGGGAAGACAACGTCCTTACCGCCCGATTGAACAAAAAGCGAAAGCTAGGCATTTGGCAGTCAAGGGTAAACTTTGACACCTCATCCGGCTTGCAACATCGGTTAGGCGGAAGGGATAACGTACGGTCGAACCAGAACTCCAGATGGACGCCGCTCACCAAAAGCGTCACCGAGATATTCGCCACTGAGGAGCTCCCATGGCCAAAGCCTCCAATAATCCGACATCGTCACAATGCTGATCGGAACAAATACTGTGACTTTCACAGGACAAAAGGCCACAACACCGAAGAATGCATAGACGTAAAAGACATGGTCGAAGCATTTGTCAGAGATGGGACGCTCGCGCACCTCGTGGCGCAATGAACGCTGAGCAGGCGGATGCGTGTAGAACCCCAGCTGGGGAAAACACGAATAAAAATTCCAGCTTCAATAAGGAGACTACATGCTGCGTAAAGAACGAGATCCCGAACCAGGTGCGTATCGGCTCGATGGCACTCCCATCCCAGCAACATGGAAGGGAGCTCATTTACACAGTTTGCATGTAAATCAATTCCAAATTTGTAAAGAAAAGGCCAAGAGCCACTTTTAATGGAAATGATTCTCCTTAGAACATCGATGCTGATACTTTTATGAACTTCCAACACGAATATGCCGGTTTTCACCGCATAATTACGTGAAAAGTAGTTGCATGGGGAAGGCGGCAAAACCCGCATAAACCCAGAAAACGGCAAACCTTCACGCAGGTCAGTTGAAGGGGAAAAGTTCAGTCATCCCACTAAATGAAAGTGCCGATCTATCCGCATGAATCATGAGAGGAAACTGAACACTAACCTATCAACAACCGCGCGTCGAACGGTTAATTTATTAAACACTAGTATGCCGGTTTTCACCGCATAATTACGTGAAACGTCGTTGGCTGGGGAAGGCGACAAAACCCGCATAAACCCAAAACACGACAAACCTTCACGCAGGTCAGTTAAAGGGGAAAAGTCCAGTCATCCCACTATATGAAAGTGCCGGTTTATCCGCATGAATCATGATAGAGGAAACTGAACACTAACCTATTGACAACCGCGCGTCGAACGGTTAACTTATTCAAGAAAATTTCTAACAAAAGGATGAGGAAAACCTACACGCAGGTCAGATATAGGTAAAGTTTAGCCATCCTACTAAGTGCAAGTGACGGTCCTACCCGCACAATCACAAAAGAGGAAGCAAAACTTCACACCTATTATCTGCCACATTCAAAGGTTAACTTATCCTAAACACTTAGAAATTTCAAAAAAGATGAGGAAAACCTACACGCAGGTCAGATATAGGTAAAGTTTAGCCATCCTACTGAGTGCAAGTGACGGTCCTACCCGCACAATCACGAAGAGGAAGCAAAACTCCACACCTATTATCTACCATGTTCAAAGGTTAACTTATCCTAAACACTTAGAAATTTCAAAAAAGATGAGGAAAACCTACACGCAGGTCAGATATAGGTAAAGTTTAGCCATCCTACTGAGTGCAAGTGACGGTCCTACCCGCACAATCACGAAAGAGGAAGCAAAACTTCAACCTATTATCTACCACGATCAAAGGTTAACTTATTCTACACTTGGAAAATTGCTAATTTAAACTAAAGTATGCAAGTCATATAACGTTTACAAAGCAAGGAACCCAATGAAAGTAGCGGTCTTACCCGCAAAAAGATTTATATTTCACAATGATTCATTACAAGAATGGCCGGGTAACTACCCGCCTAAAAGAAAACAAATCTATACAAGATAAATCTATCCTAGCAGTGGGAAGGGATCTTCAGGATCAAGCTTCAGGGCCACTTCCACTTGGACCAGCACCATCAGTAGATCGTGGCAGTTCAAGGAAAGCTTTAAGGATAGCTAACCCATCATCAGCAGCAGCAACTTCATTCACCTTCTCCACCACCGGATGCGGGAAGGCGGCGTACTGATTCACTGCTTGGTCGTAAACAGCTTCAGTATCAACATTGTACAAAGGGAAGTTGGAAGGCGGGATGCCTTTCTCAACGAACCCTAGACCAAGCAGGAAGCCGACATTTTCCCCATCCTCGTGAGAAGCGTTGAGGGCTGCGCTCATAGCATCATCATAAGAGGTCTCTGAGAAGACCCGATGCACAACCTACAAAGAAAAAATACAAGTATCAGAACCTTTTCTATTTACAAAGAAAAGCGTAAAGACATGAAAACATACCTGAGACAACGCTTCTCGAAGAAGCCATTCCTTGGCAACCAGAGCTTCTTGGAGGGCAGCTTGAGCTTCGTTACGGGCGCGTTCGGCTTCACTCTTGTTAAGGTTGGCAAGCAACACTTCTTTAGCCGCAGCCTCTTCGACGCCCTTTAGCTTCCGCTCAGTATGGTCAAGCACCCCCCTCTGGTCCAAGATCTCCTGGAGCTTTTTGGCGTCTTCCATCGCCAAGGCATCATGAGCCTGCTGGAGAGCCTCTAATTTGGCTTTAAGCTCTTCATTCTCCACGCGTAGAGGCTCAGCAACAGCTTCAGCCTTGGTGGCCCTCTCGGTTGCGTTCCTCGCAGTTTCCTTAGTCAGCCGAAGCTGTTCATTAACAGCTTGGGCAGCCTTGGAACGGGCCTCGAGTCGAGCCTGAACTTCAACTTCGAGGGCCTTGAAGGCCTTCTCCTTCTCCGCAGCCACTGCGGTAAGTCTTTGGTTCTCCTCCCGGACAGCCCGCGCCTGAGCTACTTCTTTAAGGCGAGCTGCTTTTAACTTGTCGTTTTCACGACAAAGCAGCTCGACGCGCGGCTGTATTCGGGCCAGGAGAACCCGAAGCTCATTGGTTAGTCTACCCTCCTGGTAGCTAGCCATGGCTTCCCCCAACGCACCACTGGGAGCAGCGTGACGAGCCCATTCCACGCACTCTACAGGGGTGCGAAGGGTTGTTCCTCGGCGAATGTTCCATCATGGAACATACACTTCATTGGAATCCGACACTGCAAAAAACATAAAGCAGTTAGGAAAAGATGATAAAAAATATAAAAAGGGCCAGAAGAACCCTACGCACCTGTAGGGTCAATAACAGGCCGATAGCCGCCGAACCCATCACCTGAACCCAAGGGAAATCCATCCAAGAGGTCAGGCAGATGGGAAGGTGGCAGAGAGTGGCGAGAAGCCCCATGCGTACCTGATGGATCGGCCGTCGTTGCCGATGACGGGGGCATGGTAGCAGCCGCCGCGGTCGGAGCCGCAGAATCCGCAGCAAGAGTGACCGCCGGCTCAGTGAAAGATGCTGTAAAAATAGCACTCACAGCCGGCGGTGACGTCATCTCGGCTGGAACAGTCGGCTCAAAGGAGTGAGCAACTGAACCAGCGGAAGCAGGCGCAGGCGCCTGGGTCGTCGCCTCAGGTAGGCTGACCAAGCCTACCATCATTGGCGGAGAGGTACTCCTCTGCGCTCCACCCTGGAATGCGTCAACATCCACGCCTGCGTAAAGAAGATAAGTGTTAACGATATTAAACTATGAAGTTAAAAGATAAAGGAAGTTTGTACTTACGGGTTTTCTTGAGCTTAAAGGTACGGAGAGGCGGGGACGAACCCGATGGAGCCGGCCTCTTTGCGCCGGTTACCGTCGTCTTCTTGGGCTCCCCGGAGGTGGCAGTCGCAGCCTACGGAGCGGTGGTCTTATCACCACCGGGATTCCCCGCCACCTCTTCGCTCTCGGTCTCCGAATCAGACCGAGGCGCCGGATCGGCAGTGGAGGCCACCTTCTCCTTCCCCTTCCCGCCAGCAGCCTTCTTCTTCCGCACCAACGGAGGACCATCTGCGGATTCCTCATCAGAACATACGATTAGAGGAATTCCAGCAGAGGTTTCAACATTGAGGGGTCGAGGGTTGAAGAGCGCCTTACCTGGCCGCCTGGCGCTCAGGATCTCGTGGCCTAGCGGGTAGACCTCCACGAACCGATCCGCAGTTTGTTCTAGGATGGGCAACTCGTTCTCGTCTAGAGCGCGAGTACCCATCCGGGCGGGACCGTCAGCCTCCCGCGGATTAAGGAGCGACTGCAGGTCGTTTCCCTCTGAAATAAACAGGAAAAAAGTTAGAAGAAATTCAGAATCAACAATAAGAAACAAAGCATACCGTAAGGAACAGAGTTCGAACCGTATTCGAGGACGATTGGGACCTTTTGCGCATCCGCCGCCTTCCACACCCGGCCCATCCCCAACATGACCATCCCGGACCCCGCAAACCGGTAAACCGGAGATTGGACCCGAGATATCTTCGAGAACCATTCCGCCTCCTGGTAGTTGGAGGCGTGAAGGCTTGGGAGAGCTTGCCCATTCTTAAACTTCATGGCAAGGGGGATGGCGCGAGCGGAGATGAAGAAGAACTCCCGCTTCCACGCGCGAAGACTGCGCTCGGTCGCGCAAATCTTCAAACCCTTGATTCGGGTTGTCAGGGTATACCACCCCTGGATGCACCTCCAAGTATAGAAGGTCATCAGGCGGTCAACATAGGGCTCAATGCCCAAAATCCGGCACACCCACTCGAAGTGGCGAATCTTGGCGATCGCCATGGGGTGCAACTCGGTCAAATGAACACCGTGCCTCTCAAGGACACGGTAAACAAACTTTGTCAATGGGAACCTAAGATTCCCATAAACAAAGAATGCAGCATAAACCCCGATCTTGCCTCTGGGGGCATCGTACACCGTCTGGTGGGGTTCAGGAAACTCAGGCTCGAGAGACTCGAGCATGAACTTCCTGACGACGTACCGATACAGATCGCCAGGCAGAGCACACTGGCACTCGCCAGCAGTACTCTTGTCATCGGCTGAGGACTCGACATCACGAGACGACATCTTCCAAAAGAAAGAAAACGATTTCGGGAGAATGCTTGCCTGAAAAGGGGAGTATTCGCCGGAAATCGCTTAAAAGATGAAGAGAAGAGTGAAAGTGTGGATTACAAAGAACCCTCTCCCCCTTTATATACTAATCGCAATTAATGCGATGAAATTAATGCGGAAGAGAGAGAAAACGAAGGTGCAATGAAACTATGACACGTGGCAAAAAGCAAGCTGGCAACAGCTGTTGACATGACGCGTACCATTAATTTCGCGGCCACGCGCCCGAAAATCTCACCCACACGCCTGAAAAAGCGTCTGGAATGACCATGTACTGTCACGTCACCATAACTTCCTGCACGTCCTGACACAGTCAGAAGAAACCGTCGCACGACGTTTCAGAGGTTTGGACTGTTCTTATCCTTCCACCAACTCTTCGAATTTCAAAATTCAAAATTCAAAAATATTAAAAAGTAAGCGGGAAAATACCCCTTACCTTGGCAAACAAGTAACCGTAAGACGGATGCGGGTACAGTGTTAAGGCAAAACCCTTCACATACCTAGCACCCGCAGGGAATTGAAGCCAAGAAAACCTTGGCAAACAAGTAACCGTAAGACGGGTGCGGGTACAGTGTAAAGGCAAAACCCTTCACATACCCAGCACCCGCAGGGAATTGACGCCAGGAATACCTTGGAAGTAAAGTAACCGTAAGACGAGCGCAGGTACAGTGTTAAGGCAAAACCCTTCACATACCTAGCGCTCCGTTGGGAATTGAAACCAAGAAGGATCTTCTGGGCAATGCTTGCGGAAACGGAAATAACATCCCCGCATAGCGGGAACGTCGAGAACTACGTTGTTTGAAGCTACAGGATGGAATTGGTGGTTTTAACATAATTGATCACTATGTTCAAAACTACCAAAACCTCATGGAGAATCCACACAAGTGGGACTCAACGCTCCTGACTTGCAAGGAGGTTAGAGACCTACCCGCATCATACCCAAAGACCAAGCAGGAAACTCGGGAATTTCTGCAAGTGACAAGGACTTCCGCGGGAAGAATCCCCATGGAAAACCTTAAAAAACCCTTTTCAAAAACCCTTTGCTTAAGTCCAAAAGTTCACCTCACTTTATTTAACACTCATGAGAAGAACATTGGACTGGGGGGATTTGAAGAGGTAGGTCCCAGCAGAGCCCAGTTGGACCCGCAAGACTCACCTTGAAGAGGAACGTCTGCGCAGAAACCAACTGGATCCGCAGGACCAACCATGCTCAGAGACGTGACGTCCTTACGCGCAGTACGCAAGCTGTTCCCGCAGGAAATGCCTCCCAATGGTGAAGGACTCCGCCTGTCCCCGCAGCCTCGGATACAAGCCATCAGGGAAGGCCACCCGCGCAGCAAGGCTACACGCACAAGGCACTTAGCTCTCAATCACTCAGTGTCACCTGAAGGAATGAGCAAAGCCGGGAACAATCCCGCACAAGGGCGGGAGGGGGAATACTCCCGCCCAAATAAGCCAGTCCGTACGATACGGGAAGATCTTCTGTACTGTACCTGACGAGGTATGGGAAAAAGATCTGACTAAAGATACGACAGCTTATTGACCACAGTATGGCGAGCAGCATGCTCCTGTACTGTGTCACTATTAGCCGCTGCCTACTCACCAACTACTGCCATACCACGTGCGTAGCCGGCAGTTGGTGGAAAAGGAATAGTACACAGCAGGCCTGGTCACTATCAGCCGCTGCCTACCCACCAACTACCAGCAGGGCACGTGCGTAGGCCACTGTTGGTGGAACAGGAACACTGTTGCAGCCGGCCACACCTCCTTGGAAACCTACCTTCGGCTATAAATACCACAAATGGTATGACCATCTCATCTGAACATATCATATTATACCTGATATCTGCTCTAGCAATCTCTTAATATACATTTATATTTAAAGAGCAATCTAGTCTGATTCTCACGCCGGAGGGTGGTCACAAGGAGGAACCCCCATTCTCAGTGACAAGCTCACGGTGTCTGTTTTGCAGGTTATCAGAAGAACCATCTTCTCTGGGTCTAACCCCTCGTGGGAAACATCTATCTAACCCCCAGGTTACGCGTAATCTGCTCGGGGTCCGGTTAGTGTTTCTTCATTATAGAATGGATCTTAGTATTCTATAATTATGAATCGGACATGTTTGACTTAAATTAGGAGGTTATATTTCTTTAGAGTCACTTCATTTTCAAAACTAATGATCTGCTCATAATTATACATAAATAGTATGCATTCGTTGAGTCAAGTTATTCAACAAAGCGTAACACAAATAAGAAGTGTGAGAAGCCATAAATAATTGACATGTGTTAAGTAGGGACCAAAAGAAAAAGGGTATAGAGGTAATTGTACACATTTTCTCTCTCTACATGCAAGACACATGTTAATAAATTAATCATAATAACAAGCGTTTTTTATCTTAATATGAGTATGATTTTTGTTACATAAAATTTAAAACAAAAATCACGTCATTGTGTTTTTTCGCACACCATTGTGTCGTTTTTCGTCATTGTGTCTTTTCGCACATTACTGTGTCTTTTCGCACATTACTGTGTCTTTTCGCTTATCATTGTGTCTTTTTTCCCTTTGGATATTGCCCATACATATTAGAGCTGAGAGTCTCTCTGGAAGCCACCTCTTTATCCATTTGGATAGAGGTACGGTGTGCCTACATCTCACCCTCCCCAGACCCTACTTATAGCTTTGCTGTTGGTGAGACTTCATTGGGTATGACTGATTGATTGATTGATTGATTGTGTCATTTTTCATCATTGTGTCTTTTTTCGTCATTGTGTCTTTTCGCACACCATTGTGTCTTTTTTCGTCATTGTGTCTTTTCACACACCATTGTGTCTTTTTTTGTCATTATGTCTTTCCGTACACCATTGTGTCTTTTGGCTTATCATTGCGTCTTTTTTCTTTATTGTGTTTTTTCGTTATTGTGTCTTTCAACTCATCATTATGTTTTTTTAAATACTAATAACACCGTTGTGTAATAATAATATGTAAAAATAATGATAAAATAACAACAAATTATCTAATACATAAAACACAATGATTAATGCATGTTACACAATAACTTGAAACGTAAAACACAATGGTGAATACGTATAACACAATGACCTAAAACGTAAAACACAATGGTGAATACGTATAACACAATGACTTAAAACGTAAAACACAATGGTGAATACGTATAACACAATGACCTAAAACGTAAGACACAATGGTGAATATGTATAACACAATGACCTAAAACGTAAGACACAATGGTGAATATATATAACACAATGACTTGAAACGTAAAACACAATGGAAACAACATATTACACAATGACTTGAACGTAATATACAATGAACGCAATACTATTTTTCTCAAATTAAATGAATTTGTCATATGTCAATCCGAATAAAAGACAATGAACGTATTACACAATGACTAAAAGTTAATGACGAACAAAACGACACAATGACGTAATATTTGTTTTAATTTTTCTTTAATATGAGTACCGATTAAAAATATGATGATCAAAATTTATAATACAATTCATATGAAAACTCAACTAAAAGACACAATGAACAACAAAAAAACACAATTAAAAAAACCCAATAAATTTTTTTTATTTTTATATAACAATATGATACTCATATTAAAGATAAAAAAACGCTTATTATTATGGTGATTTTTTTTAAATAATGTCGTATGAAAAAGTTATGGACATTTTAAAATGATAGGGGGATTGACATGTGTCTTGCATGTGCAGAGAGAAAATCAACAAAGGTGGATTATTACCTTCATGCTCTTTCAATCAAATTTTATTTATTAAATTAATCATTGCCATTCAAATCTAAAATCAATAGACTTGATTCCTTCTCATCCTTCTCATTTTTGTTGTTCATTGTATTTTAACTTTACCCTGCATTCATTTTATGTGATTTTATTTTTTGGGTAAATCTTTGAGAATTAATAGTTTATTGTTATACATGTGGATTTGCGGTGTTGGAACAAGAAATGAAAAAAGCTAAAGAAAATAGTGAATTCTGAAAATTAGCTAAACTTCTGGCTATCACTAGCTGTTAACTATGTTTCAAGGAATTATAATTTTTGAGGATTTGCTAGTTATATATCAAAAGTTATAGGAAAAAGAAAACATAAAACCGTACTTAAATGAAAAATATAAAAAAAAAGGATTTTATAAAATGTCTTTATTTATCAAGTAAAACATAACGTATGTTTGTTAATGTGAAATGTGAAAGCCCTTTTAGCCGATGCACAGGCACACTTACGTGTAGCAACTTGTCAATTTCACATCTCACAACTCACCATGGGCGTAGGTTAGTTGGGGCCAGGGGTGGCCCCGACCCCCTCCGTTTTTTCGTTCGGTAGTGTAAATTTATCCTTTTAGAGTCGAAAATTTTTATACATATTGTAAATTTAATCGTTTATGACCGAAATTTTGAGTCCGGCCCCCTCCGTTTTTCACTCAGTAGTGTAAATTTATCCTTTTTCAGCTGAAAATTTGTATACATAGTGTAAATTTACCCGTTTCCGACCGAAATTTTGAGCTTGACCCCTCCGTTTTTTCGCTCGGCAGTGTAAATTTATCCTTTTTCGGCCGAAATTTTTTTATACATAGTGTAAATTTACCCGTTTCCGACCGAAATTTGAGCCCACCCCCCTCTAGTTTATGAATTTTTTTATAAAAATTGAGTCTGGCCCCCTCAACATATATGTCCAAGCTTCGCCACTGCAACTCACCACTCACCTCCCATAACACAGCCTAATAAACATTCTTTTTACAAACACAATCCTGCTGGTTGATAAGTAATTTTCCAAATCTCATAGTGAACATAATTGCAATGCACAGTTAATCTTTGTAGCATATCTACTTATCTACTTTATAACCATACCTGTTAAACATAATTACAATGCAATATGCATACTCATAAAATCAGCTACAAATAAGATTTTAAAATAATTATTAATATATTTTGAATAAAAAATATCTCCATCTGATGTATTGTTTGAAACCACTGGAGATGTCTAAGGCCATCAGGGGACCATTGCATCTTTCCCTTTGATGGTACCTTTGTACAATAAAAATATATATATTATAACAGAACCAAAAAAAAATATTTAATAATAATAATATTAATGACACTTAACTAATTTTAACTTGATGACAGAAACTTATGTGAATCAGTAGAATTGAGAGTCTCCATCTAATAAAAAACATGCTTTTGCAGTGTCAACCTGTAATAGATAGATAGACTATTATCCCTAGGCAGATGAAAAACCAAACAAATAAATCAACTCATTTGTAAGTTTGAACACATAATATACTCAAATTTGTTTTTGTTTTTCGCTTTGACCCGTTTATCCATTCAAGTTTGTTTTATCTCTACTAAAGCGGGTTAAAACCCGGCCTAAACCTTTTTATTTATGAAATAAAACTATACACGTCGATTATCTATAAATATTATTTTCTTGGACAAAAGCGACACGGGTCAACTGACCCACAGATAAAATTGATATGTTTGGCACGTTATCCGAACCGCGTGATCAATTATTAATTCAAATAAAGTAACCTTGATGTTGAAGATTAATATAAAAGCTCATAAAAAGTTTCCTTAAAAGTATGTATAGTCAATCAACAAAATTTAGGTACAATATTAGATCAAACAAGGACATTTATTATCCTTGGCTGTCTTTAATACATATGCATACTTGCTACACAGGCCACATAAGTTAAGTAATGAAAAAGCAAGCTTGGGTTTAAAAAATCCGGGTAAAAATAAGACGGTCGGACAGGGTTGAACACAAGCCCATTCGGGTCAAAATTGACAACTCTGTTACTTTCAAAGGAAATTGTTAATTTACCTTATGAGATTAAACAAGTTTGTGAATTAAAGTCGCTATAGCCGACATCAACAAGACAGAGGCCATCAGGGGGTGCTGGTGGGGCCGTGGCACGTCGACAGGTGGCATCCATTAGCTTTATCAAAGCATCGTCATCAGCACCAGCTGCTGCTTCTCTTATTGATGTTGCCACAAGAACACGAACCATCTGTCAATCATCAACACCTAATTAATCACTTAAAACATAGTTTCCTCCCTATAACCCATAATTAGAGTGTGTTTCTTGTTCTATAAATAGTAAATACAAGCATTTCTGTATGTATTGGGGAAATTTCGACCCGTTTATTTGTGAATGGGTGGATTCCAGTTGTAAAGATTTGTAATGATTCTTTATGGATTCAAATGGGTCTAAAGTAGGGGTTTAAACAAGTCAAGCCGCTCGTGAGCCACTCGAAATCAGCTCGCAAAAAAGCTCAAAACGAGCTTAGGCCTAAAAATAAACTTGATTAATAAATGAGCCCAAACTTCACTTATCAAGTTCGAGTTGGCTCATGAACATATTTATACAACTTTTATTTAAAATATCAAATATATATTCACCTAATTAGTATTAATATATGTAAAATCATTATAAAAATAACTAAATAATATATGATGCTATATACTCCGTATAAAATTATATACAAAAAGTATGCAATAATTATAAAGAAATAATTATCAAAGTATATAACTTTAATCATTAAATAATGAAGCGAGTTGAGCCTGAGCTCGAGCTTGAAAAACTAGTAGCGAGCCAAGCCCGAGCTTGAAAAACTAGTTACGAGCCGAGCTCGAGCTTTAGAAATAGCTCAAAACGAGCTGAGCTCGAGTTCATCTCGGCTCGTTTACACCCCTAGTCTATAGGTTCAAGCAAAGTCATCTAAAGTGGAAATAAATATAACCTACAAAATTGGCTTTTTTCAGAAACTTATATTATTATTGTAATAAAATACTTTTTGTAAGCATGTTTAATACATTATGTAAAAGAAATTTAAAAAAATGTATCGGGTCAACCTGACCTGCCCCACCTCATTTTGACCCATACCAAAAATAAATAGCAATTTTGACCCAAACGCATTTTGACCTGTTACTTGACTTGCTAAAATACTAGCATAAAGATGGATATACGATCATCTAACTTAGGTATAATACCTTGCGTAAGAAACGATTAGCAACCAATTCAATGCACATTGCCTCTAAATATTCTCCTTTCTTCAAAAAAAAGTTGAAAAAACAGTTAGTAAGTCATATAATTCTAGGGAATTCTTAATATATACAATCAAACACAGTAAAAAAGCTAACCATTGTATCAATAGGTAAAGTTATTTGTGTGGCTCGTGCATGGTACATGAAACACTCTGTTGGAGGACCACTGCAATATAACTTATATTATGCAGTTAGAGAATAAACATTTTTACAGCAAAATGATTTTTTGATTTATGTAGAATACAGCTTACGTATTTCTTTCGGGCTTTGTATCACGTGCAAACATTTTGTACAATAATAACTTTCCTTCTAATTGTTGCAGAAGCTTGTTAACCTTGCTAACTTTGAACCTGGTTGGTTTCTGTATACTTTCTTCATCATCAACTGTTGATTCTAAATTTTCTTCTATAACAATATCTTCACGTTTATTGTTTTCGTCATTAGTCTTTCCATCATAAACTATTGTGGCATCTTCTTCATCAGTCTCTCCAGCATTCAAAGGGAAGATATACAAATAACGCCTCCACTTTGCAGAGAAATTAGGATGAAACGTACGCGGTACCTGTGATACATTATAAACTAATAACTAACACTTCATAGTTTTAAGAAAGGTTCAAATTGAAACACTACATCTTTTGACCCGAGCCCATTTTTACACGTTAAACAACCTGCCCAGTCAACCCATCTGACCATTAGTACCTTAGAAACGGTTATAACCCTAAGCTTTCCTGGTGATGTGCTGTTAATGGCATCTTCAATATCTTGAGGACTAACATCCTCTCTCCATGTATCTAAACATTTAATTAATTAGGATAAGTACTAGTTCTTTACAATCTACATATATAAAAAAGAAGTAAAAAAACATACAGAAAGAGCAAACTTGTTGGAAACCAGTGACCCCTTTGTCAGTTCTACCAGCAACAACCGCATTGCCTTCAAGTGGTAAACCTTTATCTTTCAATAATCCAGCTTTTCTTTCATCAACAAACTTCCCAAGGCATTTCTCAATTACTCTGTAGCAAGTGAGAATATTAATCTTATATATACCTAATACGTGAGTAATTGGCAATTGATTAAAACAAATCCATATGAAATTTCATCTTACTCTTGAACAGTATTTAAGCCTGGTTGCTTTTGCCATCCATCAAAGGATCCACCATGATATGACAGGATTATCTTTAAATTCATTCACGCCCATCTTCCACCTCGTTTTTAGATGGAATAACAACACTTTCAGATTCATAACAAAGTGGTTCTACAACAGTATCATCAGAAACATGCTCTGTCTGCAAAGATATTGTCAAGCATATTCTTTAAAAATGAATTTGATGAGGCCAAATAACACATAGTAATCATATATTCAATAACTCAAATTAGGGCGGTACACAAACTGAAACGAACAAGGCCTTGTTCAGGTTCGTCCGTTAAGCTTTTAAGCAAACGGTCACGGACACCTAACTGAACGAAATTTGTTGTCTGTGTTCGTTTATTAAAAAAATGAACCTGTTTTTGAGCAAACACAACTGAACACAAACAAAGCTTTACTTAATTTGGCTAACCGAGAACGGTCAGTGTTAACGATTCGGTCCGACTACCAAGTACGTGTTGGTTTTGTTTTATCATTCATATTCATATGTTAATTTTGCATATAAATTAATCACGTAACACCCATGTATATTTGATTATTTTCTTATTGTCAATAATTTTACTTAAATCTATATGATAAGATTAGAAAAGTGTTTAAAGATATTAAAAACCTATGATGAACAAACATTTGACAAAAATAATCAAACACGTTATCAAATGTTCACGAACACGATTCAACAATATGTTCATTCATTTATTAAACGAGCAAACACAAACGAGCTTTTGGTTTGCTTACAACTGTAACTCCAGAAATACTACTAACCTTGGCTCCAAACATCTGATGCAGTGCAGTCTGAGCGTTGACCACATTAGAATATAAATTGACCACTTTTTCCCATGGTCTTGCATACATGAACACATAAGACTCCCTGCATCAAAACTTATAAATTAGGTCAAAACTGAATATAATATTAATTGATAATAATATAAATTAAGGTTCAGCTTAATTCAGGCCTCGAATTGGAATGATAATCACATAACAAATCAATTGAAGCAAAATAATATGAACTGAGAAGAAGGTATAGATTACCTAGAGGTCCGTCTAGATGACTTGCAGGAATCAGTGTGGTTATATTGTAAGTAGTCTTTGGTTGCGTTTTTCGCCATTGTAGAGACACAGTTTCTTCTTCTGGCGATTTGAGAGTGTAGTTCCACGGCCACCGTCCTCGGCCGTTGGCACGCTAATATCATCCAACGCTCTGCCGTCTACTCCGCCCTGTCACGGCGGTGTGTTTCGAGTTAAATGTGTCACTGGTTTAAATTTGTATTTTATTAAGCTCGAGTTTGACTCGCTTACTTTACCAAGTTTAATTGAGTTTAGGACTTGTGGACAAGCCATGTCGTTGGAGGGACTGTCACCCCATTCCGTTTATGTCGTTGGATTCGTCTTGCTCACAATTCGACCATTGGTATAACTAGACGTGCAAGCACTAGGCCTGTAAACGAACCTAACGAACGCAAACAGTAACATGTTTGTGTTCTTTCATTTTACTTTGAACGAACACAATCACAAACACATAATCAAACACGTACATTTGTGTTCGTGTTCGTTTGTTTTAAAAACGAACATGTTTGTGTTCATTTATGCTTGTTTGTTTCTTCTAAACGAATAGTTCACGAACATAACTTAACAAATATGAATCAACAAAAATGAACATATATATAACAAATATAAATGAATACAAACAAACATAAGTGAACACATTTAAATGAAAACAAATGAATAAATATAAAACCATTAATTAGATGATTCTTCAAGATGATATTTAATTATTTTATATTAATATGTAAACGAACATAAATAAAACGGATATAAATGAACACAAATAAACAAACATAAACGAACTTCGCGAACATATATGAACGAACGAAACACGTGTTTATATCATTCATTTAGTTAAACAACACACAAAATTTCTGTTCATGTACGTTAGACGAACATAAACAAACTTTCCGTCGAATAATTCACCGAATGCTCGATTAATGTAGAGGCCTAGCAAGCACTTTAGGGTATGTATACTTAACAAGCTGTCGAGGTTTTCTCACATGTGAACCAGGGCGAGTACATATAACGTTCTAGCACAAGCAAACATATATGATCATCAACATGTATTTCTAATAAACTAACAGGTATGCTATACTCCATATTCGACGAGCAATTACCTGATAGATATATGACGGTTTTGATCTGGTACATGACACACTTTTATAATCGGTATGAGGTTCTATCACCTAAGCTAGCCACAAACTCATTGTCATCCCTAGTTAAAATATACCTATATGTATAATCTTGACTATGATATCACATTTAAATACTTAATGTACACATGGGTGATAAGATTATTTATATTATGCCACTTTAGATTTAGACTATGTGTTGTGGCCAGCCAACTGCTGTCGCGAGCGGGCGTCAAACTAGGTGGCTGGCGACTCAGCGCAACACCCTCGCTTCACCATTCGTCGCGACTCGGGGCGAGCATGCTCGCTGGGGCTACATGAAAAAAATTGATGGGTTGGCTTGCGAATGAAGGAATTCAGCGGCGCAAACGACTATGTGACTTTAACTATGGCGCGACTGACAAGGGTTGAAGGGTTGGGTCCAGTCAACTTCACCTGACACAATATGATTGGACAAATTTAGATGTCGGCTTCAACGACAACACATAGTTTTATGTGACATAGTTGTATGGACAAATTTAGTTCACTTTTCTTTTGGCATACAAGTCTTAACATCAGATTTATTGGACGAGCCAAGCAATACAATTTTGACGATTTGAAGTAGTCTATCTTGTTATTTTACGTCATTACTTCACATTTCAAATATATAAAAATAAAAAATAAAAAATAAAAAAATTAAGTAAGATAAACAACAGGTTCAGCTTATACAATTGGTGAAGGTTGTTGATTGGTGAGGTGATAACTGGTATACGTGTTTTTATGTTTTAATTTTTTTTTAAATATAATAAAACAATAATAACGAGGTAATGATTGTAATGAGTGATCCACTACACAATTGTTATGTATAATGCCCCTATGGTGACGTGACGTCACACGACGTACAACGCCCCCACAGGGACGTTATCCACTACATATGATTTTAAAATTTCAATCAACTCAATCACTAAAAACGAGCAAATGGTACCGGTTAGCAATACCGACCACGAACAAGTACGGGCTTTAAGATTTTGGGATCGATACGGTTCGGAACCATACTATACAAAGAATACTGATACCGATACCGGTATTGATACCGATGATTTTCGATACCTGTACCGAGCTCCTTTAGCTTGACTATATATAAACAACGTCCCAACCCTTGGACGCTTCTTCAATATCAATAGTCATCAACACCGGAGCCAATTCTTCTGCAATTGTGCTAACTTCCTACACACGAAAGGTAATCAATCAATCACCTAATTTCACCAATCAGCTTTTGTTTCAATCGACCTAGGGTTTCATAACTTACTCTAGATTATGCTAGCTTCAGAAGCACTATTATTGTTCCAATGTTTCTAGGGTTTCAATTAACCTGAATACAATAGCATTGAATCCATGTAGGTTTATTTTCAATATACTCCGGTTAGTTCGTGTACAGATTGTTAATGTATTGTTATGTTTGTTATTTGTATAGTTGATTTAGTTGAGCTCATGGCTTCTTCAGATACCGAGCTTTTTCCGGCTATTCAGGTTCGGTGATACCGATTCTATCTTGTCTTTATATTGTTTTGAATAGTTTATTGTGCACTGATTTAGGGTTATGAACTTTGAGCAGGTTATTAGTTAGAGTTTTTTTGTGCTTTCTATCTGTTTCTTAATGTTTGTGTATGTTCTAGAAAACGGCTGTGATAGGAAATCAATCGGTAATGGATGTGAGACGTGTAGAATTTGAAATTAAACCGTAGAAACGGATAGGCTATAGGTTGATAGAGATACAGATACACCACTTGGTACACGTTTAGGATACAGAAATCACCACCTAAACTTGTGATTAGATTCCAAAGAACATCATCTACCATGCCACAATAGAATACAGCAATGGAAAATTGACTTTACTCAAAATTCGTTGAGAAAATTAAAATTAACATAAACTTTTTCATCATAAAGAGAATAAATAAAAACAGATCACTAACTATTTTCTAGTCTTTAGGGGAAATAAAAGTACGTTGGAAACAAGCAAAAAACTAACAATTAATTAAAAGTTGCATGCGAATTAAAATAAACAAAGTAACTAAGTAAGCACTTGAGGTTGCATGCAAAATGATTCAAGATGCTGCTGAAATGGCGGGTCACGGTGGGTCTTCGGGCGGGTAAAAGTGTGATTCATTAACTCGTTTTATCAACCGAATCTATTGTATATCAGGCTGTTTTTTTATAAATAAGTGGAACCATTTACACTGGAATTTAGGGTTTGATTAATAGCTTTAGATGACTATACAGTGTTCATTTATGTCATGTATTGTGACAGGATGTTCTGCTCGAGTTTCGTGCTGGTAAAATGCATATGGAAGGGAAACGTGTTGTTGCTGATCCACGTAAAGGGCTTGTTCGCATTGGAAAAGTATGATAAATCAATTATATGTTTTATTTCTAGAGTGTTTGTTTAATCTGTTGGTTATTTCATACACTTTCCTTTAATAGATTGTAGATTTGCTTAAGTTTATAAATTGAAGTGTTGAGTTTTCACAGGGGGAGGAGGGACTAGTTCATATTCAGTGGCTTGATCGAACTAAAAACACCGTTGAAGATGTATCCTAGTTTCTGCTATATACATCATTGTTATCTGCATGAACTTTATTGACTCTTAGCTTGAAAATTAATCTTCAACATTATCTCACCATGATTTCTTGTAAATAAATATCTAATCCAATTTCATGGTATAAGTTTTGATTTTCCTTAACACTGTTTAAACATAGGATCAAATTGTTTTCCCAGAAGAGGTAGTTTTTGAGAAGGTATCTTTTATGTTTGAGCCCTTCTATTTGTATTTATGATTCTTTTGTGCACATTCAAATCATCTTGTATCTTTTGGTCAAATTAGGTTGGTCAAGCTTCTGGAAGGGTTTATTTGTTGAAGTTTCAGACAGATGACCGGAAGTGCTTCTTCTGGATGCAGGTTAGCAGTGGCATACTTGATCTTGATGTCATTATGTGGCTTTAAGTTTATGCTAGGCTGACCTATATTGCTTAAATTTGTTTCAGGCGCCCAAAGCTGACGGTGATGAAGAATTGTGCAAATCGGTCAACCTGTACCTCAACCAACCAATGGGTAATATTTATTCTTATCGTTTTGATGAGATAAATTATTGATATTAACTTTGATTTGTTCATATTGTTGAATTTACTGCTAATCATACTGTTAGAAGTGCGCATTTGTTTATACTTATTGAGTCATGGTTTAGTGCATAGTTACATAAATCGCTCACAGACCCACGATTTTCGAATTGGTACGTTGTGTATCCAATCGCAATTCGCCGGCGTTCCGGTCGCCGGAGAATTCGCGAACCAATTATCCGGCACGGTTCGATCCATAAAACCCTAATTCGCGAACCAATTGACGCTGGTCCGTCGCTCTAATTTATTATGAATTCGCGATTATACTCAATTGAAATCGGGACAGCAGATTTATTTGGGTGGGATTCCAGATTTGGCTCCCATGACCAAAACCCTAAAACGATAGTGAAGGGTCGCTTCTTTTTTTGCAGTTCTTTTTCATAAAACTTCATTTTTCACTCTCAAGTTTGTGTTTTTATTAATTATAACCCTATACTCTACTGCTCAAATTTATATTTTACAATATAGTATAGCTATTTCATAAAATTACATTTGAATATCTGTGTATTATATAAATAATAAAGTGAAAATTATATTTTTAAATAACTAACCTTAATTTTTTGAAAGATATGTAACTTATATATTAATTTTTTTAATTCCCTCGAACCGCACTTCTTGGTACATCGTACCGGTTCGTACCAATATGAACCTACCCCCCTCCGTACCGAATTCGTCTAGCCTAGCGAACCGCGTACCCGTACCGGAGCGCACCGCGATTTATGTGACTATGGTTTAGTGTACGAGGATATAGAGAGAACTTTTGAAGGCAGTACTTGAAAATGTATTCATTAATCATTAGTAATCAAAGATCTGTTCATTCCAAAGAACACAAGTTTTTTTTAGTTGGCTGTTTAGAAAATAGTTAGGTATTACACATTTAATTATTGTTTATTTGTTTAATAAGGTTATTTATTTGAATGACCATGAGTTCTTTTGAAGTAGTCTGCTGTCTAAAAGTTTCAGATTTAGGTTACTTTATCTGTATTAATCTTGGAATATTGTTCTTAATAAGTCATGTCTTATTATCATATACTAATATGATGCAAAACTGTATGAAAATCTTTCCTACCAATATATCTAATGTATGCATTTTGATGTGACAGATTTCGCTGCTGAAGAAGATGACACTCTTGGTGAAGATATTTCATCACGGTATGTGGATATACTGAAGCTTATCTTTATTGTCTGCCAAAGCTCCTAACATTTAGCTGATAGGTGCCAAAGCTCCTGACATTTAGCTGATATGTGAATAAAAAAAATCACGGGCTTTATTTCTTTAAACATCATAAATATTACCTTACTCAAAATGATATCGGCGTAGGCTTGATCTGTAAGAGCGTTGGCTTTTCTTTTAGTTTGTAGGGTCTATTTCTTAGTTCAAATCTGAAATCTTAAAACATAGTCCAAGTGTTCGCATCTTGCGGGGTAAAATTAATGGCATATATGGTGTTTTTGTTAGTAAGGAATTAAATGCAATGGAAACGGATCTTGTTGGCCCAGATGTGATTAGCGAAGAGGGTTTAACTGCTCTCTTTGGTAATCACACATTGATTGCAGTAATTGTAAATCTTATTGATGACAGTTATAACAAATGTTTGTTTTGTAGAATGAACAAACATTTGAAACAACAAGCTAAGTAGTAGCAATTTAGACAGGTTTTTGAACTCTCAAGCATAGTTGTCAATAGCGCCCGCTATAGCGAAGAGCGTAGTGGTAGGTTAGCGCTAAGTTGTCTGTAGCGACATAATAGCGTGAAAATAACGACCATCTGCATTTTTTTGAATTTTTTCAGTTTTATCAGCTATTTTGGTGGTATTTTTTGATTACATTAGCTATTTTGGTGGTACTTATTGATTATAATCGCTATTTTGGTGGAGTGCTTCAATGTAAAACATTTAAACAAATTCCTTATACTCGCTAAATATCAAATAGCGCCCGCCATTTCATTGCTATCGCTACATGGCGTATAGGTAGGTTGTTGCTATTGACTGCCATTCGTTATTGACAACTATGTTCTCAAAACTAAATATTTGCTTCTTGATTGATCTCTCTTGTTTCACTCGTATTAATGTTTTTGGAAGTTACTTTTCTTCTTGTCAAAGATTGATATGCATAGTCTCGATTAATCTGAATCCCTGGTTTTGTATTTATTGAGAAAGTTGTTGCTGTAAATATGAAATGTTATCTTTCATATGAATTTGGTAAAGATCTATGAGAGTACTTTACATCTCTCGTTGATGTTAATCTTTTTGTCAATCTATGACTTTCCATATTATCAAATGTGTTTGTGAAACACTTGTCAGCTTTCACAACCACTGACCTTCCAAATTTGGCTTGTATTCACATCAGTGATGAACCTTGTTCTTCAATTCTTTTTCAGCTACTTTTTAAGTATCATAATTACTTATTACTATGTGTTACTTTTACTATATGGAATGGCTTGTGAGGGGAATATGTGGTCAAAATATGTGCAGACGTGCCATCATGCAGTATGGCAGTAGGCTCTTTATTTGTAGTTTTCTTGAAAGCTTCATGGAACTTTATCAAACTAATACAAAAATCCCCACTAAACATTGGGTTTGGTCTTAGCATATCAACAGCTAACTACAAACGTTGCGTTGTGAATGTGACTATTTACCTCTTTTGTCTACTGAAACGTTCTATGGTGCACATTTACGTGTATTCCATGCATGCTTTGGCATTATGTTATGGTTCATGCTAAAAGAGAAGTCATTTTTAAAATACATATCTTAGTTCACTGCATGTATGACTTCTAGGCTTCTTCAATGTTCGGTTGGGATATAGAAAATAGCGCTTACCCAATCTGAAATTTGGTTTGGATTTTGGTCATTGTGATTGTTAGGGGTCAAACTGTAATTTGTATTTTTGGTTGAGTATTCTGAATCGAATGTGTGTTTGTATGTTGGATTAAGTGAAAAATAGAACTGAGGTCTTTTGTATGTATATTACTAAAATCTCTACATGATTTGTTTACAGGGCTGGAAACTTGGTTGGATCAAGTACAGGTGCAGAAGTAATTAGTGACGTGTCCTCTTCAGGACCAGTCAAATTGGCAGATCTTCAAAGAATCTTAAGTAATATTGGACCCTCAGGTATGTCATATAATTGTGTTAATTGGATTTTTTTTATTTTAACTTTTTTGTTGGTAATCATTTTGATCTGATGATATCTTACTGGAACTATGTTCAGGAGAGGCCGCAGATCCTGATGGAGGTATGCTTACTCCGTGATATATATTCCTGTGTTAGCATTGGTTATATCAGAATGATTTTAGTATATATTATATATATATTTTTGTTTGAAAATGGGAGTATTGACTGATTTTGCTTTAATTATGATTTAGTTTTCATTGTGAACTTTTGTTAATAGGTTTAGGATTGGGTGATATCTTGAAGCCTGAACTCTTACTACCATTGATGGAGACATTATCACTCAAGAATGTAGCATCCCATTTACCCGAGGTAAGATGAATGCTGCTTTAGAAAATGAAAATAGTATTTGTTGTTGAACCAAAATTGACGTGTTACTGCAGGGTGAATGGACTCCAGTGGAAATAATGGAGTTGCTGCAGAGTCCTCCTTTTCGCCAACAAGTTGATTCTTTCACTTATGTAAGTATCCGCGTATGTCATCTCTTTGTTGACTTTGGTGTTGACCTGGTTAATTGTAACCACTTTGGTCTTTGTAGGTTCTCAAGACTGGTCAAATAGATCTTACTCAATTTGGAGTTGACCCAAGTAAATGTAAGGCGCTACAAATTTTCATTTACTCAATTTGGAGTTGAAAGTTAAAACTTTTTTTTTTGTTTGTTTCTTTTGTCAATGCGTAGCGTGTCAAATATAATTAATAACTGATATTTTGTTTACAGACAAGTTTACAGTCTTATCTTTTCTCGAGGCTCTTGAAGATTCAGTTGCGAAAGCATCCAATTCCGAGGATCCAATGCAAGATGATTCAAGATCTCAGACTTGTAATCAAACCGATCGAATGGATGAGGATCAATAGTAGTGAGGCGTTTCACAAAATTTGATTCAACTGTTTGTTTATGTTTTTGTTGAGAAGTTAAATACTGATTTGTGGATACTGCAAGTGTTCTTTTGGATTTAAGTCCTTCATGTACACAAAATCTAGTCAAATTAAGTTATCTTGCTTTCTAGTATAGGGTGCAGTTGCCCCTTGCAAAAAAATGATGGAAGTTTATGCTACCATCTATTGCTGGAACCATAGTACGCTTCTTCATGATCTGCCAGTCCCATTATATCGCACATATCACATTCAAAGAAATGAGTACAAGTGTTTATGTCCCAATGATTGTGCTAAAATGCTTAAAGGTCTGATGAGGAACAAAAACCGCCGGAATATGTCATGTGCCCCAAAGCTGGGGTAAATGCGTGTTTGACACATTATTGTATGGGCTAATACCGTTAAATTAACAAAAACAAGATGACAATTTAGGAATCGATGACTTAAGGCATGTTAGTTTGTCACGCCTTGTAAGGCAAGCTTTCACTAAGGAAGCTGAAAACACATCGTCTCTTGATTCTTCCTCGTCCACAATTATAAGTTCGTTTGACATGCTTAACTACACTATGTGTTAGGGGTGTTCAAAAAATTATGCCGTAACCGAATTATCCGAAAATTCAAAGATCCGAAATTTCAGATATCTGAAACTCGGATATCCGAATTTTCAGATTCAGATAGTAATTTTAAAAATTTACATATAGAAATATTATTTTAATTTTTAAATAATAAATATTATATGTAAACTTCGGATAATTTTCGGATACTTCGAATAATTTTTATATAACTATTATTCTTTTCGGATAATTTCGAATATCCGGTTCGAAATTTCGGATATTCGAAGTTCAGTTATCCAAAATTTTGAATTCGGATAGTGAAATCCACTATCGGATATCCGACTTTGAACATCCTTACTCTGTCAGTCTATCTCTGTGTGTGTGTTGGGTGTGTGTGTGTGTGTGTGGGGGGGGGGGGGTGATGATGATGAAATTAAAGGGCATGATATTGATGAGAGGGGACCAAGAAGGAGCTCTTACTATTTTCTTGTATCAACTTGATAGTACCCAAATTAACATAATATATAAACAACAAACAGATATCACCTCAATCAAGCAAAGTGCTACTTTTTTAATACGAAAATCTCATATATAATTACAAAAAGTACAAGTCCACAATTTTCTATAGTATAAACTAGAGTCCAAGGTGTGAACTAGCAATCAAAATATATCCCTAAACAATTAAAACATAAGCATATTTGCTTTGAAAAAACCTACCAAACAACTAAACAATATCAAAGATAATATAAACATGAAAAACAAGATGTAGACATCCAAGTGTTCCTATTAATTTATTGTTCTATGATGCCATTATACCCTAATCATTATACTTATACATACAAACAAAATAACCTTTTATCACCTAATCAAATCATATAAACAATCACAATACAAGGCAGCAAAGAATCCATAAGAGTGAAAATGTGAAATATATATCAGGACCAATTTCTAGCTCAGGTGCTATGTTCATATTACGGTTTGGTCCATAGGTATGGGAAATTATGGGTTTCGCACTCATTGTGTGACAACCCGTAACACACTGAGACACTAACAGTGTGAAAGAATATTAAATTTTCATATGAATCAAACTCAAGTCATATTTGGTTTTGCTCCCACGGTTTCGTACAATAGTCATTGTTACAAAATTATTATATTGCTTTTCATTTTATTGTTGTCCTATTTGTATGCATAACTCTCATATCTACGTTGGTTTAAATAATGACATAATGCACGTTAGATGTATAATATATAGAAGAGAAATCTGCAATTTGCCTCCCTGGTTTATATCGTCGCGAGATGGGTTATCCCCTGAAAAAGATTTTGCGAACTTTGACTCCCTGTGATATTTTGGCGGGTCAGTCTGTGCCCTTGCCGTCAGTTGACCGTGAGTTGACTGAACAAAAAAACGTTTAAATTACCATTTTACCCCTGATCCTATAATTAATATTAAAACTTATGTTCTAAAACCTGTAGACAGTGGGGTTCGAACCCGCGACCTTTGGTATAACGACAAACAACACCAACCAATCGAGCAAAGTGCTACTTTTTTAATACAAAAATCTCAAATAATTACAAAAAGTACAAGTCCACAATTTTCTATAGTATAAACTAGAGTCCAAGGTGTGAACTAGCAATCAAAATATATCCCTAAACAATTAAAACATAAGCATATTGCTTTGAAAAAACTTTAAACTAAACTAACATTTGATATATCAATGCAATATGTAATATATATTACTCACTTTGTTTAAGAATTCCTCTTTATCTTCATCATCTACCAACATTTTTAAAAATCATTTTGAAAACAACCATTTTGCCATTTATAAAAACTTAAAAGAACAATTTTTAGTAATATTTTCACTAAAAAATGGTTTGTTTTAGTAATATTTTAGCCCGAAAACAACGAAACGAACCGTTTTTAGTAAACTTTTCATCCGAAAACAACCAAACGAACCGTTTTTTAGTAAACTTTTAACCCGAAAACAACCAAACGAACCGTTTTTTTAGTAAACTTTTCACCCGAAAACAACCAAACGAACCGTTTTGTTGTAAACTTTTAACCCGAAAACAACGAAACAAGCCGTTTTTTAATAAACTTTTCTCCCGGAAACAACAAAACGCACCGTTTTTTAGTAAACTTTTCGCCCGAAAACAACGGAACAAGCCGTTTTTTAGTAAACTTTTCGCCCGAAAACAACGAAACGGACCGTTTTTAGGAAACTTTTCACCCGAAAACAACCAAACGAACCGTTTTTTAATAAACTTTTAACCCGAAAACAACCAAAAACGAGCCGTTTTTTAGTAAACTTTTCACCCGAAAACAACCAAACGAACCGTTTTTTAGTAAACTTTTAACCCGAAAACGACCAAAACGAACCGTTTTTTAGTAAACTTTTAACCCGAAAACAACAAAAAACGAGCCGTTTTTTAGTAAACTTTTCACCCGAAAACAACCAAACGAACCGTTTTTTAGAAATTTTTTAACCCGAAAACAACTAAAACGAACCGTTTTTTAGTAAACTTTTCACCCGAAAACAACCGAACGAGCCGTTTTTTAGTAAACTTTTAACCCGAAAACAACCAAACGAGCCGTTTTTTAGTAAACTTTCCACCCGAAAACAACCAAAACGAACCGTTTTTTAGTAAACTTTCCACCCGAAAACAACCAAACGAACCGTTTTTTAGTAAACTTTTAACCCGAAAACAACCAAACGAACCGTTTTTTAGTAAACTTTTAACCCGAAAACAACAAAAAACGAGCCGTTTTTTAGTAAACTTTTCACCCGAAAACAACCAAACGAACCATTTTTTAGTAAACTTTTAACCCGAAAACAACCAAACGAACCGTTTTTTAGTAAACTTTTCACCAGAAAACAACCGAACGAACCGTTTTTAGTAAACTTTTAACCCGAAAACAACCAAACGAGCCGTTTTTTAGTAAACTTTTCGCCCGAAAACAACTAAACGAACCGTTTTTAGTAAACTTTTCACCCGAAAACAAACAAACGACCCATTTTTTAGTAAACTTTTCACCGAAAACAGCCAAACGAACCGTTTTTTAGTAAACTTTTAACCCGAAAACAAGCAAAACGAACCATTTTTTGGTAAACTTTTCACCCGAAAACAACCAAACGAACCGTTTTTTAGTAAAATTTTCACCCGAAAACCAACAAACGAACCGTTTTTTAGTAAACTTTTAACCCGAAAACAAGCAAAACGAACCGTTTTTTAGTAAACTTTTAACCCGAAAACAAGCAAAACGAACCGTTTTTTAGTAAACTTTTCACCCGAAAACAACCAAACGAACCGTTTTTTAGTAAACTTTTCACCCGAATGACCGGAAAAACGAGATGGCTGGAATCCATGGCGACGTGATGCCGGAGGTTAGGGGTTTTGGTCGGAATGACTTATGGGTTTGAGGATTTAAGAGATTCAATTACTTGTAATGAAACTGATGATGATAAAGAACATCAAGTATGTTTGAGGTTGATGATGATGAAGATGAGCTAATGATGAAGATGATGATCTGCTCTGATGATGAAGATGAGTATTATTATTATTAATATTATTATTATTATCTCTTATTATTATTATATTTATAATTTATTAAAAGATTACTATAATACCCTTAATATGTTGGTATTATTACTAAAATACCAACGGTCAACGGACGGTCAACTGACGGTAGGAGTAAGAAGAACCCGCCGGAAAAACATAAGGGCACAAAGTTCGCAAAATCTTTTTTAGGGGCTAACCCATCTCGCGACGATATAAACCAGGGAGACAAAATGCATATTTCTCTATATAGAATAACAACCTTTTGTTTTGTTTTTATCTTTATATTATAAGATACTACAATCATTCCAAACATGCACAACTACATCTATATATATATATATTTATATACCTACAATAGATAAGTAAAATAATAAAAGGACTCCATCTATATATAATCCATCTACATCTATCTCTGAATTGGTACCCTGGTCCATAAGTCTCAGTGTTAGATGTAAGTTTTTCTTTCTTCTTATCACAAGTCTTGTTACATGCATATATGCATATGTATGCACACACAATTTGTATAGCGTTAGACGGTCCAGAAATGATAAACCAACATCTAGGTGGTTTTTGAAAACCGGTGTGGATCGAAATAAGTGATTCGCTATCCTACAACGACTTCAAGGTTTCTCTATGGTAGCAAGGCAAATTGATGAATTTGCTTGCATGGAAAAAGAATTTAAATAAGATAAAATTGTTGAAAGTGTAATCTTGATTTTGCATGTGAAACTGTGAAAGGCTGATTTGGTTCACTTGTGAAAATTGAAAGGTTTTATAAGGTGAATATTGGTGTTTTGAGTAAAAACAAAATTATAAATTAAGATATCACATGAAAGATTAGGAAGATTTGATTTGATTTTGTTTGGTAAGAATTAAATTAGGAGAGTAGTTTTATTATTAGTTATTAGTTTAAGAGTCTTGTAGTTTGTATTTGGTATAAACTAGTTTAGTATAAATGTTTTGTCTGTGCATTACTCAAGTCTAATAATTTTTTTTTAATGTTTATTTTAAATAACATATCATATATTATTCAAATACATTTTATAAAAAAAAGGAATAGGACTAATAGTTGATCATATTATTACCAAAACAAAGAAAATCGTTATTATTTAATAGGAGAGAGAGGTTGAAAATCAAATTCTATACTTTAATAAAGTCGACACTTGACAATCCAATATTAATAGGAGAGAGAGATGAGAAACTAACTTTTAAGTGTCATATAAAGCTAATACGTGTTCTCAATTATTTTTATTTTAGATACAGAAGATGGAACATATAGTGTTTAAGACCAACGTAATTTGTGTTTTTAATTTTTTATTTAATAAAATTTTTAGAATCATGTCACCGAATCGCGGTTTGTTCTTTTCTTAACAATACGATGTTGTCACGCAAGCACTACAAGAATCTGATCTTATCACGACAGACTCTAAAGCGAAGAAAGATAAACGGAGATTCCTGCCACAATTTTGTCTTAATTTGAATTCGATTCGTAAACAAGTGAAAGACAAACCTTGAGTTGGTTAATTTGTATGGGCATCAAATTTGCCATATAAATGATTTTAAAAAATCACCTTAGCTAGTTGTCACCACCAACTCTAAAAAATAAATTATAAGCATATATATGTGTGTATGCATGTAGGCCATCTACATAACTTTCATGGAATAAAATCTTCATTATGATCATTTGTATTTTAGATATTGGACAAAAGATCGAATTCGATAATGTGGAAGCTTAAGCTGTCAAAAGGCGAAGATGATGTAGGAGTCACAAGTGTAAATAATCATATTGGTAGACAATATTGGGAATTTGATCCGTGTGGTGGGACTCCTAACGAACGGTCTCAAATCGAGAACATGAGGGAAGAATTTACAAGAAACAAGTTGAATGTGAAGCATAGTTCTGATCTTTTGATGCGTTTTCAGGTAATCGATGATGAAGTGTTAAGTAACATGAATATTATTAGGATTTTGAGCTCTTGGTTAATATATTGAGTGTAGTTTGCAAGGGAAAGACAAGCAGTGGATGCAAAACATGACGATGAATCAGTCGTGGTGAATGCGTTGAAGAAAGCGTTAAAGTTGTACTCGAGTCTTCAAGGTGAAGACGGAAGTTGGCCGGCTGATTATGGTGGTCCTTTGTTTCTTCTTCCTGGACTGGTAAGAAAAAGGTTCTACAACCCTATCCTTATATTCAGAGGCGGCCCAACCATTTTGGTGGCCTAAAGCGGATCAAAAATTTTAAGGCCCTTATTCGTATAAAAATTCGATTTGTACTTTCGAAAATTCTATTCATCATGATGCACTTTTAATTATATGAGTAAGTTAAATATAATACCAAAATAGTTTGATTTGTCACTGTTATATATAACATAAACCAGTACATGATAATATTACTTTTTTTTATAAGAAACCAAGCTAAATGTAAGGTGTTGAAATATGTAAACCGAATGAATGTAATTTATTGAAGGATATTTGACTACTGTAAAAAATTGCTTAAAATATTGTGTAATTTTTTTTATCGAATTAATCTTTATTTTGAAAGAAAAATCTACTGAAAAATGCTTAAAAAAATCAATCAAGAAATGATTTGGGTAGCTGTTGCTGAAAATACTAAAAAAATAAATGTATCAAAAGAAATTCTAATTATGTGGAGAATGGGAATCGAACATTGGTGGTATTATTAGTGTATTACTAAAAAACAGACCAAGACATTTACCACTACACCAAAACAGTTTCCTGTTTATGCAAACAAAACTATTTATATATATTATATGTAAGCTTCTTTCTTTTTTCTTAATGAAATTGGGCCTCAAAATTTTAGGGGCCTAAAGCCCTAGCTTCACCTTCTAATACTAACGGGCCGGCCTACTTATATTTGTGAAAATGAAATGTATATATAGTACTAAAATATATTGATATAGCGGAATAATCAGTCGAGCAGAGCCTGAGCTCGTCTAAGCTTGAGCTCACTTACGAGGGTTAGAGCTCAAGATTGACCCATTATGAGCTTTATTTCTAAAGACTGAGTTATACTCGACAGTAGTTTTTCAAGCTTGAGCTCAACTTTATTTATTTATTATTATTATTATTATTATTATTATTATTATTATTACTATTATTATAATTATAATTATATAAGATGGCAATATTCCATTTAATATTAGCATACTTTTATATATATTAATAGTTATCTTATAAGTATATTTGTTATTTTAAAATAGACTCATTTAGACTTGAATTTACTTAAGTTTGATAAGTGAAGCTCGGATGCATGTTTGTTTATCAAAAAAAGATTATTTTTAGGCTTGAGATAATTTAAACTTGGCTTGAATCAAATTTTAGCAAGTCGATTTCAAATAGCTAACAATGAGCTTGAGGTATTTACACCACCCTGAAAGATAAAATATGTGCGAGTGACAATTTGATAGTCATATTAGAAAAAATGAAAACAATAATAATAAATTAATCATACTAGTATTGAAAATAATGAGTACGTGACGTATTATAATACCATCATAATATATTATGTAATAATGTAGTTAATCCATCAACATCATTTTGATCTATTTTTAAATAGTTTTTTTTTGCTAGATGTCTTTTTTCTTGACATTACGTGACATGTAGGGACTACCACTTGCCGTACTAGTTGCACCGGTTATGCTAATTTGAAAAATCAAATAACATTATATTACAATACATAATAATCTTGCTATTTATGTTTCCGATTACACGTATTAATCTCGCTATTATCAGAACCAGTACCAATATTATTAACCGGACTGAATTCAATTGAACAACATTGGTGCTGGTATCAGTATAGGAAGTCCAATCTTCAATATATGCCTAGATGTGTAATCCTGATTATTAGATACAATATATTAGTTAGTGTTTATTGTATACGTTTTCACCTCTAGCCTGTTTATATCACAAATATGTCGTTTAAAAATTAGTCACGCACAAATAACATGATTATTGTCGTTTACATTTTACAATTAAAGCCTTCTCAAGGAAGTACTTGTACTTACAAGTTACAACAACACTTCAAATTGTATTGTAGATCATTGGTTTGCATGTTATGGGAGCAAAGGACACGGTTTTGTCCATCGAACACAAAAGAGAAATCCGCCGTTATCTTTACAATCATCAGGTAAACAAAAACGGAATTGTACTTTTATGTTTCAAGAAAAAATACTACGCTTTTTTTTATTATTATTTTAGGAAATTAGATTATAATAATTAAAACTATAAGCTATTGACGAATAATAATTCAGAGTACTAATAACTCTCACACACACAATAATTATAGAATTACATTTTACTTTCATTCAATTTTGCTCACAAGGAAGATATGTTTCCCCATTCGTGTAAGTGAACATGGGTGAATGTATTAAGTATAAATCAACGATAATTAAGCGAATGGATTGTCATTAGCAATGAAAACGAAATAAAAGTTATCTAAGTGAATCTTATATATTTGCATGTAGAATGGTGATGGTGGATGGGGTTTACACATAGAAGGTCATAGCACCATGTTTTGTACAGCTTTGAACTATGTGAGCCTAAGATTACTTGGAGAAAGAATGGATGATGGTGAAGGAGCCATGACCAAAGCAAGACAATGGATTCTTGATCATGGTAGTGTCACACACATACCCACATGGGGCAAGTTCTGGCTTTCCGTAAGATACTACACTGTTAAACTTTTAGCAGGTGAAACAAGAGCACGAACACGAGATTTGTACAACTCACTACGACTCTTTTATTAAGAAAACGACAAACAAGAAAAACTTAATAATTACATCATCTGTAAGGTTTTAACCTAAGAAAACTCAAATACGTAATTTGATAAATCAAAAACACGTAGATAAGACTAACTTATTTTATAATAATAACTAATTAATATTATATTAATTCTTCTCCAAGATACTAGGCGTCTTCAATCTGAGTTGGTGTTGGACACGTTTAACATACACTCCATTATGGTATACATGTTAAACTTCTTGATCAATTGTGTGTGTGATCCGAGACTCATTACGCTATATTAACATGTGCGATAGGTACTAGGAGTGTACGAATGGAGCGGAAACAATCCTTTGCCACCAGAAATGTGGCTTCTTCCATACTTTCTTCCTTTACACCCGGGTTTGTTTCTTTCCATTTTCTATCTGACTGCCGTTATAAGTGTTTTCAAATGGTCGTTGGAAGCGTATTTTCGATAAATACATGTATTCGATAATGTAGGAAGAATGTGTATGGCATTTTCGATAAATACATGTATTCGATAATGTAGGAAGAATGTGGTGCCATACACGGATGATATACTTGCCAATGTCGTATTTATATGGTAAAAGGTTCGTCGGGCCAATTAGTTCCGTTGTTTTATCTCTAAGAAGAGAGCTATATAAGACTCTTTATCACCAAGTTAATTGGGACCTAGCAAGAAATCAATGTGCCAAGGTAACTTTTTTTTTCTCCTGGTGTTAAGTAGTTCGGGTTTGTTAATATCGTCATTAAATAATGAATGATTTAGTAAGTTATCGCCTTATCGGTTTTGTTGGTTGCAGGAAGATTTGTATTACCCTCATCCAATAATACAAGACATTATATGGGGTGGCTTGAACAAGATTGCTGAACCTCTATTGATGCAATGGCCATTGTCAAAAGTTAGAACGAAAGCGCTGAACACTGTTATGCAACATATCCATTATGAGGACGAAAACACTCGGTATATTTGCATCGGACCTGTTAGTAAGGTACTACATTATTAACCACCACTTTAATATGTTGATGATTGATATTATTAACAAATGACATATCCCTTCAAGCTAAATGTCCGTAGTGACATTTAGCTTGAAACAAAAAACAAAACCGTGGGATTTTACTGGGTATGATTGATTGAATACTTTTTACTTAAGTTATAGCTGTATTTAAGGGTTTGTTTCCTATATTATCCAAAAGTTGATTTCGATATAATTTCTGTACACATGGTATGCGAAAACAGGTGCTCAACATGTTATGCTGTTGGGTGGAGGATCCGAAATCTATGGTAAACAAACTGCACTTGTCTAGAGTAAAAGATTATCTATGGATAGCTGAAGATGGCATGAAGATGCAGGTTACTTTTCGAGTTTTAGTCCCTTTCTTTATAAAAAAAGAGTAAACTATGGTTTGTCCAAATCTGCGGTTTTAGTCCAGTAGTTTTAAATTTGCGATTTCGTCCATGCGGTTTCATTTTACTTGCAATTAAACCCGAATTCATTAATCACGTTAATTCTGGTCGTTAAACTCATCAGCATGCCCTCACGTGAGGGGCGGTTTTGTACTTTTTCTCCCAAAATAAACCCCGGTCCTAATTCGCAAGCCCCCCTAACTAGAGGGGCTGGGTTGTATTTGGGGAAAAAAAGACAAAACTGCCCCGCATGTGAGGGGCACACTGATGGGTTTAACGACCAGACTTAACGGGGTTAGTGAATTCGGGTTTAATTGCAAGTAAAATGAATGTACAGGGACGAAAATCGTAAATTTAAAACTATTGGACTAAAACCGTAAATTTGGACAAACCGCATGAACAAAAACCGCTGTTTACTCATACAAAAATAATAAAACTTTTGCACCCTTAACTATATGATATTAATTTATAACATCAGGGGTACAATGGATCACAATTGTGGGATGCTGTTTTTGCTGTTCAAGCAATATCAGCAACCAATCTAGAAGACGAATACGGTTCAATGCTTCGCAAAGCACACAGTTTCATCAAGAGTTCACAAGTATATCAGTTTTATTTTATTAAAATACTATTTTGTACTTGAACATATATAGGTAAAGTTGTGATCACTTATCATTGTATCCTTGTTTATGTGAAGATTAGAGAAAATAGTTCGGGTAATATTCAGTCATGGTACCGTCACATAACACGTGGCGGGTGGCCATTCTCTACTCCTGATAATGGTTGGCCTGTATCTGATTGCACTGCAGAAGCTTTGAAGGTATGTAGTTTCATCTTCGGATCTTCCTACGTTTCGTGGTGATGATGATGTTTGTTGGTACGTAGACGGTGTTGATGCTATCACAAATGCCATATGATTTGGTTGGAGAAGCTATTGCGCCAGAATGCGTGTTTGATGCTGTTCATTTGCTTCTAACTCTTCAGGTAAATGATATACAATTATCTTAAGACAGATTGGATTTTAATAATCCAAACTATGACACATTTGGCTCCGTCAAGCGCAATCCCACTCTTATGGAGAACTAACTATGCATGCCCCTAATTTTCATTTATCTCGTTTAATATATAGTTTTAGGGGCATATAGAGTTACCACTTCGTTGAAGTGAGATTGGCTTTGACAACAAAAGTAAAATTTATGGCTGTCATTTGTCATAGTGTCGCTATAAATTATTAATTGTCAGTAAGTGGGCCATAGTTTGGATTATTAAAATCCAATTTGTCTTACTTCAATTTAAAAGTTCTGGAATATGTAATATCTCACGGCCTCATTCGAATTGGAAACTAAAAACTTAGGTAAAGAAAAGAACTATATCAAAACAAATTTAACTCATTCACAAATTGGATCAACTTGCCTTCATTACATGACTACTTGTATATTGTGTTTACTGGATACTTATAACAAGTTACTAAATAATATGCACTTTAAATTGACTAAAGATAGCAACTTACTTTTATTTCTATAAATCACAACATGCTTATTATGGTTGCAGAATAGAAATGGAGGATATTCTTCCTATGAGCTTATGAGGTCCTACCCATGGTTAGAGGTATCATGTATACACTAACAATAAATAGCATCTTGTTGTCTTTGTATAGATTTTGAGCTTTCAAAGAGTGAACATATTTGTGTATTGTAGATGCTCAATCCAGCTGAAACATTCGGAGACATCATGCTCGATTATCAGTATGTTGCGCGCCAACCTCTATGCTTCATGTCTTAAGACAGCATTTCAATATAGTATATTTATTGGATCATTAGCTAGCTAAAATATACTTTTATAGGTATGTAGAGTGTACGTCGGTTGTGGTGCAAGGCCTAACATCGTTCATGAAACTATATCCCGACCACAAAAGGGAGGAAATAGAAGCGTGCGTCTGTAAAGCCACAACATTTATCGAGAACACACAACTGCTCGACGGCTCATGGTGACTCTTCGTCTCTCATTACGACTTAGGGTGGCAAATGTGACCCATGGGTTGAATGAGTTGTATTAAAATATATATAATGGGTCAGAATGGGTCAAACTAAAAAAAGAATATGATTGAAACTGGTCAAAACGGGTTGACATTTCTCAAGGTTTTTGTTTTTGTTTTTTTTAATGAAACGAGAAAAAAGATGAAACTTTTTAGTACTTTTACTTTTTTAGTTTTTGATTTACATTTCGAGTTATGATTTTCTAACTGTTCTTTTGAATTTTTTAATGAAGGGTTTTTGAAATGGGTCAAAATCGGTTGAGATTTCAAAAACCCCTCACTAAAAATTAAAAAAAAAATAATTAAAAAATCATAACTAGAAATATAAATCAAAAACTAAAAAAGTAAAAGTACTAAAAAGTTTTAACCGTTTTTCTCGTTCCATTTAAAAAAAACTTGAGAAATGTCAACCCGTTTTGACCTGTTTCATTCATTTTCATTTTTTATTTTGACTCATTCTGACTCATTATATATATTTTAATACAACTCATTCAACCCAATGGGTCACATTTGCCACCCCTAATTACGACAAATTGGTTACATGTTCACATACTTAAAAAGTTAGAAGCATAAAACTACATATAATCTACATTTTCTACATGTTTATAAGCATAAAACGCATTGGTGATATTTGAGGCATGGTATTACCGTATTAATAATCTATTAATCCAACATCTCTACGGTCCACGGCTGATGTGGGATTTGTATATGGTGTTACGGTATTTACCTTAGTGGTTTCTTTGTTACTCCTAATGTGGGTTCATACGTTTATGATCGAGGTGTAGGTATGGATCGTGGGGAATTTGCTACACTTACGGAACATGGTTTGGAATTAAAGGATTGGTTGCGGCGGGCAAGACGTACGAAACTAGCCATTGCATTAGAAAGGCTTGTGCTTTCTTACTCTCAAAGCAGCTTCTTTCTGGAGGCTGGGGAGAGAGCTACAACTCTTGCACACAAAAGACATACACAAATATTGAAAGAAACAAATCCCACATCACAAACACTTCATGGGCTTTGTTAGCTCTCATTGAAGCCCAACAGGTAAGTTATAAAATAAAACAAAGAAATTGAATTTTAATAATTCAAACTATGCTTATTGGTCGATAATAATAATCCAAAGTGTTGTAAAAGTTGGATTCTAAGGCCGACTGTCCTCGGACCCGTACCTTGGAGACTTTCTTCAAGTCGGTATGGATTAGTTGGTGGTGGTCAAAAGTCGGGCTAGTTGGGATAGGATTCTAAAGAGTTCAGTTAGAACTCGGTCAAAAGTGATGCTAGGCGGTCAAAAGTCGGTTAGGCTACCTTTTTTGATAGGAATTAATGCTTATTTTAATATATATATATATATATATATATATATATATATATATATATATATAAATATCCAAAAATTAATTTTCTTTATATTTATCATGTTCGAGTACTCCCACTCTAGCGAAAAAGTAACTTTGTCTACAAACACTTCTTTCACTTACGTTGTCACGGATAATCCCACTCTAGTGAAAAAGTAACTTTGTCTGCACGTAATAAACAACTAACCGACTTTTATTCCAATCATAATTATGTAAATAGTTTTGAACAACTTAAATGAAAGTTAGGGCAGACAAAGTTACTCTACCGTTAGTGTGAGATTTAGCAATGTCATATTGTTAGTATGGATTATTATCGGGCCACCGGATCATAGTTTGGATTATTAAAATTCAATTTACTTAATAAATATTCATGGTTAGTTACAAATTATGCTTAAGAACTTATGCATATATTATTAATGGTGATTAGGCCAAAAGAGATAGAAAGCCTCTTGATAGTGCTGCAAAAGTACTCATTGATCATCAAATGGAAAATGGAGATTTTCCTCAACAGGTAATTAACTTCAGTAATATATAAATTTACATGTATGTGTGCTTAAGTGAATCGTTACTCTTGTTTAACGTCTATAACCTTATTTCGTCGCTCAGGAAATTATTGGGGTGTTTAACAAGAACTGTATGATAAGTTACTCATCTTACCGAAACATTTTTCCGATCTGGGCTCTTGGCGAATACCTTAATCGTGTGATCGGGAAGTAACCCTCCACTTGATAATGATATGCATTGTATATAGCTTCCTTTTCTTCTGCCTTTGTGTGTATTGTGTATATGAGTAAATACATCTTGTAAGTTGATGACTAGTAGCAAACTGCCAAATAATATATCTTCTTTGTGTATGTGTTTGTATATATATATACTGGTTTTTATCCCTCGTATTACAGGATTTGTTTTATATTATTTGTTTATAATATTTATATATTTTTTGGATTTTAACTTTATATATTGTAAATAAGTTAATAATATATTAAACCCGGTTTAAAAGCTATATGGGTTTTATGAGACCAATGACCCGCTTATTTTATTTTTTTACTATAAAAGTACTTCTTAATTATAAATAATATCTTAAATCAGATATTAATTTTTAGTATATCCCTATTTTATTGGATTTTCATATCAAATATTGGTGAGATTGATTTTAAATATAATGAGATGTTATAACCCGTTTAATGGCTATCTGGGTTTGGTGAGACCTTTGATGCACGGAAACGCGACCTAGGTGCCGTACCCCGTCCCGGAAACTCGCCGGGGACTGAAACGCTGTCGGGGACGGCAGGAAACGTTTCTTGACCGTTTCTGTAAAGTTGGGGACGACCGTTGACCGTTTCAAAAATTCCAACAGTGTTTCGATACGTTTCCAGGACTTTGGGGACGATTTTTAAACGTTTCCGGCGCCACATACAGTTTCCGGCGTCGGAAAACTGATGAAGAAGAAGAAGAAGAAGGAGGCTGTTTTATTAATATAAGTTTAGGGTTTAACAATAAACCCCTTGATATTTTAATTGTTTGCATTTAGTCCCTAAACTTTGCTAATATTTACATAAATAGTATTAAATTAGGTTATGCATTTTAACATTTAACCCTCACTATCTAGACTAGCTTACATTTGGTCCTCAACTTATAAATTTATACATAAAATGTTTAAATGACATTATATATAAATAGAAATTATATATTTATTTATTTGTTACTAATAATTAATTACCTATGTAATATATATATTTTATTTATTATTTATATGTATTTATTGTCGTACCCGTGCCGTACCCTTTTCTTGATTTTTTGAGTTTTGCCGTTTCCCGTTCCCGTACCCCTGCCCGTTTCCCGTTCCCGTACCAGTTCCCGTGCAACATAGGGTGAGACTCATACCTGTGAATTCGGGTCAAATGCATGAGAAACCTCCATTTACAAATAAAGCAATCTGGTGGACTGAGAAAATGTAGGGAGCAACCAGAAAGCTTTTAAATGTTTCGTTTATATATATTTAAGATTTGATTAAAGAACAATATTATTACATCTTAAATCCGATTGCAAGATGCATACATTGTGTCAAGAAAAAGAATCCTTAAAACAGAATGACATAACAAAAGCTACTAAACACGCTTATGACGGGCCAGAACCAATTCAAGTGTCTCAACCACATGGTCCATAGGGGGCCTCATTCTATGTTCATCCCTGAGACATATGTAAGCCAGTTCAGCGATCTTAGCAGCGGTTCCAGATGAATATTCACATTCCATTCTAGGGTCAAATATCGAACGCATTGCTTTCTTGCCTTGAACCAGAGGTTTTCTAGCATAATTAACCAGATAGCGCTGCTGGCTAGGTCGGGTCATGTCCACGGATCGCTGCCCAGTCAGCATCAAAAGAAGCACCATTCCGAGCGCGTATGTATCAACTTGGACTCTCAAGTGTCCTGCCAGTGTCATCAATGTCCAAAAGTAGTTAATACACTGTTGACTTTGGAAAGTCAAACTTCATAGGTTAGCTTAAAAAAGTATCTAAAAATGGTTTAAACGGGTCGTGTTGGTGGGTCAAACCCGACACGAACCCAAAACTTATGCATGCGCCCAAACACACACAAACCCGAAAAACTTGTCAACACACATGAACCCGGTCGTGTGTATTCATGGGTGGACATGGAAGCGACCTGTTTAACCCGAAAAAAGTTTACGTGACTTTTTTTGTTACATATTAACACTTTAATATTTTATTTTTGAAGAAATTATGTTTTAAGTTTTTAACTATACAACTTTATATTTAAAAATTTAAAATTTCAAATTTTGATGTAAGACTATTTCAATAATTTAGGTTACTATATAAAAAAACATTTTAGTAATTTGTACATTTAACAAATCGGTCTCGCTGGGTTGACACGAACACGACCTGCTTAGATATAACTGTTCATGGATTTTACCCAAAACTGACTCTAAAGTCAAACCAGTTTAAACCAAACCCAAACCCGTGAAATTTGTGTCAGATTTACGTTATGTATTTGTGTCGTGTTAAAAATTCACGCCTCTACTACTCACCGTTTTTTAAATACTCTGGTGCTGCATATTCATATGTACCCTTAACTGTAGCCGATATATGGGTAACCTGTCCCGTAGGCCCATCCTTCGCAAGCCCAAAATCAGAGAGCTTTGCATTAAAATTCTGAAAATTCATTTTCATATTAAAACAATTTGGTACTTAATACACAAATAATAATAATAATAATAATAATAATAATCTTATTCTATTAAGTAAAACAAGTATTAGTGACTAACCTCATCTAACAAGATATTTGATGTCTTGAAATCGCGAAAAATAACAGGCGTTTTAGTATTATGCAGATAATGAAGCCCTTTTGCAGCATCCAAAACAATCTTCATTCTTCTTGACCAATTCAATTCCGTATGTCCCTCTTTTTCCAAATAAAAACCAAATGAAATTTATTTTTTGCGCGTGTAGTTAGTGTAACCGGATCTCATGTGGTGGTAATTCCGAGTTATTTACATATAATTAAGTCGGTTTGGGTTATGTTTTTATCTCAAACGGGTCAAACAGATACAGAAAAAGAAAGTTACGAAATAAAGAGTGAAATGCGGTTTTCGTCCCTGTGTTTTGGCCAAATATGCGGTTTTAGTCCAATAGTTTCAAATTTGCGATTTTCGTCCTTGTGATTTCATTTCACTTGCAATTAAACCCGAATTCATTAACCCCGTTAAGTCTAGTCGTTAACCCATCAGCGTGCCCCACACGTGAGGGGCATTTTTGTCCTTTTTCTCCCCAAATAAACCCAGTCGTAATTTGCAAGCCCCATTCACGTGAGGGGCTGGAGTGTATTTGGGGAATAAAAAGGACAAAAGTGCCCCTCACGTGAAGGGTACACTGATGGGTTTAATGACCGGACTTAACGGGGTTAATGAATTCGGGTTTAATTGCAGGTTAAATGAAACCACAGGGACGAAAATTGCAAATTTAAAACTACTGGACTAAAACCGCAGATTTGAATAAATGACATGGACGAAAACCGAAGTTTACTTTATTGAAAAAGTTGAAAGTTAACCTTCCTAAATCATTATATAACACTATTTATTAAACATTATCTAAAACTTTGAAAAAGTGTTTTGAGTCAACCCGACCTCAGACTTGCCCATTTTGCAACCTCTAGCTTGCACAAACACGAGTCTTGTGAATCATAGAAAACTTATTGAAAACTTTATAATAGTTTAGTAACTCACCACGAAATAGGTGATCTTCGACTCTCCCATTTGCCATATATTCATAAACCAAAAGACGGTGATCCGCCTCACAACAATATCAAATAAGCTTCACAATATTCGGGTGTTGCACATGTCCTAAAAAATTGACTTCCGTCTGTAAACAGTCAACCAAACATGTTTTATTTTTGTCAAACCACATGAACCATTTATGTAAAAGTTACACATACCAGCCATTCCGTATCGCCTTGCATTCCTTCGGGATTAAGCACCTTAATAGCGACTTCGGTTCTAGGATAACCGGATCTCACACATTCGTCTATAACTCCTTTGTAAACACGCCCGAACCCACCCTCACCTAAAACTTCATCTTGCCTAAATAATTTGGTGGCCATTCGCATTTCGTCGTATGTGAAACTATCAAGATTGCTATATGCAGGATTATACCAAAGATCCGTAACACGTTGGTTTTCTGGAATCCATAACTCGTCTTTAGCTGGAGATGGTTCGATTACGAAATTGTTTTCTTTTTCTTTTTCATTTTCATCTGCAATTTTCAATTTTCAGTCAGTAAGGCCACCCGTAGTGGGCGACAAATGCCAAAAAATGGGGCGATTTTTTGGGTGTGTGGTATATATATATATAGTGCTACAACACCACTACACCCCTAAACAAAGACCCACAATTTGCTGACTGGGCGTCACATGACACAAATCGCCCCATTTTGTAGCCCCTCCACTAAACATAGCCTAACTATATAATCTCGATAAATGCAAATATGATACTAAAATGTAAGATAACAAAAGTTATAAACCGGAACATTAACCGAAACATGTTTTCGAATTTGCCTATGATTGCTACTTGCTAACAACATAATGGAACTAAGTTCTTGTCTCCACATATAAACAAACATAAATCATAATAACACATATTTCATGTATTTAAAATGATATTATCCTGAAGTTCCATACAAAATAACACAACCTTCATATTGGTAACCATGAGCAAAAAGCTTATCATTCAATACGTTGCTAACCAACGGATCAGGTAAATCCAAAAGGTTAAGATAGCAAACTACTTAAGCAAAATTCTAACTAAGGGTGTTCAACAAACTGAATTTTGAGTTACTCGATTAATCGAGTTGAGTTGTTCAAATTTTGAAACTTTTGACATGTATTCGAATTCGACTCAAAAACAAATTTGAATTCGAGTTCGGAAAAACTGAATTAACATTTATATATATATAATTTAAATAAATGTTATATAAACAATTTGACCTCGAATATTGAATATAAAATCAGAAATTCTACTCGAAATTCAAATTTGAATCGAATTTCGAGTTCTTTTTTTTTTTAAGTAACACAAGTTTGTGTGAGAACTTGCATAAATACTATAATAAGAAACAAGAACTTGACATGAAATATTATAAAATAAATATACCTGATTTGAGCTGGAAGGAAGAATGTTGTTGTTGATCAAGGTCAGCACTGAAACAAGCACCCATCAATGACCATAAACACATTTCTCACCATAAACACTTTGTTAACTAGTTTTCAACTAATTTCATCATGTCTCAATAGTTTCAAAGAAATAATTTATCCTTTTGATCAAATTTACAGTTTTCCAATCTGGGTTTTGTAAAATATCAATGAATTGAGATATAGAAAAAAAAAACAGAGGAGATAGGAGATAAAAGAAAGACTCTGTTTTTTCAAGAATTTTAATTGTTATGACAAACAAAGAGAATGTATTTATGTGTTTTCTTTCCTTTTTATTTTCATTTCAGGCTAAGGGAGACTTCAAATTTAAATCATTTTTTTTTTCTTTTTGGAACGATGACTTTCTTGAGTGTTAGTCCACCACACTTCTTAATTTTGGGGAGCCTCGTTGTCTAATTTCGGCCAAACTATATTGTCTTAACCCGGCCCCCGGGTATGGTTTGGGCGTTACAAGAAACCAGTCCGTCGGCTGCTACTTGACAGTCGTTGTGCCGCCACAAGAGCATAACTCTCTGGCGTAACACATGGTTGGACGAAAACCCGGGCGGGCTTGGGATTCGAATTGACAACCTCACAAGGCCTATGTCAAATTATTCATTGCATATATCCACCAAAAGTGGCACAACTAGTCATCAAACTTGGGGTCTCCACTACCACTAGGCCACAAGTTGGAGATTAAATTTAAATTATATAAGTTTTTAATTATAAAATAGTAATAGCATTAACTAGACAAATCCCAGCACGATAAATCCTAGAACGGGATAGATTATTCTCTCGGTGTAGTTTTGAGTACCCGGTCATAAAATAAATAGATAAAACAATAACGAATTTATATTTCATATGCAAATAAATATAGAAATACTATTTAAGCTAAAAAAATATCTCTTTCCATAGTTTGTGTGTGTGTGTATTGTAAGCTATAGTAAGTGACGGTATGTTTTGGTGTTGTGACAAACCAAGCTCGTTATAAGTGAACGACATTGGAACCACCATTACTATTATCGGTGGTGTAAAACACGTGTCAACGGCTTTTTGGCATATTACGACTTTGGGTCTTTTTTCCGATTGCTATACTGAGTGTTGATACCTAACAAATCAAACTCATATCTACTGAATGCCCGCTACAAACATGATCAGCACTAACCCCATACTCTTGCTCGACCAACGCCTAGGAAAGGTCTCGGTAAAGGACCGAAATATTTTTAAAATTTATATATAAATCTTTTTTAACATTAACTAGTGAACTAGGCTGAAAATGACTGGAAATAAACCAATGGGCAAATAAATCTGAACAAGTTCTTTACACATTACACAATCTAATAAAGTGTATACCTAGTAATGAAGTATAACAATTATCGTCAATCTTCTGGAATCATTTTTTATAGATGGAATTTTTTTAGCACTCATTTTGGGTACTTGAAACCTCGTAGACTGGCCTTGCGGCAAAACGTTGGGGAATTTCACTAGTTATAACTTATAAATATATTATGTGTTTATATGTGTGGGGTTTGGATCAAATAAAAATAAATTAGTGTGCTAACTGTGTGATTCTAGTAGTGTAATTATAGTGTACATGTGTGGTGTAATTACGTACAATAATTACACTACAATGTAATTACACGACTTGTATATATAATTGCACTACTTGATTCGCATATTTAGCATGTTTTTTTTTAATTTATACGTTAACTTTCTCCTATATGTGTGTATATATATTACGTAATCATTTATATATATTGCGTAATTAACACATATGAAGAGGCTGATGAAGTTCGGTTAAAGGATCGAGTTGCCCACATGAGTTGTTTGCCGATGATATAAAGTTGGTTTTACACCTCATTAATTTGAAGAAAACGACTTGTATCAACAATAACATTAGAATGGCCTCTTGGATTATGTTTGAATTTTCAAAACTCATTCTTCCAGAACCTCTATATGCATATGATCGTTTGTTGTTTGCTATGAGTCACGCCATTGTTCGGTACTGAAGAGGTAGGTCCCAGCAGAGCCCAGTTGGACCCGCAAGACTCACCTTAAACGGGGACGTCTGCGCAATGACCAACTGCTCCAGCAGGACCCACCATGCTCAAAGAACCTTACGCGCAGTACGCCAGCTGTACCCGCAGGGAAAGCCTCCCAATGGTGAAGTACCCCGCCTGTTCCCGCAGCTGCGGATACAAGCCATCAGGGAAGGCTACCCGCACTAACAGCAAGGCTACACGCACAAGGCATTAGCCACTTCAGTAGTCACATGAAGGAATGAGCAAGGCGGGAATACTCCCGCCTAAATGAGCCAGTCCGTATGCTTCTGGAAGGTCTTTCGTACTATACCTACTAAGGTATGGGCGGAACAGACAATTTGACCAGAGCAGCCCATGAACCAATCACAGGGTGACAGCTCACCGACAACAATACGAGGAGGAGCACCCTCTAGTACTGTTTGTCACTATTAGCCGCTGCCTAGTCACCAACCCTTACGAGGGGACGTGCGCAGCCTGCAGTTGGTGGAACAGTGCGTAGCCGGCAGTAAAGGAACAGTATACAGCCGACCTTTACTGTTGGCCGTAGCCTATCCACCAACCAGCATGGCCTGTGCGTAGTCCACTGTTGGTGGAACAGGATTACTATTCAGCCGGCTGTACCTTCTAGGAAACCTACCTTCGGCTATAAATACTCCAACACCTTGGAATGGTAAGGACATCATCTGATATCTCAATCTTATCTAGCAATCTCTTAATATACACTTATATTCAGAGCAATCTAGTCTGATTCTCACGCCGGAGGGTGGTCACAAGGAGGAACCCCCCCCCCCCCTTCTCAGTGACGAGCTTACGGTGTCTGTTTTGCAGGTCTCCAAAAGAACAACCTTCTCTGCTGGACCTCATCCTCGTGGGAAACATTACTTAACCCCCAGATTATCTATAATCTGCCCGTGGGTTCACTTAGTGTTTCTTCAGGTACGATATATATAATATTGACCTTTGAAAACTGTCTTAAGAGTTAAGAGCTATATTGTCATCCTCGCAACTTTGCATGCATGCATGCTCCAACATATCTATAATATCCTAAATAATCTACACCTATAAGTCTATAATAACCAAATTGATTTTGATTGGAACCAAAGCAACCAAACTTTGATAATACTTTTCCAAAGTCATTATTAGGTGCCAATTAACACTAATGATTTTTAACTACATAAATTTTTTTAATATATATACACACACACACATATAGGGACATGTTCAAGAGGGAACTCAAAAAAGAGTGAGTAGTTGGAGAAGTTTTCATTTTACATGTAAAAAAATACGGAAAAAAAATCACTTTTCATAAAAAAAACACATATTTACATAATTTTTTTAGAGCTTTTACATATAAATACATGTCGAAGTCGTTTTCAATTTTTTTTTCAGTTAATAAAAGGTTAAATTTTTTTTTTACAAAATTACTTTTTTTATTGAAATGTTCTCTACATGTATTTATAAGCAAAAGTCCAAAAAAGTTTATGATAACACTAAATTTTTACATATGAAATCGAGTTTTATATTATTTTTTCACATTTAAAGTGATATATGCATGTGTGTGTGTGTCATTTTACATATAACACTTAGTTAAGCTGTAATTTTGCAATTACGTATGTAAAATAGATTGTAATCAGTAATCAAGTTGTAAACAGATAATTAACAAGTTGGCCAACTGGCGACTATAAACAGGCGCAAACATGATGAGGGCCGGGTTGAGTTGACCATGTAAATAAATAAATGTGTGTGTGGGTTATAGTAAAAAAGACAAGAAAATCTAACAAGTTTGGAAATTGATATCAACTGTTATTCAAGTGTAATGAAGGGTTAAGTAAGACTGTGAGAGGTGTGTCATGTGGACTTCATTAAGGTCGGCATGTTTATTATCAACTCAAATTCGACTTATTAATAAGCATATATATTATGCATCAAAGCTTAAACTTTACTGTTTTCCCATGATCCTATCGTGTTCATGTGACTTGCCACTGTTGGTAATTTCTATCAATCAGTCTGTCACGTGTAGGTGACCGGGTTGGACATATTGGACGTATGAAATTCATTAACGATATAATGTGTTTATGTTGTTGCAATTGGGCTTTTATGTTTGGTAATTACTTGTTGGTCAAGTTAGGGTCACCCTATAAATACATAGCCATGTAAGGGTTATTGAATAAGTGAAAGGGATTATTATATTCAAGTTTTGTGCTAATTTCTTAATTATAATAATACGTGAGTTTACCCTAAATACTGTATGCTCGTTTGTGTTTCCGATATCAATTCGTTCTTGAGCCGTCATAGTGGACTCTAGTGATATTAGCCTCAAGAAATAATAAGTGAGGCTACCGGAATCGAATTTATGGAAAAGTGTTGTGAGATGAATGTACGTGTGACGTTAAGTATGTACTATGTATGCTAAGTAGTATTATTGTATTCATAATACAAAACATTTGTTTACTTTTTGATTTGATTGATGTATTTATTGGAACACTTTTTCCAAAATTGAGAAAAGAATGGGTACAAATGGATTTTAGGAGAGTGAAAAGTTGTTTTAGGTTTTTAGGTGATTTATCATTTTAAATAATGGATTCTAATAAGTTTCAGAATGTGTTTTGTCTGGTGAGCTGGAGTGTGAACAAGTATTCCGCCATTTCAAATGTTGGAACTAGTATGCATAACTTGTGATCCGCATTTTAAATGGCAGATCCCACTGGTCTCCCTTTCACTCGTTTGATCAATGAATCTTGCAACTCGAGCGTAGCCAGCCTCTATAAATTTTTTCAAGTTTTGGCATACATCCGTCATTTGAAATAACAAGTCTGAATAGTGTCAGGCATCCGCCAATTGAAATGACAAGTGTTAATAGTATATTTTGACTGACTGAATTGATATCACACATCTTTAACCTTTTTGACCATATCACTTGTTAAAAATCTTTTTAATTAGTATTTTTTTTAGTTAAAAATCGTATCAGTTATGATTATTAATTAATATTAATACAATAAATAAAAACCTAAGAATTTTTGGAAAACTTTTTATTTATTATCAGTAAAAAAGAGATGGTAAGCATTAAAAGGCTCTTGAAGTTTGTTTGTATATAATACGGGTTGCATAAAAAGTTTGGATGTTATATGTTTTCCCAATTTATCAATCTACAAAACGGACCTCTTTTTGAGCATTGAAGTCGGTCAATAAAGCTGCACAACATACTTTTTAAGTTGATTCAAACTTGTAAGGCTATATGTAGCGAGGGACTATAAAATGAGACGTTTTATGTCATGCGGTGTTCTATAACAAAATATATATATATATATATATATATATATATATATATCACACACCAAAAATATACAATAATAATATTAATCAAACAACAACATGCTACAAAAAACATTCCCTCCCCCCTAATTGCTCCATTTATCGCCTTCGGGGAGGTGTTCAACCAAAAAATCGCCTCATTTTTTATGGTTTTGTCGCCACAACATGTGACCTACGTTACATCAGCTCTAAATGATCTAAAATCTGAACATCAATCAATTACGTGTCAAGAAAAGTATTACTATTGGTATGGTGTTCTTTCACTCACCTTAGACGTTTTTTAGTACCTTGACTAATTAAGGCGATGTATATAATATTCTCATGCAGAGTGTTGTAAAAGAATAATTCAAAAATTCGATTTTTTAACATCCTTAAAAGCTTTTTTTTTTGTTAGTACATTAAACCAACATTATTATCCAACTTAAGAAGTCAAATCATAACAGCTGGAAGGTTATGAAGCCATTCTTATTGACTAAGGGATCCCATCTATAAACGCCTCGTTCAAGGGCTTCCTCTAAAGCAACGACCAATGAAACCATTTCATCATCAAACTCTAAATATATATTATTAATTTTCTTATAATAAAAAAATAAAATTCAAAAAAATATATAAATATTATAAACGAAAATGTAAAACAACCCCCGTAATACAGGAGATAAAACCTAGTGAATCATATTTTAACTTCAATTTTGCAAGAAACTAACTTAATTTGGTAAATTAAACCTAACCCGATAAAAACAAAGACCGAAAAGATAATATGACCCACTCATGACTCCTATAAAATCCTATACACAAATATGTGTTCGTAGCATATGTTTAGTGAATTTGTATATATTATTTTTGTGTGTATGTATATGTATATGTCTTATAAGTACAAACTTTAGAATATGATCATAATTAGTTATAATCTATATTTTTTTAAATATTTTTTTCTCTTTAAACATATTTGTGTTCAACATTTTTTTCTTTTAAAGATCCACTATTTTGACCTCTATCTCCAATAGTCCTATGTACAATCAAAACCAAGTATAATTCAACCTTTTGATATATCTTCACCCTTTGTCACACTCACTCTCAACTCAATATATATATACACACACACTCATCTCTTTATTTTCATTGCAAAACACACTTCAACACTCCATAATGGATATCTTCTATGCAACTATCATCTCTCTTTTTGTCCTTATAATTTCATTCTCTATAAACTTCATCATCCACAAATCATCCAAACAAACAAAAAATGAAAAGGTACTTCCACCGGGTTGTACGGGGTGGCCAGTAATCGGAGAAAGCTTCGAGTTTCTCTCGACCGGATGGAAAGGCCACCCCGAAAAGTTCATATTCGACCGCATGTCAAAGTACTCGCCCATCGTGTTCCGAACATCTTTAATGCTAGAAGATGCTGCAGTCTTTTGTGGTGCACAAGGTAACAAATTCTTGTTCTCAAATGAAAACAAACTAGTACAAGGCTGGTGGCCTAAATCAGTAGACAAAATATTCCCTTCATCAGACAGAACCTCCAAAATCGAAGCCATTAAAATGCGAAAAATGCTTCCGAATTTCTTCAAACCCGAAGCCCTTCATCGCTACGTCCCAGTTATGGACACCGTTACGCAACAACATTTCGCTACATGGTGGGACGGTAAAGATGAAGTTGTCACATATGACCTAGCCAAAAACTTCACTTTTTGGCTAGCTTGTAAGATCTTTATTAACATTGATGATCCAGAACGTGTTCGTTACTTATCGGTCCCATTCGAGAGCATTGCATTAGGGCTGCTTTCGATTCCCATCGATCTTCCTGGGACGCCTTTTAGGAGAGGGATTAATGCTGCTAATTTTATAAGGAAGGAGTTGATGGACATTGTGAAACAAAGGAAGGTTGATTTGGATGAAGGAAAGGCAACAGCAAGTCAAGATATATTGTCACATATGCTTGTTTTTAAGGACGAAGAAGGCGGTTTCATGGCGGAATATGATATTGCTGATAAGATCTTAGGGTTGTTGATTGGTGGTCATGATACTGCAAGCTCAGCTTGTGCGTTTATTGTTAAGTATCTTGCGGAGTTACCAGAGATTTATGATGGAGTTTACAAAGGTATGAAAGAGTTTATTGAATAGACAATGCTAAAGTATCTTTATATATTAATTAATGTGGCAGCCGGTGGTATGGTTTCCCGTGAAACGTCTAAGTCAAACTCTTAAGCCAACATGAATCCGGTTAAGACACTACTAGAAGACATGTCCTTTTTCAACAAGCATTTCCTACAAAATTTCTAATGCAAGTAATTCCAACAGATTTCAAACGAATTTCCAACAAATATATAAGCTCTAATTTTGTACAATATTTCAACAGAGTAGTAACAATAGAATTTTCGTTGGAAAGTTGTTGCTAACTTTCCAGCATGTCTAATTTTCTAGTAGTGAGACAACATAGTGTAGCCAGAGTGAAACAAAGGTGACCTAAACACAAAAATAGAAAGTCGCCGTTTAAAAAAAAACTATAAGTAACCTTAATTCGTCGGTGATTACCGACAAACTACCGACGGAATTACTGTCCGTGATTAAGCTGAGGGAACTATACAATTTCATCGTTTTTGGAACGTTATTTTAGAGAATAAGATTTTGGATTAGATTCTCGTTAAAACTTTTTTGTGATGTCCAGTCGAACGGTTAACTTGGTAGTAATCGTCGGGTATTTCAAGCCTAAAAACGGCAATCTCCGTCAATATTCAGTAAGAAAAGACTCCTAGACGACCAATAAAAGTTGTTGGTAACTTCTCAGTAATATCAGTCGGTAATCCGTCACAAATGATATTACTCGCGACCAATCTGGTGAAAGGTTACCGACGAATTTAAGTCATCCGTGATATTCTTTTCAAGGTGTGGTGCACTGATAGCGATATGGTAGACCGTGTTTGAATGTTTTCACTGGTTTTCTATCATAACCAAAGCATCTACCTAGCATAATCTATGGCTTACCTGATCTCGTTGGTTAGTAAGGCACTTACATGAGTTTTCCGATAACGAATTCTCATTGATATCACATGCATGCAGAACAAATGGAAATTGCAAAGTCTAAAGCACCAGGAGAGCTGTTGAACTGGGAAGATTTATCAAAGATGAAGTACTCATGGAATGTTGCATGTGAAGTTCTTAGATTGGCACCACCACTACAAGGTGCTTTTAGAGAGGCCATTACTGATTTCATGTACAATGGCTATTCTATCCCCAAAGGCTGGAAGGTAACTATATATATACAATACTATAAAAACAATTATTTGCTACCACAAAATGGTCACAAACAGGTCGCTAAAGCCTATCTGCGACTGGACTTGAGTCGAAAAAATATGCATGGGGCAACCGAATGTTTTGTGACCAGAATATTTGCGACTAGTTTTAGTCTCTAAAAAATACTTGGTTACTAAGTGGTGATATGTTGCTAAGGAGTACATGAAACTGAAAATGCCAATTCGAACCGAAAAATCGAAAAGACCAAAGCGAATAGCCCAAACAAAAAAAAATTATGGTCTTATTTATATTTTTGTAAGAACTGAACTGAACCGAATATAGAAATTTCTTAATTTTTTTATTTTTGTTATAATTAGTTTATAAGAATTTAATAAATTAATAACTCAAATAGTTTAGCCCAAGTATATAATAATCAATTATTAATAAACAAAATGTTGTAGGCCCATATTTATTATTTTGGGCCAATCTTTTTTTCCAACCTAGAATATTTAAAACTTAAATGACAACCGAAAAACTAAAACTAAACGCTTTTCATAATTCAAAAACCAAAGTTACGGTTTTAGCTAAAACCAATCTAAACAGAACCATGCACATACTTGCTATTACATTCAATTGTCTCATTTTTTATTATCAGTTTTGTACCAATTGTGTTTCTAACAAACATTTCACTTTTTTTGTATGTATAGTTATATTGGAGTGCAAACTCAACCCACAAGAACCCCGAGTTCTTCCCGGAACCCACCAAATTTGACCCATCAAGATTCGAAGGTACCGGACCGGCACCATACACGTTTGTGCCGTTTGGAGGAGGACCACGAATGTGTCCCGGAAAAGAGTATGCTCGGCTTGAAATACTTGTGTTCATGCATCATCTAGTAAGAAAATTCAAATGGGAGAAAATGATTCCTGATGAGCAGATTGTCGTCAACCCGATGCCGAGCCCAGCCAAGGGTCTTCCGATTCGGCTTTACCCGCATAAAGAGTGAAGATGGTGTTGTCACATAAAAATGGGATCTTGATCTTTAAGCATGGAAGTATTTTAATTTTATGTTAAATAATTTGTTTCTTATATATATTTGTATCTCTATGTGGTTATTCTTTATAACTAAATAACAAAATGGACTCATTTCATATGTTATTTTATAAGGGGTTTTTAAGTGGTTTGAGATTATAAGCATCAACACAAAACAAAAATAAAAAATAACTTGGAAGATGAAAAGATAGGATATAGTTTTCTCTAGAAAAGTTGTAAATTGTTATACATAATATTTGATATAGAAGTTTATGTTTGTTAATGAAATGGGTGTAATAAAACTACTATGAAAGAAATAAACTCACTACTAGGGAACTAAACAAGGGCGACGGAAATTTACTACTCGAAAAATCAGTCGCAAATTTTGCGACCGAAATCACAATGGTCTTGGCATTAGCTAGTTTATTACCTAAATATCCTAATTCTAACACATTAAATGACCATCCAATGAGCATGACAACAAGTTTAAGACGCTAGGTTGATTAGATGCTAACAATAACATTTAGTGCTAAATTGGTTGTTAGGTTAAACTTCATTATGCATTATTCTTTATTAGTTTACTAGCTTAGAACTTGTGTACCACGTGGGTCGGAAAATATCAATACATATATTACATCTTATAGGTGAAAAAATGTAATGCATATATTAGTTTCGAAAGGATACCTAATAAATGTTAATATATGATAGGTTTCGATTAAATATTTGTACACCAAATTACTGTAACTTGGAAGTGATTATTACATAATTCAAAAGGATTTTATATCTAAAGAATTTAAATAGTTAAATAATTCAAAAGGATTTTATATCTAAAGAAGTTTATGTTTGTTAATGAAATGGGTGTAATAAAACTACTATGAAAGAAATAAACTCACTACTAGAGAACTAAACAAGGGCGACGGAAATTTACTACTCGAAAAATCAGTCGCAAATTTTGCGACCGAAATCACAATGGTCTTGGCATTAGCTAGTTTATTACCTAAATATCCTAATTCTAACACATTAAATGACCATCCAATGAGCATGACAACAAGTTTAAGACGCTAGGTTGATTAGATGCTAACAATAACATTTAGTGCTAAATTGGTTGTTAGGTTAAACTTCATTATGCATTATTCTTTATTAGTTTACTAGCTTAGAACTTGTGTACCACGTGGGTCGGAAAATATCAATACATATATTACATCTTATAGGTGAAAAAATGTAATGCATATATTAGTTTCGAAAGGATACCTAATAAATGTTAATATATGATAGGTTTCGATTAAATATTTGTACACCAAATTACTGTAACTTGGAAGTGATTATTACATAATTCAAAAGGATTTTATATCTAAAGAATTTAAATAGTTAAATAATTCAAAAGGATTTTATATCTAAAGAAGTTTATGTTTGTTAATGAAATGGGTGTAATAAAACTACTATGAAAGAAATAAACTCACTACTAGAGAACTAAACAAGGGCGACGGAAATTTACTACTCGAAAAATCAGTCGCAAATTTTGCGACCGAAATCACAATGGTCTTGGCATTAGCTAGTTTATTACCTAAATATCCTAATTCTAACACATTAAATGACCATCCAATGAGCATGACAACAAGTTTAAGACGCTAGGTTGATTAGATGCTAACAATAACATTTAGTGCTAAATTGGTTGTTAGGTTAAACTTCATTATGCATTTATTCTTTATTAGTTTACTAGCTTAGAACTTGTGTACCACGTGGGTCGGAAAATATCAATACATATATTACATCTTATAGGTGAAAAAATGTAATGCATATATTAGTTTCGAAAGGATACCTAATAAATGTTAATATATGATAGGTTTCGATTAAATATTTGTACACCAAATTACTGTAACTTGGAAGTGATTATTACATAATTCAAAAGGATTTTATATCTAAACAATTTAAATAGTTAAATAATTCAAAAGGATTTTATATCTAAAGAAGTTTATGTTTGTTAATGAAATGGGTGTAATAAAACTACTATGAAAGAAATAAACTCACTACTAGAGAACTAAACAAGGGCGACGGAAATTTACTACTCGAAAAATCAGTCGCAAATTTTGCGACCGAAATCACAATGGTCTTGGCATTAGCTAGTTTATTACCTAAATATCCTAATTCTAACACATTAAATGACCATCCAATGAGCATGACAACAAGTTTAAGACGCTAGGTTGATTAGATGCTAACAATAACATTTAGTGCTAAATTGGTTGTTAGGTTAAACTTCATTATGCATTTATTCTTTATTAGTTTACTGGCTTAGAACTTGTGTACCACGTGGGTCGGAAAATATCAATACATATATTACATCTTATAGGTGAAAAAATGTAATGCATATATTAGTTTCGAAAGGATACCTAATAAATGTTAATATATGATAGGTTTCGATTAAATATTTGTACACCAAATTACTGTAACTTGGAAGTGATTATTACATAATTCAAAAGGATTTTATATCTAAAGAATTTAAATAGTTAAATAATTCAAAAGGATTTTATATCTAAAGAAGTTTATGTTTGTTAATGAAATGGGTGTAATAAAACTACTATGAAAGAAATAAACTCACTACTAGAGAACTAAACAAGGGCGACGGAAATTTACTACTCGAAAAATCAGTCGCAAATTTTGCGACCGAAATCACAATGGTCTTGGCATTAGCTAGTTTATTACCTAAATATCCTAATTCTAACACATTAAATGACCATCCAATGAGCATGACAACAAGTTTAAGACGCTAGGTTGATTAGATGCTAACAATAACATTTAGTGCTAAATTGGTTGTTAGGTTAAACTTCATTATGCATTTATTCTTTATTAGTTTACTAGCTTAGAACTTGTGTACCACGTGGGTCGGAAAATATCAATACATATATTACATCTTATAGGTGAAAAAATGTAATGCATATATTAGTTTCGAAAGGATACCTAATAAATGTTAATATATGATAGGTTTCGATTAAATATTTGTACACCAAATTACTGTAACTTGGAAGTGATTATTACATAATTCAAAAGGATTTTATATCTAAAGAATTTAAATAGTTAAATAATTCAAAAGGATTTTATATCTAAAGAAGTTTATGTTTGTTAATGAAATGGGTGTAATAAAACTACTATGAAAGAAATAAACTCACTACTAGAGAACTAAACAAGGGCGACGGAAATTTACTACTCGAAAAATCAGTCGCAAATTTTGCGACCGAAATCACAATGGTCTTGGCATTAGCTAGTTTATTACCTAAATATCCTAATTCTAACACATTAAATGACCATCCAATGAGCATGACAACAAGTTTAAGACGCTAGGTTGATTAGATGCTAACAATAACATTTAGTGCTAAATTGGTTGTTAGGTTAAACTTCATTATGCATTTATTCTTTATTAGTTTACTAGCTTAGAACTTGTGTACCACGTGGGTCGGAAAATATCAATACATATATTACATCTTATAGGTGAAAAAATGTAATGCATATATTAGTTTCGAAAGGATACCTAATAAATGTTAATATATGATAGGTTTCGATTAAATATTTGTACACCAAATTACTGTAACTTGGAAGTGATTATTACATAATTCAAAAGGATTTTATATCTAAAGAATTTAAATAGTTAAATAAATAGCATTTACCAAATTGCTAGAAATTGACCAAAAGACCTAACGATGGTCAATGGTTGACGGCGTTCCCATCGGGATATAGTATTGCCAAAAGACACTTGTCACAAACTTAAAAATTAAAAACAATATTACTAAAACATATTACAACTTAAAATTATAATTAAAAAAATAAAAGTTATATTAAACAATCTACTGATGGTCGGTTAATTTGTATATGTTTTAGTTTGTTTATTGTTTAGTTTTAACTGTTTATTCTAGAACTATTGATACTTCATACGTGTATTATTGGATTTCAGGTCACATGCGTTAAAGTACTCATTATGGACATGTTGTGACACGGAATGAAGACCCGGGATGTCCAGCACGCAAATCGATGAAATAGTTGAAGTTGGCTGTATCAGGGTCCCATCGCGGTACGCAATGGGCCTGCTGAAGTACCCATCGCGTACCGCGATGGGTAGTACTTCATAATATTAAATCTGTTACACGAATTGCATTAACCACATACTCCTTGTGATACGATACCCTACTTGCTCTAACTATTTAGAATAATTAGGTTTTGATTGACTCTAACGACGATCATCAAAATGGCGCCGTTACCGGGGAGTTAGTGCGCCTTTTGTTTTTCGTGTTTTATTTGATTTTCAGTTTTTAGTTTAAATTTTATTTTACTTTATTTTATTTGTATTTTTTCATTTTATGCGGGTTGTGTTAGTTGTGGAGATTACAGGTTTATGCGCACTCGCCATTCGGGCCGACAGTCTCCGCTAGTTTACGAGCCCGAAATCGAGAGAGTAGCTCGGTAGAACCGAGTACAAAACAGAAACTCACAAATGGAAGACCAGAACCTTAATCAAAATCAGAACCAGAACCAAAACGAAAACCAGAACCAGAACAATAACCAAAACTAAGATCCACTTCCACAAACCAACATGTTTCACCCAGAAAACATACCCGACCCACCAAACTTCAATAACCAGAATAACCAAAACAACTCGGCTCGTGCCTCCAGAACCCGAAATCAAAACCGAAACCGAAACCGAAACCTCAACCGAAACTTAAACCTCAACTTTGACCAAGCCGGACCATCTGCTCCAAATAATAACCCCAACCGTCGAGTTAGGATAAATATTGATGATGTTCGATCGAGTGTTCCGACTAAAGATGAGGATGAGGGTGAAGAGAATAATGGAAACGAGGGTTTTCGGGCAGCTGATAATAAGGTTGATCGATGGATTAGGAGAAATCGGGAGGTTGAACCCAAGAACGAGGTTGGTGAACCGGAGGTTGAGGGTGAAAATAATTATGAAGATGAGGTGGAGGAGCCGGTTAATCGAAGACGGGCTGAACCAGTTAACAGACACAGAAGGGATCGAGAAAGGGTAAATCGGGCGGAACGGCCCGAAAGAGTTCATGGTATTCCGGTCAACCGGGGCGGTATGGGAAACCCCGGGGGGGGGGGGGCAAAGGAGAAATTACATAGCCCCAGCTTATGGTGTTAACAGTCGGTTCAGACCGGCTATCTCAGACGGAGCATCCCCGTTGGTCCCACAGGAACGAGTGCAGGGACAGCTAACTTTCAAGTCCCGGCCATCTTACATCAACATCGTTCCTCACTTCAACGGGATGGCTTCGGAAGACCCGTATTCACACTTAGCCGATTTTTCGGCTATTTGCGGGTCTATTGGTGATGGTACGTTCGATCAGGATGAAATCCGGTTGCGGTTATTCCAGTTCTCATTAAAAGACAAAACGAAACTGTGGTTTAATTCGTTACCAACACACAGTATCAGAAACTGGGCCGAGATGCAACAAGTCTTCCTAAACGAGTTTTATTCACAGTTGAAGACTACTGAGGCCCGTTCAGACATTCGTCACTTTTCACAGTTGCCAGGTGAGCTATTCCATGAAGCTTTTACCAGGTATAAGGATATGATCAGAAAATGCCCACATCACCAAATCGAACTGTAGGAACTGGTAAAATGCTTTGTTGATGGTTTGACATACAAGGACCGAAAGCATCTTAAGGCCTCGTGTAATAGTCAGTTGTTGAATCAGCCTGAGGAAGATGATTGGGAATATTTGGAGTTCATGTGTGAAGATTCCAAGGCAGAAGCAGCAGCTGAAATACGAAGACGTGGTAATTCGTCCAGATCAGTTAAGTCAGTCACGAGTGAGTCTGAAAGAATTGCTGAGTTAGAACGTGAACTGGCTGGGTACAGAAAGGGTAAGAAGAAAGAAGTCGGGAAAGTTGGAGTGAAATTCCCGGTTTGTGAAGATTGTGGTGAACTCGGGCATAAGACAGAAAATTGCCCCGAGTATTATGATGATGATGAGGAGGATGACACCGAGGAAGTTAATTATGCTTACGGGGATTCCAAAGGTCAAGGGTTCAATTCAAACACATATCACCCGGGCCTGAGGAATCACCCGAATTTTCGTTACGGGAACACGTCTTCTCAGTTGAAGCCGAACTTTCAGGGATCGAGTCAGAACAAATCGCAGGGTAATTACCGCCAGAGCGGTTATCAGCAGGGCTCGAGTAATCAGAATCGGGGGTATAACAGAGACAGTAATCGGGGTGAAAATTTTTCAGGTAATCAGGATCAGCAGAAACGGTCTTCGGGTAATTCGGATGAGTCAGTACACTCGAAGTTGGATGCGTTTTTTGAAAGCCATGACTGATCAAAAGGCCGAGACAAAGCAGCAGTTTGAGTTACGGGATAAATCATCGGAGGCAATGATGAAGCAAATTGGTCAGCTCGCTTCAGACATAGCGAAATTACAAAAGAATGCGGGCCAACTTCCGAGCGACACCACAATCAACCTGAATCATCACAGTTCTAGTTTGAAAAAGCACGTCAATCAGGTAAGTAATTTACGTAATGGTAAGAAGTATGATAATAAGGTTGGGGGTCCACCACCTTTGGTTGATGGGGTGGTGGAAGAGATTGATGAAAATCTCGTCAGTGATGACGAGCGGGAACCGATTGAATTAAATAAACCTAATAAAAGTGAAATTAAAAATAATAAATCGGTTCCGAGGGATGACACCAACAACTCTAAGGATAAGGAAAAGGTGAAAACTGTTCCATATCCCGATGCTTTGTTGGCGCCATCAAAGGCGAAGATGACACCAAAACGAGTCCCGCATCAAGAAGAAATGTGGGAAACGTTTAAACAAGTCAAAATTAACATTCCTCTTTTAGATGCCATAAAACAAATTCCCGCCTATGCTAAGTATTTAAAAGAATTGTGCACACAGAAAAGGAGTCATAAGATTCCTAAACAGATTGATTTTACCGACAATGTGAGTGCAATTCTTTCGGGTGCTCTTCCACCCAAGCTACAAGATCCGGTAACGCCCATTATACCCATTCAAGTGGGTGAATTTAAAATGACTCGGGCGCTTCTGGATCTTGGAGCTAGCATCAGTATTCTCCTAGGCAGTTTATATGACCAGTACGATTTTGGCCCGCTTCGTGCGGCTGCCACCACGGTTGTCATGGCTGACCAGACACCGAAACTGCCCTGAGGAATATTGACTGACATTATCGTCAAGGTGGAAGACTTTTACTTTCCAGTTGACTTTTTAGTTCTCGATTATGTTTCGGGTGAGAGTACTAAACAGCCTACGGTTATCCTCGGTAGACCATTTTTGGCTACCGCAAATGCTAATTTAATTGTAGAAATGGTACTGTTGACATGGCATTTGGTAACCGTAAGCTGAGAATTAATGTTTTCACACGTGGAAATAATTCTCCGGTCGATGATGAGTGCTTCATGGCTGATGTCATTGACAAGTGCATCCCACTATACGACTCTGTCATCAGTTCGTATGGCACAGCGGAGACGTGTTTTTTGTTTGACAGGTTACAGGTGGAAACAGACAAGTTGCTGGAAGAGGAAGAGAAACAGATGGAGATCGCAGCTGTGCGAGGAGACCGTCCACCATGGTCAGTTCAGGTGGAACCGCTTCCCGAGAAGATTGATACCTGGTTGAAACCGTCAATGCTGGAAGCACCGAAAGTCGAGCTGAAAGAGCTCCCAAAGCATTTAAAATATGCTTTTCTTGGTAAGGATAATACATTGCCTGTTATTATAGCTTCTAACTTATCTGTTGAACAGGAAAATGCTTTGATGGAGGTGCTGGTTGCGAATAAAGAAGCAATCGGGTGGACGATAGCGAATTTGAAGGGAATCAGTCCCTCAATTGTGATGCACAAAATTTTAACAGATCCGGCTGTCAAACCCGCGCACGATGCTCAGCGTAGGTTGAACCCGAACATGAGGGAAGTGGTGAAGAAGGAGGTGCTGAAATGGCTAGATACTGGCATTATCTTTGCCATATCAGACAGCACGTGGGTGAGCCCGACACAGACAGTACCGAAAAAAGCGGGCATCCAAGTCGTCAAGGACGAATCGGGTAACGAGGTCGCCACCCGTCCGGTAACCGGGTGGCGCATTTGTATTGATTATCGTAAACTGAACGCGGCAACTCAAAAGATCACTTTCCGCTTCCGTTTATCGATCAAGTTGTCGAAAAGCTAGTCAAAACATTTATTGCTTTTTAGATGGGTATTCCGGGTATAACCAGATAGCTATTCATCTTGAGGCTCAGGAAAAGACCACGTTTACGTGCCCGTATGGCACATTCGCGTTTAGGCGAATGCCATTTGGGTTATGTAACGCCCCCGCCACCTTTCAGAGGTGCATGATGAGTATCTTTTCAGATATAGTGGGGGAGTCTTTGGAAATCTTCATGGATGATTTTTCGAATTTCGGCACATCTTTCGAGTCATGTTTAAACCAACTCGAAAAGAGTTTTGAAAAGATGTGTCGAAACGAACTTGGTTCTTAGTTGGGAAAAGAGCCATTTTATGGTCTAAGAGGGAATTGTATTGGGCCATGTCGTTTCGAGTCGGGGGATCGAGGTGGACCGGGCTAAGGTCCAAGTCATTTCTACTTTACCTCATCCCACCAATGTCAAAGGCATTAGATCATTTATGGGGCATGCCGGGTTTTATAGACGGTTTATTAAGGGTTTTAGTGACATTACCAAACCCTTATGTAATTTATTGCTTAAGGATGCCCCGTTTGACTTTAATGATGATTGTGCTAAGGCCTTTGACATTTTAAAATTGAAATTAGTTAAAGCCCCGATCTTGCAATCACCCAATTGAAGTTTACCTTTTGAAATAATGTGTGATGCAAGTGATTATGCGGTCGAGGCTGTTTTGGGTCAACGGGTTGACAAGAAACCTGTTGCTATATACTATGCAAGTAAAACCCTCTCGGATGCTCAATTAAATTATACCACAACCGAGAAGGAGTTACTAGTTGTAGTGTATGCTCTAGATAAATTCCGGTCTTATATTTGGGGTAGTAAAGTTATTATATATTCTGACCATTCTGTTGTCAGGTACCTCATGGACAAAAATGATGCAAAACCGAGACTTATCAGATGGGTTTTGCTGTTGCAGGAATCTGATTTAGAGATTCGGGACAAGAAAGGGAATGAAAATGTTGTTGCAGATCAATTGTCCCGAATTATGGTGGAAAATGGGAACACTGATGGGCCCATTAACGAGTCCTTCCCGGATGAGAACATCCTGGCAGTTTCACAAAATCCTTGGTTTGTTCACATTGTTAATTTTAAAGTTGCAGGTGATTTACCAGAGCATTGGCCAAGGAGAAAGAAGAAATAGTTGATGTCCCAAGCTAAACAGTACATCTGGGACGATCCGGATTTGTTTAAAATTGGTGCAGATCAGATGATCAGATGATGCATACCCGATGAGGATGTCAGATCAGTGTTGGAACACGCACATTCGTCTGCGTGTGGTGGTCATTTCAGTGGCCAGAAAACCGCTCGAAAAGTTTTAACGAGTGGTTGCTTTTGGCCTTCATTGTTTAAGGATGCTCACGAGTTCGCGACACACTGTTTAAAGTGTCAACAACTCAGGAGTATTTCTAAGCGGGACGAGATGCCCTTGAACCCGATCCTAGTTGTTGACATTTTTGATGTTTGGGGGATCGATTTCATGGGCCAGTTTCCGAATTCACACGGTAATTTGTATATCCTAGTGGTCGTCGATTACGTTTCTAAATGGGTTGAAGCGATAGCCACTAGGACGAATGATCACATAGTCGTTTGCAATTTTGTTCAAAGTAATATTTTTTCGAGATTTGGAGTCCCCTGAACCATCATAAGTGATGGGGGATCTCATTTTAAGAATTTTAAATTCGGGAAATTGCTTAAACGATATGGTGTTGATCATAGGATTGCAACTCCTTACCATCGACAAACGAGTGGACAAGTTGAGGTTTCCAATAGGCAAATTAAACAGATTTTACAGAAAACTGTTCAGGCGGACCGAAAGGATTGGTCAACTAAGTTGACCGATGCCTTATGGGCCTACCGAACCGCTTATAAAACGCCAATTGGTACCACTCCTTATAGACTTTTGTATGGAAAGGATTGTCATTTACCGGTTGAAATTGCACAAAGAGCGTTTTGGGCTACTAAGCAGGTCAATATGGATTATGATGATGCAGGTAAAGCGAGAAAATTGGCTTTGTGCGAGATCGAGGAGTTGAGAGACGAAGCGTATGATTGTGCGTCCGCTTACAAGGCAAAAATGAAGAAAGTTCATGATGCTAATATCCGGTTGAAGAATTTTGAAGTTGGTCAACGAGTGTGGTTGTACAACACAAGGATGAAGCTCTTCCCGGGTAAGTTGAAAAGTAAGTGGACGGGCCCGTATTTGATTGTAAGGGTCGGAAATCATGGTCAGTACGAGATTGAAGATTTCGATGATCATTTGAGGCAAGTGGTAAATGGCTATAGATTGAAGCCATATTTGGAGATGAAGGACATGCACGAGCTGGATAAGGAATCGGTGAATTTTATTGTAACTTCACCGGTTTATGACGATAACTGAGTTCAAAGCACTGTCGAGCTGTAGACTTTAAATTCAGCGCTTACGGGAGGCAACCCGGGGTTTGTAAGTGTCTGTCCAGTTTTGTTTTTATTTTATTGAGTCTTGTACTTAGTGTCGTCTCGAGTTTTATGCAGTATAAGCCAAGTGTGGGGAAGTTTGTGAAGAAGGGCAAATTAGAGAAATTCGGTAAACATTGGTTTAGCACACGTCAATCCAGGTATGTAAAGGTGTTTTGAGTTTTGAACGTGTCCAGGGTGATGTCGGGATGCCAAACAGGTGCGTTTTCGAAAAATTTCAAACCTGATTTCTGAACCCATCGCGGTACACGATGGGCATGGCATCACACCCCATCGCGTACCGCGATGGGGTTAAAACCCTAATTTGTTTATTTTGGGCGGTGGTACGCGATTAGTCCTTTTCAACCCATCGCGGTACGCGATGGGTCATGGATTTCCGCCTGACCCGACTGCTTATATCTTCTTCTTCCTCCTTCTTCCTTTCGTCTTCGTCTTCTTCCCTCTTCTCTGTCTCTTCTTTTTTCCGGCGAAACCCTCCATCATCGTCCTCATCTATCTCCTCCAACCACCACTCGTCGTCCCTCTGCCACCACACTGTCACCACCACCCCCTCACCATCGCTGCCACCACAAACGACCACTCTTTTTCTCTCTTCTTCTTCTGACGAACACCACCAACATCGTTGTTCCCCCACCATAACCACCACTGCCGTCTCCCTTCTTCCTTAGTCACCACAACCACCACCACCGCCCTACTAACCATCAACACCTAATCCCCGCCGTCACATCCACCTACCAACACCTCCGACCACCGCCGTTACCCCACCACAACCACCACTGTCCTCCGAACACCACCACAACAACCACCTCAGTCTCTATTCTTCCTCAGTCACCGCGTCCACTACCATCATTCGTAGTCGATTCACTTTGGTTCGTCGATTTTGAGGTATGTACTTTAATATATTTATTTTATTTCGTCGATATTCGGTTAGCGGGATTATCGGGTTTAGTGGGGTTTTTGTGGCTGTTGGGTTATTATCGGGTTGAATTATAGTTGATTTCCGGGATGCCAGTTTGTGGGGTTTGTTGGGACATTGGTTAGGTTTACAATATCGGGTTACGGGATTGAGTTTGATGTTAGGCTTACAAATTTGTTAATTTGTTAGTTTGCTATAAAAGTTGTCGGGTGGGTTAAGACTGTTGTTCGGCTTGGTTATTAGGTTGGGTAATCAAAATTGTTGGATTTTGTGGTTGTCGGGTTGTTCGGGTTGATTAATCAAGATTGTTCAATGTGACGAGTTGGGTTTTGATGTTCACGTTTAAAAATCATTATTTTATTATGAAACTAATGATAATGTTTGTTCGATATTTAATGATTTATGTGAACATATTTTTAAAATATTTTATTAATACTTCAAAACCCAACTCGACATATTACTTGTTTGCTTTGCACGTTTTTCGAGACAGTTGGTCAGTTTGTGTCAAGTATGTTAGTCTGTCTTTTGTTTTGTTTGTTTGTGTGTAGTTAATTGAGTTGTGTCGAGTCACGTTTGTTTGTATTTTGTTAATCGAGTCTCGGGGATACCTTGACAGTTTGAATTGTTAGTTGATTACCCGCCCGTACTCAATCTCCATTCGGGCAGGTTAATATGGTTTTTAGATATACGAACAGGGTGTCCCCGAATTTTTCGTCTTTATTTATTTTTATTTTAATATTTTATTAATATTTTAATGTTATTTTATTATATGGGACGACCGCGACCGAAATGCTATACGGTCGTCGCCATATTAACGTATCTAACTTGTTTGCTTGAGTTTGCAGATATGGCTAATGCCCCAGCGCCTGCACGAAGCAAGGCAGCGGACTGACCCGCGTGTCATCCGTTACGGTAGTGATGAGGTCCAGATTGTCCCTGGCATCAAGCTAGCGGATATTATGGGAGATGGACGTATACCTCATCAGATTCTTCGATTCGACTTGACATCAGAGGAGTCTACCAGATTTGAGCGGGTTCGACAGATGCAGCTGCTTCACCACCGCTCGTTTGACTGGACATTGCTGCGTGATATGGAGATTCACGACGAGGTACGTGACTTATTGACAGGTCCGTGGGCACCTGTGCTCGCGCGTGACTCGCGTTCATATGTCGAGCTCACACGTGAGTTCTACTAGACCTTTGATTTTACGCACACGAACTTCGGTGGGCCACGCGCGGTATCATTCTCACTGGGACGACAGCTGTACGAGATGTCAGTCCCAGATTTTGCCGTGGCCACTGGATTTTAAACAGCCGAGGAGGTTCAGGCGCCTACATTTCTGCAGAGTATACGAGGGTACACGACACACGCTTAGGCGCCCCGTGAGCACTGGCTCACGGAGACCCAGCTCGGCCAGTATTGGGCGGAGATCGCCGACGGGGCCCACTCCAGTTCTGCTATGGAGTCGTCTATTTGGGACCCCGTCCATCGCTACATTCACAGGATCGTTGCCTGTACTCTCGTAGGCCGACATTCGGGCCACGAGAAGTGCATCAACTTAGATCTGGTGTGCTTAGTTTCCATCCTTGGCCAGCGACCGACCAATGTGGCGATGCTCCTGCTCACGTCATTCGCTCGGGGTAGCAGACTTCAGGGATCCTCGACACACTTACCTTTAGGGCCTTATATTACGAGGATCGCTGAGCAGCTTGGGGTCTTTGAGCGTTATCCGACTAGATATTTCACGAGGGGGCCAGATACAGGTGTTTTTGGGACATCAGAGGCCCGTTGGTCCGGGATCATTGAGGAACATGATCCACTAGTTTTAGTCCCGGTTCGATAGAGCCCACAGGCACCACCACCAGAGAGATTGGATGCTGCAGTTTCTCTCCAGATGGGTATTCTGACAAGCCGGCAGCGTCGTCCGACTTCACACATTGAGCGGCATCAGCAGCAGCATCCGCTTAGACATGCATCCGCATCATCATCTTCACAGCCGCAGCAGCCAGTCACGTTGGATATGATTTATCAGCAGCAGCAGCTTTTAGAGACCGTGCTGGCACAAGGAGAGCAGACGCGGGCCCAATGGGCCCGTTATGATGATTACTTTCGTTTATTGTTTGTTTCTTCGCAGGTACCACTACCATTGTCATTGATTATTGCAGTGGACCCGCAGGTGGATCCGCAGGACGAGGCAGCGATGATCCACCAGTACAGTAGCTTTTTGGTTACCCTTTTTCACTTTATTTTTTTTTATTAGTATCGTGGTCTGTATTATATTATATTTTGGGGAATCATGTTTGGGTAACTGGTTGGGCTTATATGTTCATATATCTTTTGATTGCTACTGTGTTTGATTTTATTTGTATATTTTGTTGTAATCGAACTTTGTGGGTGTAGTTCACTATAAACCCTCAAGAGACCCCACTCGTCCTCCCGGGCTACCGGGGGGTTTACAGGGCTTGTTGCATACGCTAAATGCAATCGTGATTCCTACGAAAGTGAGTTAGGTCTTTTAACGTTTTTAATTAACTTAACAGATTTCATTATGAAACGAATTAATTTGGCTCGGTAATTGTTTTAATAAAATTAACAAATATTCATTTTCATAACTCTTAAAAGACATATGTCTAACACTTGTGAGAAGCTTGCTTCTACACATCTCGAGATTTTGCAGGTTCGATTGTCAGTTTGGTAATTGGATGAGACGAGAGTACACGATTGTTTTTGAGAATTCACGAGCCGACTGGTCCTTCTCCAGTCACGTTGATATCAGGTGATTTCGGTTTCATAATTTCATTTTGTTTATTATTTTTAAACGTTAAAAGTGTAATTGTATAATTGTTAGTAGAACCGCCTCACATTAGCCCCGAAATTTTAAAATTGCTTAATAGTCAAAAAGTCAATTTCAACCACGTCCCTCAAATGTTTATTAATCGTTCTATCATTTTTTAACTTTGAGGACAATATCAAGTGTTCTTACATTGAGGACAACGTAAACCTCAAGTGTGGGGATGGGGGAAATTTGAAAAATTTTAGCCCGATAGCACCTCGAAGAGTGTTCAGAAACCAAAGTTGTTAACTGTTAATTGTTGTCATTAATGCCAAGTCATAGGTTTCTGGTCATGGTTGGTTTTTCAGCGTCTCATTAGTCTTACTCACAAATGTTTTTATTACGAGAAGTTGAAAATGGGGTCGTTTAGGCGGGGATAACGAGTCATGGGGACAGATACACATGTTTATATCGTCAAACCTATTCCTCCGGTACGTGTGTGAGTTAACCCAAATATATATAATACACATATAAAATATAGTACACACATGTCATTTGAGTGCTTTCACTGATGTTCATGGATTACGTGATCACAGTTGGCAAAATGCAAAAGTGATAGAGGCAACTAGGTTAAGCCTCGTCTGGATGAGCGTGAGTGTGGGTATTGGGGGGTTGGGGCCTCATTATTACACATATGAGGTGAGGTTAATGTGAGGGGCGGGGGGTTGGGTCCCTTAGAAAACATTTCTTGGACTTATTTTTTGTTTGTTTAACCCCGACATTATGTTACGAGACGATCCGGCTTACTAGGTTTATTTGTATCTGTAATTGTATTTGTTTTTGCTTTGTATTTGTATTTATCTCATTGTTAAGCATCACGTTATTATGCTTAAAAAATGGAGAAAAAGACAAAAAGATGTCTGTTTATATTCAGTATGTATTCTGTAGTTCGTTCGTTTATGTAAAAAAAAATGTGAAATCAGTATGTTGATAGTTTGCTTATTTAGATGTATATAATCAGTCAGTTAGTTGTACAGTTGTTTTGTTTATTTAGATGTTTTGTAATAAGCCGGGTCGGATCGTTTGAGCTACTTAAATATTTCCCTTCCATACCCTTACACCTGGCCCTGTTACAACCCTTTTAAATACCTCTTGATTTGCATTTGTGCCAAAGCAGCTTGATGGATTAATATGTACTGATGAGTGATATTGAGAGCTAAGTGATACTGGCACATCTTTTGCTAGTCCATATATTAAACCGAGAGGAGAGATGTTATATTACGAGTGGTATGAGCATGTGTGCCTTAACCGGAAACAAAGTACACCTGTCTGGCGGCTCTATTGTTTTTATTATTGCATTTAACCGTATTTGTGAGATGTCAATCTAAAAACAATGTCAGTCTGGGAAACTGGGTATGACCTTAAACCTTACTAGTTTTAATGGCGATAATCTACATACCTATGATGGAGGTCGATATTTACTTTAGAGTTTTGCTTGAGGGTAAGAAAAAGATAAGTGTGGGGATGTGATGGTCGGTTAATTTGTATATGTTTTAGTTTGTTTATTGTTTAGTTTTAACTGTTTATTCTAGAACTATCGATACTTCATACGTGTATTATTGGATTTCATGTCACAGGCGTTAAAGTACTCATTATGGACCTGTTGTGACACCGAATGAAGACCCGGGATGTCCAGCACGCAAATCGATGAAATAGTTGAAGTTGGCTGTATCAGGGTCCCATCGCGGTATGCGATGGGCCTGCTGAAGTACCCATCGCTTTGTGGTCAAATGCGGTACGCGATTGGCCTTTGAAGACCCGTCGCGTACCGCGACGGGAGTGCAGGCGGGATTTTGAGTTTATAACTTCTTTTTCATCAATAAAAAACCCTAACTCCGTTTTGACGAACCATAGGCAATTCCAGCAGCTCCAAGAGGCGATTTCCACCATTATAGCTTGTGGCAAGACCTTATACATGATCCATATCATCCGTATCGAAGATTTGATGATGTCTAGGCTCGGCTAATCTCCTAGAATCGCACCGGGATGTATAGTTTGTAACCTTTTACAGTTTTTCTCATGTGATTAAGAATACTTATGTTTTGTTATTGATGATTAATATACGATTATTAATGTTTAGTATTTCTGTGTGTTCGGTCGGTTTAGGTTTACATTGGTCTGAACGATCTGTTACCAGTTGCTAGATAATTAGTCATATAACTGTTTGGTTAGATTGAATACAATAAAACGTACAATTACCCTTAACTGAGTCACACTGGCAAGGACTGTTTGATAACCAGTGCCGTGTGTAAAGTAATTGTTGACGTCAAAGGTTTTGTCTGGTTGACCAGTTTTTAGTTAATCGTTAATAATCAATCTGTTAGGTTGCATGAGATACTGTTTGGTTGCTTACTTGAATTCCCAGGTGTGGTTTGCTTTGTTAACTATTTAATACTCGTTTACTTGTTCGTTGCTTAGTTCTCTTAATTTAAACTATTGCTTGTGTGATCAGCACTAAAACCGTTTACTTCATAATATTAAATCTGTTACACGAATTGCATTGACCACATACTCCTTGTGATACGATACCCTACTTGCTCTAACTATTTAGAATAATTAGGTTTTTGATTGACTCAAACGACGGTCATCATCTACTACTCGTCTGAATCCGGAAATTTCAAACCTAAAGAACCTACAAGTTCAACTAGATCATATCTCAACTGATGGTCAATATCTTCATCCCGCAAGTCTAATTTCACATTCTCAGGAACAGGAACTTGAGTAGGAGGATCTGACACCCAATCTGAAGAAATTGCACATCCGTCTTCTTTTATTAGCATATTGTGCAATATGACGCACACATTGTGACATTCATGACAAAACGAGGTACACTATATTCTTTACGTAACAAGTAAACGACAAATCGGTTAATTCGTAGTGCTTAAACGAGTAACCGACCGATAATAATTATGACCCGTATACATACTGAGGGGTCATATACGAGTTATATATATGTTATAGAGGCTAACATATTGATACTTAGGCCTCGGTACGTTTAAAACTCTCTAAACGAAAAAGGTTTCGTTTATCGATACGCTATAAGCTTAAACGCAATCGTTAATGTCAAAACAAGCATTGTAGCATCCGTTAAGCCGAAAAAGATTTATAAAACACTTATATGACATGTTCTAAGCCATCCGTGAAAATATTTTGGAATTTTACAACGAGTCAGTACGTTTTTCTTATTTTACAAAAATAAGCTGAAAAACACTCGTTTTTGCGTTATTTCTCATACCCGAATTAATTTTCTTGCGAAAAACCGAACCCGAACTAAACTTAAAATGGGCTTTTCATGTTTGGGCTTGTGTGTAGAGTTTAATGGGCCAAAACAGCCCATTAAGAGCCCTCTTGGAATCCCGATCGCTAGCGGCCAGCAAAGAAAAGAATACACATCTTTTTATAACTTCAACTCTAAGTATCCTTATTCATTATAACATATAAACCTTTCAAGTCCAGACTTTCCCCAACCTGTTCTTTCAAGTTTCTTCCAAAAACCTTAAGGTAAAGTTCAATTTTAATAAGTTTTAGCAAGATTTGATCCATATGATTATCATATAAACATGTTTTGATTAGTGTTAAACATGTTTAACCATCCAAAAACCCTAAAAATCAAGTAAAATTAGGTTTTGATGTTAAACATGTATACAAACCTGGAACATATACTTTTTTGGTCAAAAACACGGATTAGAACATGAATACAACGTTTTTACGGTTAGAAAGTTCGGTTTGAACCCAAAACCGAAACCCTAATTATCAAGGCTGTTACATGGATGATTTATGCTTGGTTTGATGTTATATGATATGTAGATATACTGAGTTTGCAACCCGAGACCCGGAAAGACGTTTAAGCTAGCAAAATTCACCAAAAACCGACAAGGTAAACCCGTAATACTCGTTTAGGGGCTGTTTAGTATTAGGTTGTGACTTGCTTGTTGTTATCTTGTGAAAATTTGTAGGGACATTAGGGATCATATAAATGAGTCCCTGTTCAAATTTGGTAATTTTTCGATAAACGGAGAATATTTGGTGAATTTATTCCCGTTTATGGGCGTTTATTTGGGAAAAATAGCAAAACATATTGAAAAATTATGAAACTTGGTTTTGGAGTTTGTTATGGGATAGTAAGATCACTGGTAAAGTTTGGGAATCATTGGAATTGTCTAAGTAGGGTTTGTGCAGCCATGGTTAAACCGAGTTTTAACAGCCGAAAAACGCACAAAAAGGCATTTTGTCAAAATAGTTAGGTTCTGGGAATTTTGCAGGGGCTATGTAGTCACATTGAGGTCCTTGGTAAAAATTATGGGATTTTTCGGAGGTCATTTGATATAAATGGGCCATTTATTACATGATTATAACCTATTAAATGAATTTTTATAAATAAATAAATAATCATAAAATTTCTGGAAATATTTTTATAAAATTCTCCATGTCTTAATGTATTTTTACAAAAATTTACATAATTTATATGTAATTACATATTTAGTTATGATTTATTAAAGATTTAAATTATAATTGTTTTAACGAAACCAGCAGTTTTGTGTTTAACGGACTGACTGGTATGTCAAAATGTCAAAAGTGGTCAAATATCATATTTTTGAATGATATTGATAAAAACGAACTTTTTACGAGAATTCCGGACAATTCGGGTGGATTGTACGCGTTTTGTATAATCAAACCCGTATGAAAACGGAAACGAACCCTGCGATCAAACCAGACACCGAAACCTTAAAATTCTTTCATAAATCAAATCATTTTATCAATCAATATATTTACTTAAGTTTGTGTGATCTTACCTAATCCCGAAACGTATAAACGATCAACTGAGCTAGGCTCGGAAAACGGTGAAACTGAGCCAAATCCAGTTTTAAACATTTCATAGTATACAACGTCACAATCTAAGACTATGGTCATGTTCTGGGCCTAACAGCTATACCCAGATTATCTATACAGCCCGACTTAGCTTGAACACTGTACTAGTATTAACGATACGATACCGTTTATAGGAATCAGGCTATAAACGAGTCATCTGACTATCTGACACGTAATTTCTGTGCAAACTACAATAAGGTGAGTTTCACGACCCCCACTTTCTAAACTGTTTTACGAACTTTTGGGGTGAAAAGCATGTTTACATAAACTGTTATACTTGAAAACGTGTGATGATGTGGATTATCTAAGTACTAACACTTGACAAGTCCCCACAAACACAAGTGATTAACTTCGTGCCGGTGACGTGTGGATAGTACTATCGGTTTGACAAACCCAACTGACAGGGCCGGTGGGGTATGCCGGAACATATGTAAACCCAGTTGCACATTGTCATTATATTTTTACATACTGCTATGTGGTGTTAGACATAGTACATACTTGGGGCAAATTGGCTGTTAAATGCCAACGGGAGTGCATGGGCAGTGGAGGCCATGTGTTTTAGCTCGTTTCGGTTTCACTTGTGGCTTAGTATAATACATCATACACAGACATATATACATACACACTGTAAACTTTACGAACTCGTGTACTGATTTCATTGAAACTCGTGAAACTTGAAACTCACCAACTAGACGTAGTTGACCCGTTTTACATGCTTTTCAGGTAAAGCAGAAGTGGAATGATTTGCTTACATGCTTGGTGTTAGGAAGAAAGTTGAATAGCTGTGAATAGACGCTGATATAATACTGTATAAGAAGCTCGTAAACCGGTTATGTGTTTTTCACCTAGTTTGTAAACATAGTACCTACCAGTGTAATATGATGTAATCTAGTGGTTGAATTTTCTTTATAAACAATGTGGTTGATACCAGTGTTATCTGTTACATTCCCGTATTACGCTTCCGCAACTGCCTAGTCGGGGTGTGACAGAAGTTGGTATCAGAGCCATTGGTTATAAAGAATTAGGATGTCCCTTAGGATGCCCTAAGATAACCGTAGGCTCGATTAACTCTGGGAATAAAATAATATTAAATAATATACACGAATGATTCTTGTGATGAACACGAATGGACAAGTGGGTTATTATGGTCCGGAACGTAATAACGGACTTGTTTGTACGAGGAAATTCGAGAAGAAGTCGATAAACAATCGAATAGGTAAAAACAGCAACATATGTGTATAAAATATAATAATAGATGAATATTTGTGTATATAAACGATTATTTGTGCCTATATGTATAATACCTACATGTATTTTATTATAATTAATATAGAAGGGTATTATTCTTATCACTAACCATTGTGCAGGAATATGTCAAGATCCACTGATCGTGTACCTAACACTCTACCAACAAGGCCTGAGGAGGAAGAGGAGGATCCGGAGGAAGAACCGGAGGAGATACAAGAAGGTGCAGATGTGGTAATTCCTTATGAGGTACCCCCAAACCAACCCGACTTATCGGGTTACCGTTGTGACACCTACCCCCCTAGGGAATCCCCTAGGAATGTAGTAGAACAGGGAGCTACTAGTGCTTATCGTTCACCTGTTAGAGCACCCAGATCCCCTACTCCACCCGTACAGCATACACCAGCACCTCCACCCACTATTAGAAACCGTCGGACTGCTCGCATTTCAGTGCGTCCACCTGAGCACACCTTTTCCCCACCTCGATCTACGTACCATAGGGGAGAAACATCGCGTGTCCGGGTAACAGAGATACCTGTTCCTACTTGGGGTTTACCCGCCCCGGTACCCGAGCCACCCCGTCATTCTGATTCAGCATGGTTTGGTTTAGCAACTGATCAGCTCTTAGAACACTCACACATGATAAATAGCCTAAACCAGCATAGACACGATATGTATGATCACATGAGGTATATGCAACAGGAAATCAGAATTGTACAAAGATCCAGTGCTGACAGCCATGGGCGTCAGGATCGAGCGATGATACTACTGGGGGCGTGTTTAGCAGTTAATGCGGCCCTAGTGGCTGCTGTGATTTGGTTGTGGTTCCATGTTGCAAAGAATGGATAGGACATCGTAGTTTGGTCTTATGTATATAGTCTTTTGATATCCCAAGCAGCATTTTGTTACAGCGTGTTGGGCTAGCTTGGGAGTTGTTTGTAGTTTTGTACTATTTCAAGCACTGGCCCTTATCGGGTTAAGTCTACATGTCACTTAGTGACAAATTTTGATACGCATATACAAGCGCTGGCCTATACCAGGTTAAGCCTATGCGCTAATTTTGGATGCATATGTACAGTAATGATTATAATTAATACAAACGTGTTTTCTTTGGCATAGTTATGTGTTGTGAAAGTGTGATATCGTAAAGTTGTGCTGGTCATGGTGAAACGATGTTGATTATTATATAATTGATTATTTTATAGAATGGCCCCGAAGAAAACAAACACTTTGTCTGAGGCGGAAGTGGCCGCAATGATTGCTCGTCAACTACAAGCAGTGATACCAACCATTGTAGCCCAAGTCACTGCAGGCATACGTGCTAACAATATTGTTAATCAACCTACGAGCACCACCACGGCCACTGTTAATCCACCTCCGCCGAACACTAATGTAGCCCCGGGTGTTACTACCCCGGTGAATACTGATACTGTCATAAATAATAATAACACTCTCCCAACTATGAATGTCACTGGGAACCCAGAACCTGTTGTGCACCCTGATAATATCCCGAACCCGAACCCTGTACCGGTTGTTAACACAACTAATAATAATAACCGAGAACCCCCGCGTCAGGAGTACTCATACAAACAATTTACATCATGTAAACCGATTGAGTTTAAGGGTATTGAAGGACCTAGCGGGCTAGTCAAATGGATAGAAAAGACCGAGTCAGTAATTAATATCAGTGAGTGTCCACCGAACCGTGTAGTCAAATTTGCTACCAGTATGTTTCTAGACCAAGCGCTGATGTGGTGGAACACAGTAGTCCAAATAAGGGGACAAGATGCTATTAATCGTATGTCATGGACTGAATTAAAAACCCTCATGTTAGAGCATTTTTGTCCTAAAAGTGAGATTCAGAGGTTGGAACACGAGTTATGGAATCTGGAAATGAAAGGAGCAGACCATGTGGGATACACGAATCATTTTAACGAACTGTCCCGCTTAGTCCCATGGTTAGTTACACCAGAAGCAAAGCGAATTGAACGTTATATCTGGGGACTGACCCCTGCTGTGAGAAGTATAGTAAATTCAGTTGCCCACCCGACATTAGAAAGTGTTGTATCTCAAACGGGTGTCGTTACTTTTGACCTGATGAGAAGTGGAGTGATAAGGATGCCAGGTGAAACAACAAGTTTAAAACGAACTGATTATGGGACAAGAATGCAAGGAAACCTTCAAAATAAACGGGCTCGTCCGAATACCCGAAGTTATGCCATGACCAGTTCTAACGTAAAACAAGAAACCTATAAAGGGACGTTACCGAAATGCAGAAGATGTAACTTTCATCATGTGGGTGATTGTAAACCGATAATCTGTCAAAAGTGTGGAAGGACGGGACACTATGCCCCCAACTGCAGAACCCCTACCAACATTATTAACCGTCCACCGCAATCAACTCAACTCCCTCGATCTCAATCAAACCGCCCACAACTCAACCAACAAACCCCACCTACCACGAACCTCCGTGCTTGCTATGAATGTGGCAGTACGGAACATTTTCGGAGATACTGCCCTAATTTGAACCCGAGTACGGTGAAAAGGCAGAACCAAGCACAAGCATCAACCTCCAACACAGCTAAGGGACGCGCATTTGTATTAGGACCGGGTGAAGCGCGTCAAGATCCGAATGTGGTGACAGGTACATTCTTAGTTTCGGGTCAGTATGCTTCAGTTTTGTTTGACACGGGTGCCGATAGAAGTTTCGTATCTGTTAATTTCTTACCTTTAGAAAATATGCCGGTTAGTGAACTAACAAAACCATATACTATAGAACTCGCTAACGGTAAGTCTATACTTGTTAACCGAATAGTCCGAGACTGTTCCCTTATCCTAAACGATCACCCATTCCTTATTGATTTACTCCCAGTGGAATTGGGAAGTTTCGATGTTATAGTCGGTATGGACTGGCTATCTAAGTATAAAGCTGAGATTGTCTGTAAGGATAAGACCGTTAGAATACCTCTTTCGAATGAAGAGGCTATAATTGTTCAAGGTGAGAAATCGGGAACAGTACTGCCTCTCATATCTCAACTTAAGACATTGAGATATTTACGCCAAGGTTGTACATTATACTTGGCGAGTGTAACAGTTAAGGAACCTGAGGAAAAACGAATAGAAGACATCCCAGTGGTACACGAGTATTCAGATGTATTCCCCGACGAGTTGCCTGGTTTACCACCGACCCGACAAGTAGAATTCCGTATTGACTTGATACCGGGAGCAGCACCCATTGCTAAGGCACCTTATAGACTTGCGCCTTCTGAAATGCAAGAACTGTCCAACCAGTTACAAGAGTTACTGGACAGGGGTTTTATTCGCCCTAGTTACTCACCGTGGGGAGCACCAGTGTTGTTTGTAAAGAAGAAGGATGGGAGTTTTCGAATGTGTATTGATTATCGGGAATTGAATAAAGTGACTATAAAGAATAGATACCCCTTACCTCGAATTGATGACTTGTTCGATCAGCTCCAAGGTGCGAAGTATTTTTCAAAAATTGATCTTAGATCTGGTTATCATCAAGTGAGAATTCAGGAAGAAGACGTACCAAAAACAGCCTTCCGAACTCGGTATGGTCACTATGAATTTTTGGTTATGCCGTTTGGGTTGACGAATGCACCTGCAGTGTTTATGGACCTCATGAACCGAGTTTGCAAACCTTACCTTGACAAGTTCGTGATAGTGTTTATCGATGACATTCTGATATATTCGAGAAGTAAGGAGGAACACGAACAACATTTGCGGGAAATTTTAAAATTATTGAGGCAAGAGAAGTTATACGCAAAGTTGTCCAAATGTGAGTTTTGGCTGCAAGAAGTACAGTTTTTGGGACACATTGTGAACCATCAAGGGATCCAAGTAGACCCAAGTAAAATTGAGGCCATTAAGAATTGGCAAGTGCCTAAGTCACCAAGAGAAATTCGTCAATTCTTAGGACTAGCCGGGTACTATAGAAGATTCATTGAAAACTTTTCAAGTATTGCACAACCTTTAACTCTCCTAACTCAAAAAGATCGAGTATATGAATGGGGAGAAGAACAAGAAATGGCCTTCCAAACGTTAAAACAGAAGTTATGTGAAGCTCCAATATTAAGCCTTCCAGATGGAACTGATGAATTGGTGGTATATTGTGACGCATCTCGTAAAGGTTTAGGATGCGTACTGATGCAAAGAAAGAAAGTAATAGCATATGCTTCCCGACAATTAAAAGTACATGAAAAGAATTATACGACCCATGATTTGGAATTGGGAGCAGTTATCTTTGCATTGAAGATTTGGAGACATTACTTGTATGGCACTAAATGTACCATCTATACTGATCACAAAAGCTTACAACACATATTTGATCAGAAAGAGCTAAACATGAGACAAAGAAGATGGGTAGAACTGTTAAATGATTATGATTGTGAGATTAAATACCACCCGGGTAAGGCCAACGTAGTAGCTGATGCTTTAAGCCGAAAAGACAGAATCAGACCATTACGGGTACGAGCACTCGGAATGATTGTTCAAAGTAGCCTAACCGAACAAGTTCGCATTGCACAAGATGAGGCCTTGAAGACAGATCAGCTAGAAAAAGAAGAACTACATGGAAATGAAAGGAATTTTGAGAAGAAAACCGATGAAGTATACTATTACAAAAACCGGGTCTGGATTCCAACACTTCATAAACTCCGAAAGCTGATACTTGATGAAGCACACAAATCCAAATATTCTATTCATCCAGGTGCTGATAAGATGTATAAGGATGTCAAAGAATTTTACTGGTGGCCTGGTATGAAAAAGGATATAGCCGTGTATGTAAGTAAATGTGCAACATGTGCAAGGGTAAAGGCGGAATATCAAAAACCTTCGGGAATGTTACAACAACCCGAAATCCCACAATGGAAATGGGAACAAATTACCATGGACTTTGTGACACACCTTCCTAAAACCTCAAGAGGACACAACGCAATTTGGGTAATTGTGGACCGATTAACCAAATCCGCACACTTTATTCCCATCCGTAACAACTACACCACCGAAAAACTCGCTCAAATTTACATCGATGAAATAGTATCTCGACACGGAGTACCTCTTTCGATTATTTCAGATAGAGACAGTCATTTTACTTCACATTTCTGGCAAGCAGTACAAGAAGCCTTAGGAACCCGAATCGACCTAAGTACGGCTTACCATCCCCAAACCGATGGTCAATCTGAACGAACCATCCAAACCTTAGAAGATTTACTTCGTGCTTGTGTACTGGACTTTAAAGGGAATTGGGATCAACACCTCCCGCTCATTGAATTCTCTTACAATAACAGTTATCACAGTAGTATACAAGCAGCACCTTATGAAGCTCTATACGGGCGAAAATGTAGATCACCACTATGTTGGACAGAAGTGGGTGATACTCAAATTTCAAGATCCGATTTAATTCAGGAAACCACCGATAAGATCCACCAGGTTAAACAAAAATTGAAAGCTGCCCGTGACCGACAAAAGAGTTATGCCGATATTCGCAGAAAACCGTTATCTTTTGAAATAGGTGATAAGGTATTTTTAAAAGTATCGCCATGGAAAGGTGTTATAAGATTTGGAAAGACTGGTAAACTAGCCCCGAGATACATCGGACCTTTTGAGATTGTTGCAAAAATTGGTCCCGTAGCTTACCGATTAAAACTACCCTTAGAACTGAGCACTATTCATGACGTGTTTCATGTATCGAATCTGAAGAAGTGTTTGACTGATGAAACGACAATAGTACCACTGGAAGATGTTCAGATCAACGAAAAGCTCAACTTCGTAGAGGAACCGGTAGAAATTGTAGACGGGAAAACCAAACAGTTACGACACAACAAAATTTCATTAGTAAAAGTTCGGTGGAATTCAAAACAAGGACCCGAATATACTTGGGAACGAAAGGACGAATTCCGAAAGAAATACCCACACCTGTTCCCTAGAAAACCGATGACACATTAAATTTCGGGGACGAAATTTCTTAACGGGGGGAGAATGTGACATTCATGACAAAACGAGGTACACTATATTCTTTACGTAACAAGTAAACGACAAATCGGTTAATTCGTAGTGCTTAAACGAGTAACCGACCGATAATAATTATGACCCGTATACATACTGAGGGGTCATATACGAGTTATATATATGTTATAGAGGCTAACATATTGATACTTAGGCCTCGGTACGTTTAAAACTCTCTAAACGAAAAAGGTTTCGTTTATCGATACGCTATAAGCTTAAACGCAATCGTTAATGTCAAAACAAGCATTGTAGCATCCGTTAAGCCGAAAAAGATTTATAAAACACTTATATGACATGTTCTAAGCCATCCGTGAAAATATTTTGGAATTTTACAACGAGTCAGTACGTTTTTCTTATTTTACAAAAATAAGCTGAAAAACACTTGTTTTTGCGTTATTTCTCATACCCGAATTAATTTTCTTGCGAAAAACCGAACCCGAACTAAACTTAAAATGGGCTTTTCATGTTTGGGCTTGTGTGTAGAGTTTAATGGGCCAAAACAGCCCATTAAGAGCCCTCTTGGAATCCCGATCGCTAGCGGCCAGCAAAGAAAAGAATACACATCTTTTTATAACTTCAACTCTAAGTATCCTTATTCATTATAACATATAAACCTTTCAAGTCCAGACTTTCCCCAACCTGTTCTTTCAAGTTTCTTCCAAAAACCTTAAGGTAAAGTTCAATTTTAATAAGTTTTAGCAAGATTTGATCCATATGATTATCATATAAACATGTTTTGATTAGTGTTAAACATGTTTAACCATCCAAAAACCCTAAAAATCAAGTAAAATTAGGTTTTGATGTTAAACATGTATACAAACCTGGAACATATACTTTTTTGGTCAAAAACACGGATTAGAACATGAATACAACGTTTTTACGGTTAGAAAGTTCGGTTTGAACCCAAAACCGAAACCCTAATTATCAAGGCTGTTACATGGATGATTTATGCTTGGTTTGATGTTATATGATATGTAGATATACTGAGTTTGCAACCCGAGACCCGGAAAGACGTTTAAGCTAGCAAAATTCACCAAAAACCGACAAGGTAAACCCGTAATACTCGTTTAGGGGCTGTTTAGTATTAGGTTGTGACGTGCTTGTTGTTAGCTTGTGAAAATTTGTAGGGACATTAGGGATCATATAAATGAGTCCCTGTTCAAATTTGGTAATTTTTCGATAAACGGAGAATATTTGGTGAATTTATTCCCGTTTATGGGCGTTTATTTGGGAAAAATAGCAAAACATATTGAAAAATTATGAAACTTGGTTTTGGAGTTTGTTATGGGATAGTAAGATCACTGGTAAAGTTTGGGAATCATTGGAATTGTCTAAGTAGGGTTTGTGCAGCCATGGTTAAACCGAGTTTTAACAGCCGAAAAACGCACAAAAAGGCATTTTGTCAAAATAGTTAGGTTCTGGGAATTTTGCAGGGGCTATGTAGTCACATTGAGGTCCTTGGTAAAAATTATGGGATTTTTCGGAGGTCATTTGATATAAACGGGCCATTTATTACATGATTATAACCTATTAAATGAATTTTTATAAATAAATAAATAATCATAAAATTTCTGGAAATATTTTTATAAAATTCTCCATGTCTTAATGTATTTTTACAAAAATTTACATAATTTATATGTAATTACATATTTAGTTATGATTTATTAAAGATTTAAATTATAATTGTTTTAACGAAACCAGCAGTTTTGTGTTTAACGGACTGACTGGTATGTCAAAATGTCAAAAGTGGTCAAATATCATATTTTTGAATGATATTGATAAAAACGAACTTTTTACGAGAATTCCGGACAATTCGGGTGGATTGTACGCGTTTTGTATAATCAAACCCGTATGAAAACGGAAACGAACCCTGCGATCAAACCAGACACCGAAACCTTAAAATTCTTTCATAAATCAAATCATTTTATCAATCAATATATTTACTTAAGTTTGTGTGATCTTACCTAATCCCGAAACGTATAAACGATCAACTGAGCTAGGCTCGGAAAACGGTGAAACTGAGCCAAATCCAGTTTTAAACATTTCATAGTATACAACGTCACAATCTAAGACTATGGTCATGTTCTGGGCCTAACAGCTATACCCAGATTATCTATACAGCCCGACTTAGCTTGAACACTGTACTAGTATTAACGATACGATACCGTTTATAGGAATCAGGCTATAAACGAGTCATCTGACTATCTGACACGTAATTTCTGTGCAAACTACAATAAGGTGAGTTTCACGACCCCCACTTTCTAAACTGTTTTACGAACTTTTGGGGTGAAAAGCATGTTTACATAAACTGTTATACTTGAAAACGTGTGATGATGTGGATTATCTAAGTACTAACACTTGACAAGTCCCCACAAACACAAGTGATTAACTTCGTGCCGGTGACGTGTGGATAGTACTATCGGTTTGACAAACCCAACTGACAGGGCCGGTGGGGTATGCCGGAACATATGTAAACCCAGTTGCACATTGTCATTATATTTTTACATACTGCTATGTGGTGTTAGACATAGTACATACTTGGGGCAAATTGGCTGTTAAATGCCAACGGGAGTGCATGGGCAGTGGAGGCCATGTGTTTTAGCTCGTTTCGGTTTCACTTGTGGCTTAGTATAATACATCATACACAGACATATATACATACACACTGTAAACTTTACGAACTCGTGTACTGATTTCATTGAAACTCGTGAAACTTGAAACTCACCAACTAGACGTAGTTGACCCGTTTTACATGCTTTTCAGGTAAAGCAGAAGTGGAATGATTTGCTTACATGCTTGGTGTTAGGAAGAAAGTTGAATAGCTGTGAATAGACGCTGATATAATACTGTATAAGAAGCTCGTAAACCGGTTATGTGTTTTTCACCTAGTTTGTAAACATAGTACCTACCAGTGTAATATGATGTAATCTAGTGGTTGAATTTTCTTTATAAACAATGTGGTTGATACCAGTGTTATCTGTTACATTCCCGTATTACGCTTCCGCAACTGCCTAGTCGGGGTGTGACACACATATACTATGCTATAAATCATGGGTTTTTTCATTGCATGAACCGGTCGACTAAGGATGCACCATCTACCCTTTAAGACACTGAAAGCTCTCTCGACATCTTTTCTTGCCGATTCTTGCAACTTCTTGAACGCATTTTCCTTGACTTCGACAGGAAATGAAAAGGCTTTCACAAAAACAAACCATGCCAGGTAAATACCATTAACAAGAAAGTAGCTACGTCTGTTATATCTCCCGTTGACAAAATACAAACAGGAGGGTGCGGTACCATCTGTTACACGTTGAAACAACGGTGATGTGTATAGAACGTTTATGTCGTTGTTTGAGCCAGGAACACCAAAATAAGAATGCCAAATCCATAAATCATTTGACGCAACAGCTTCAAGTACGATGGTCGGTCGTTTGATATCACCCCTAGCATACGCTCCTCGCAACTCCCGTGGACAATTCCTCCATTCGATATGTGTACAATCAATGCTACCGAGCATCCCTTGAAAATGTCATCTAGCCTCATGCGCGGCGTAAAGACGTGTAATGTCGTGGCTTGTTGGTTTTCATAGAAACTCTTTGCCATACAATTTAATAATCGTGCTACAAAAGAATTGCAGGCATTCACGTGAAGTTCTCTGAGACATTTGTAAGTATTCATCGAATTGGTCTGGTGAGTTACCTGTCGCTAATTGACGAATATCGGATGTACATTTTTGAAGCGGTAAAACTTCGTTTGCCCCTCGCGTCGTAAGTTTCTTGAAACCATTCTTCGCGTGCTTCGACGTCGGCTACAATATTTAAAAATAAAGATTTCGGAAAAGGAAACCGATCCCTAAACTTCTCGTCATTGTATTTCGGTAAACGATCCTCCACAAAATGGTCGTTCAGTAGCACTTCGTGGGCATGTATACGATCACGATCCACCATTTTTTTTCATTGGACGGCTCGAACCTTCAAGTTCGTTATATAACAACGGGAACCATTCATGAATGTCATCGTCCGAAGACGAAGAGCTATCGGTGTCTAGCAGAAACGAGTTGCTCGGAAATTCCATATTTTTTTGTTTTAAAGTGATGAAAGAAATAGGTTTTTGTAGTAGAGAATTGAGAGTGTTTTGAGTTTGATTTGATTTTGAGTTTGATTTAAATAGTAGGTTATTTATATTGTTTATAAAATTAATTTTCTTTTAATTCTTAACGGTCACAACCCAACCCCCACCCCCACCCCACCCAACGGTCATATTCAACTCACGTGATCACCACCACGGTCTTTCCCCCATCACGCGTGATGGGGAGACCGGCGGCGGTGTTTCAAGCTATACAACACATTGTGGGAGCCCCATCACGGACCACCCTGGCCACCCCTCTAATAAAAAGTGTGGTCTCCATCTTCACCTGCATTGCATTATTAACCAAGACCAACCGCTACATATATAGAGAGTGTATTATATTATAATAAATGTTTCATGTAGTTTAGTGTTACACACACACACATACATATATATATAGGGGATGGTTCAAGAGAGAAATGATATTATTGCAAGAAATGCAAGAAACGAATATGGACCACTAGTTTTATTTTAAGTTTTAAATCCTTAAATCTAACTAAAGAAAGTATTAATCATTCTCTTTCTTCAATTAATATAACTAATAAACCATAATACTTATTTACTTAATTAAATTATTATAACTGGAAAATATTAAGAACTCATTTATTTTATAACTTATTTTTTGTTTCTTGAATTTTTATCCTACACAATTATAATTTATTCATACATTAAAATTTCTTTCTATCCAAATCTAATTTCTTCCAACTCAATATATTAATATCCATCAAAACATGCTTACATTATAATGAATAATACCAAAAAAATATTTTACATGTGTTTGCATTAAAAAAAACACTTGTTAAATTATTATAATCTACACTTGTTAAAAAAACACTTGTTAAAAAAAACATACAACCTACACAAAAATGTATAATCTACACTTGTTCTAAGAATAAGACAACATATAACCTACACACGAAAAACATATAACCTACACACAAATTTATCATCAATGAAATACACACGCACACGAAAACATATAACCTACACACAAAAATTTTATCTTACACAAATACAATTTATTCATACATTAATTTCTTTTTATTCAAAACCAATTTCTTCAAACTCAACATATCAATATCCATCAACACGTAATTACATTGTGATGAATAATACAAAAAATATCTTACACATGTTTGCATTAAATGTCAATAAAAAATATACAACCTACACAAAAACGTATAACTTACACTTGTTCTAAGAATAAAAAAACATATAACCTACATACGAAAAACGTATAACCTACGCATGTGTAGGATATGTGTATCTTTGTGTAGTTTATATAATTGTTGATGTCGAATTACATATGTAAGTTGTATGCTTTTTGTATGTTGTACGTTTTTATCGCTCAAAACAAGTGTGTGTTATATAACTTTGTATAGATTGTATATTTATTGTTTACATTTAATGGACACATTTGTATGATATTTTTTTATTATTATTTATGACAATAATTTTTATAGGCATACCAATTGAAAAAAAATATATATTATGTTTTGATATTTAGTATTAAAAAACATGCTAATAAATTTAGTAGGAATTATTTTTTAAATATAAAGAATAGTAGTATATGAATAAATTGTATTTATGTTGAATAAAATGAAGAATGTGTAAATAAAAAATAAAACTAAAGTAGTGTTCTTATCTTTTTAATTATTATAGTTAAATTAGTTAAATATATTAATTAGAGCGAGATTTATTATAGTTATATTAGTTGTATTAATTGGAGATAGAAGGAGTGCATTTATTGTTGCATTTACATCTTTTTTATATATTTTTAAATATTTAAAACCTAAAATAAAACTAGTGGCTCATATTCATTTCTCTCATTTCTTGCAATAATCTGATTTCTTTCTTGAACTTAAACATATATATATATATATATTCAAAAAATACAATATATTCAAAAATTACAATCTATAATTGTTAATAAGTAACTAGTGGGATTTCCGGGTAATTCGGTCGGTATCGGTTTGTCCTGGTGTCGGCACTCGTGATTAGTAACCGGAAGAGAACACTCGAAAAAGAATTAAAGTTGTGAACTCATGATATAATCAGAAGAATATCAACACGTGTTTTACGTTCATGATCAAATACCATAAAAACGAATACTAAAGGTGTTACCACACCTGGACCAAAGGGTGTCGATGAGGGCGATGGACCCAGGTCCGTTCACACGAGAGGCGCATAATTTAAAAAAAAAGTATATATATATATTTTATATGTAATTTTATTTTTAAATCAAGTATACAAAATGACTCGTTGGTGTAATGAAAAGAATGAGTTCAAATCTCATTGGTTGTCTATTTATTTTTATAGAAAAAAACTTTTCTTTGTATTTTGTATGAGCTATTATTTATTTATTTTTTTATTATTTTTTGCTTTGCTACGGTATCAGGCTTTAGAAATTCAACCAATTTGATAAAATTAATAAATTAATACTTAAAACATTTCGCCCTTTACGTTAGTCTTTCTTAGGCGCGGTATCTATATAAAATAACCAGGCTCAAACATGTTACCTAATATACGCAATAACTTGTTGAGTTGAGAACTTTGATACTTCCTAACATTTCTTTAACGACACATGTGTGCGTATGAAGGTAGTAGGATAATAGATGTGAACCAAACTTCAATAACACACTCTTGTTACTTCACTGATTCCGGCGACCTGAAACTAACGACGTTAGAATTTTGTTAGTCGCGAACCATTAGGAACATTTACGTTATAAGTTGGGACCGTTAGTAGCCAATTCATTAGTTGGGACCGGCAGTTACCAAAATACAATAATTGAGGCCAATAAAAACCAATTTTTCTTAATGTTATGAGAGTGACAAAATTTACGAAAGGAAAAAGTGAGATTACTACCCGTGGTTAAACTGACGAAACTATACACTTTCGTCCTTTTTGGAACGTTATTTTAGAGAATAAGATTTTGTATTAGATTCTCGTTAAAAAATTTTGTGAGGTCCAGTCGAACGGTTAGCTTGGTAGTAATCGTCGGGTATTATTTTGGAAAAGACTACTAGAAAACCATTCAAAATTTTCGGTAATCTCTCAGTAAATATCCGTCAATAATCCATCACAATTTCTGGCGAAAGATTACCGACGGATTACCGACGGATTTAAGTCGTCCGTGATATTCTTTTTAAGGTGTGGTGGACTGATAAGCGATATCGTATATCGTGTTTGAATGTTTTTACTGGTTTTCTATCATAACCAAAGTCATTTGCCTAGCATAAACTATGGCTTTACGTGATCTCATTGGTTAGTAGTGGTTACTGGTTAGTAGCGCAGTGACATGATCCATAAGTTTTCCGATAACGAATTCACATGATTAAAATACAAGATTTCAATGAATCAGTAGAATTATCAACATATACTTAAAACATGATATACTTGATAATTGATATATATATACTAGTAGAATAGCCTGCGCGTTGCTGCGGGACACAATGGGAATTCGGTGGGCCGCGGTTCGGTTCTTTACGGTATCATTTGATTGGAATTTCGTTTATGTTTGTTTATTTAGTAACGGCCGAACATGACTCTCTCCTTCGTGCATTTATGTTCATGAGCGTTCACTTATTTAAATCCATTTATGTCCGTTCGTTTACAATATCAAATAATATGCCACAATACCCTAAATAATTTGCTAGAATTAGCAATAATAACAGTCCAATAACATAAATTTAAATAAATATAATAAAGGCTTTAGTTTCCACATACATCAACTTGTAAAATTTGAAAAGAAATCCATACAATTATTCTAAATTTTAAAATAGTCTACACTCTACAGGTAAACAACTTAATAATCGGCAATGTCACATGGGAAAAACATACTCATATATTTAGAACTCCGCAATTGTGAGTCACATGATCATCATCATCGTACTCAGTATATCCCACCAATAGTAAAGCTATAGTAGGGTCTGAGGAGGTAAGATGTAGACAGCCTTACCTCTACCCCATAAGGATAGAGAGGCTGCTTCCGGTGAGACCCCCGGCTCGATAGTAGTTTTGCATCAAGCCTTGGACATAAGGCACATAGCACTCAATCATCGGGACACCGGCTGATCGGTGCATGTACCCTTGTCTTTCGGCTATTAACGCCACTACATGATGCCTGATTAACCGTCCGTCACTTTTAACGTTATTTTCACGAGATTAGTAAAATAACGTCAAAATTAGTGCAATTTCACTTTTGCCCACCCGAGGGTTCACACATGTATACATCATATGTGCGCACCGCAAGCAGGGCTATTTGTGAGTCACATGATAGGAAACTCAAAGAAAAGTATGAGGAAACTGTAAAATTATCACAAGTGGATTAAGAATCGCAAGTAAATAAACACAAGTTTGCTTAACTGAAGCAACTCATTGCTTTGATTTATTCGACTCAAGATCGAAAAACAAAACCGAATACAACAAAAATAGAAAAAAAAATCTAAGGTTATATAGAGCCATCGAATGTACTAACCTGTTACAAATCAAAAACTAAATTTTTAATTAAACTCAAAATCAAACTAACTATTTGAATTAAAATAATAAACACATTATTATAAGTAGTAGTCACCTCCACCACCCATGAGATTCATTCATACCACATTTATTTTTAGCCGATGTTACACAAGTTTAATAGAAACATGTTTCTTATACTTGTTTCTTATACCTGATTAGAACTCAATCAAAATGTATGTCATATATTTACATAACGCAGAGGGAGATCAAACAATTAACACCAAATAAAAAAAATATATAAAATTCAGTTATGGTATAATATGATTGATGTTCAAGTTCATCTTTAAACAGAAACATAAAACCGAATTTCTAGTAAAGATATATCTTTTATTGGTTAATTAATAATGGTATAAAACTCAATTATAGTATTACACGAAAGCATTTCGTCATTTAGATGCAAAGCTTCATGTAATGTCGCGTTTTGACAATATTCATAAGGAAATTTGATTGTTTACATCTTTGATTATTTGCTCTTTGGTAACAAGGGCTTTGCTTCTACGTACTTTGACTCTAGTTTCTTGAGTGATTAATTCTCGAGTGTTGCCTTTTTTATCTCGCTCTATTTTGTTAGAACTTAATTCCCGCTTGCAGTTCTTCAGCGTAGAGTTTGAGTGTATCAATATTACGGTTGCCGCTACTTTTTGTTGTAGAATATTTTCTAGTTGTTGCTTTTGTACAACTGTTAATGCTTCCGCCCTTTCCCCGTCCTAAATGAAATAATATATTTTGATATTGAAAATTAAATTTTTGAGATTGACAATGATCCTTCTTTTTGTAGTGAACTAGCAAATTCCTTTTATCGGAATTCTAGTTATCTGAATAATGGATCTAAGAGTAAGAATCCAGACAATGATCCTTCCATGAATGATAGTCAGTATTTGAAAAGAACATTAATACATGTTTAAAAAGAGGATGTAAAATATAACACAATGGTAAAAATATTAATAATAAGTTATAATAGTATGTCATCTGAGTTGGCTTCTTGTGCTGTTTTTGCATGTTCAGCCATTAATCTGTCTATTGCATTGCATATGAAACCTTTCTCATGAATAAAAGCATGTGAAATTACCATTTTACCCTTCATCAAGATAAGCGATCAAATATTTGCCAAATTAGTAATTAATCCCAAGAACAATCAATTTTCAATCTACCTCTTCTTTATTTCCTTTTATATACATTTCAGCTTCATTGTTCACGACATTTGATTTATTTGAAGATCTTTTCCCTAGAACCCATTTTTCTTGTCCATGTTTTATTCGGGCCAACACATAATAAATATAAACAAACGAAAAAAAAATATATATATATATCTTCGGGCACACAGAAGAAAGAAATTAAATCAATATGAAAATTTGATTAAAACGGACAAAAAGTCTTTTGACCATGTTCAAGACAATAAAAATCATGTATTGCTTAAAAAAGAAAATTCAGATTATGATGATTTTGAAATTTTCCATATATAGAAAAGAAATATAAATAGATAGACTAGAAATGATATTTGTTATGTGAATGACACCAAAAGTATATTAAATGAATAGAATTGAGATATGAATGAAATATAATAAAATAGAGCCACTTTTAGGTTCCCTATGGGATAAGGCACGGAGTTAGGTTTAGGGTCAAAAGTGACTTTTTTTAGTTTATTCATTATTATTAGAATAAATTGAAAAAATTGGCTCGATAAAAATGGACCAAAATAATGAATTCAAGCCTAACTTTTTAAAATATTACACTTTGAACCTAATATGTTTGGGCTACATAATTTATTAGTTTTCCTATTAATAATCTAAAATCGGTTTTTCCGGTTCGGTTAGTTTTTTTTTTGGTTTTGGTTGATAGTAAAACCGAACCAAAAATTTGGTTTATGAAAATAAATAAAAAAAACTGACGGTTTTTTAATTGTGTTTGGTTATTTTAGTTCATATTTAAGCCTATTGTTTCCAAAAGTCACTTTTGACCAGATAGTCAAACTTGTCATTAAAGTCAAATTTGACCAATAAAAAGCCAAGATTGACAAATAACTTATGATTAGTCAATAAATTTTAACAGCCAAATATCTTTAAAATACATATTGCCAGTTGTGTCTAAAACCTTCATTATGCATATATATATATATATATATATATATATATATATATAAAAGACAAAATTTAAATAGGACAAAATTATTTAACACAAAACACGATCAACCATGAAAAAAACCAAGCTATTGAAGTCCACATCATAAAATAACTCAACTTTTGTGATTCTGCTTCTCCTTAGCAATGACATACATTTGTATACATTAAAAACAAACATTCACATGGGGTGCAATTTTGGACTCTTTGGCATAAACAAGATTAATATGTGATACATGCTAACTCTGAATTCACCACAGATCGCATGTCGTAAGTTGTATGCACAAAAGATATCAACTTTAACCGGTTAATGCAAACACACAACATAGCTTTGAACAACAAAATGAGAATGCATATACTAATTAATGTGTAAAAATAGTAGATTCAATTCATCTGTGTAAAAATGCATCAAGTTTAGTTTTATACTAATGCTAACGGATATATATAACTTAGTAAAGAAGGATATGTGTTAAAAAGTTAATAAAATCACGTAATCTACTTTTAACTACCTTCTAAATTGTTCTTTTCTTTCAACAAATCTGGGACTATACTTAATTGCAGTTGTAATTATTATAACATGAAGAGTGACTACAACATATATCAAATTTATTATCTTCAGTTAGTATATACTCGTACAAAATGTAACAATTCGCTTATAGGGTCCTATAATTTAAGCAGCGAGAGAAGAGTTGCAAAAGAGATGTTGCGACGAATTGTTTTCAATCGTGGGTAGATTGAAGGGTAAAGCATTCACTTGAAGAATATCATTGATCTTAAAGTAATGAATGGAATTGAATATCGTCGGAGCAATGAATGCAGAACGAAACTATCATTGGAGCCCATACCGGAGTATTCAATTCAGTATTAAATTCTACAGCGTCTCAAGGAGAGAGGGTGGGGAAGGTGAAAGGTTGTCTATATATGTATTATAATGTAATATAGATATAGATATTCACATGCATGCATGCAGAACAAATGGAAATTGCAAAGTCTAAAGCACCCGGAGAGCTGTTGAACCGGGAATATTTATCAAAGTTGAAGTACTCATAGAATGTTGCATGTGAAGTTCTTAGATTGGCACCACCACTCCAAGGTGCTTTTAGAGAGAAGCCATTACTGATTTTATGTACAATGGCTATTCTATCCCCAAAGGCTGGAAGGTAACTATATGTATCATTACTACAAACACAATTATTTGCTACCACAAAATGGTCACAAATAGGTCGCTAAAGCCTATCTGCGACTAGACTTTCGGTCGAAAAAATATGCGTAGTGCAACCGAATGTTTTGTGACCAGAATATTTGCGACGAGTTTTAGTCTCTAAAAAATACTTGGTTACTAAGTACTCATATGTTGCTAAGGACTGAAGAGGTAGGTCCCAGCAGAGCCCAGTTGGACCCGCAGGACTCACCTTGAAGAGAGACGTCTGCGCAGAAACCAACTGGATCCGCAGGACCCACCATGCTCAGAGACGTGACGTCCTTACGCGCAGTACGCAAGCTGTTCCCGCAGGAAATGCCTCCCAATGGTGAAGTACTCCGCCTGTTCCCGCAGCTGCGAATACAAGCCATCAGGGAAGGCCACCCGCGCAGCAAGGCTACACGCACAAGGCACTTAGCTCTCAAATAATTCAGTTGTCACCTGAAGGAATGAGCAAAGCCGGGAACAATCCCGCACAAAGGCGGGAGGGGGAATACTCCCGCCCAAATAAGCCAGTCCGTACGATACGGGAAGATCTTCTGTACTGTACCTGACGAGGTATGGGCAAAAGACCTGACCAAAGATACGACAGCTCATTGACAACAGTATAGCGAGCAGCATGCTCTTGTACTGTATGTCACTATTAGCCGCTGCCTACTCACCAACTCCTGTCATACCACGTGCATAGCCGGCAGTTGGTGGAAAAGGAATAGTACACAGCAGGCCTGGTCACTGTCAGCCGCTGCCTACCCACCAACTACCAGCATGGCATGTGCGTAGGCCACAGTTGGTAGAACAGGAATACTATTCAGCCGGCTATACCTTCTTGGAAACCTACCTTCGGTTATAAATACCCCAAATGGTATGATCATCTCATCTTATCATCATATACTATCTCGTATTACATATTATACCTGATATCTGCTCTAGCAATCTCTTAATATACATTTATATTCAAGAGCAATCTAGTCTGATTCTCACGCCGGAGGGTGGTCACAAGGAGGAACCCCCCCCCCTTCTCAGTGACGAGCTCACGGTGTCTGTTTTGCAGGTTATCAGAAGAACCATCTTTGCCGGGTCTAACCCCTCGTGGGAAACATCTATTTAACCCCCAGGTTATCCGTAATCTGCCTGGGGCCGATTAGTGTTTCTTCATTGGCGCCATCCGTGCATAAAAGCTAGAACTTCATTTCTTTTCAGTTTTTTCAAACTTCTGGAAAGATGGTTAAAGAAACTCCGGTAACCACAACCCCAGCTACTGGGGGGAATACCGGCGACTACACAGTTTTTACGAACACTACCCCGGTTACCCAAGCCGGGGCAAGTGCAGTAAATTTTACGAACACTACCCCAGTTACCCAAGCTGGGGCAAGTGCAGTAAATAATCGCTCACTGGGATTCACCGATACCCAGTTAGAGACAACGAACGAGGCTCCCCCGCCAAACACTCGATGAAGTTAAAGCGTAGGCGGAAGCACGTCAAAAAGAATTCCAAGCCGAGTTGGATGAACGCTTACGTTCACTCCAACAGCCTGAGGAATTCGGAGAGTACTGGGACAATGATTCGGAGGAATCCGATACTGACGCAAACCCTCGTCATAGGGCGAAAGGGAAGCGTAAGGAAACGGACTCCCAACCGAGAAGGCGTTTTGGAGAAACCTTCAAACCAAAAAACGCAGGTGGAAACCCACGTGACTTCTCCAAAACATTTACACCAGCTGCTGCAAAGGCGGGAACGTCCAAATTTGCAAGGGACATTGCGGAAGCAATCGTCCCGAAAAGTGCCAAACAGATGTCCAACATCGGCACTTACGATGGTATATCTGATCCAGACGATCATTTGAACAGGTTCATAGCGGGGGCAACCGTCAGTAGTTGGACGGAACCTACGTGGTGTTACATGTTCCAAATGACGCTTGTTGGGGCAGCTAGAGCGTGGTTCGATCGTCTACCGGCCCACCACATCTACGATTGGGAAGACTTCCAGCAGAAGTTTAGCCAACACTTCAGCCAACAAAGAAAATATACCGAAGAGCAATGGACAATCCTCAAATGCATTCGAGAGGAAGATGAATCTTTGCCAGACTTCATCACTCGCTTCAACTCAAAGAAGCTAAGTTTGGGTAATATTAGCGAAGATCTTGTTCGCGCTGCTTTCATCCAGGGCGCGAACGACCCAGAGCTCATCCGCACCTTAACGGGGTAAAGATGGCATGCCATCCACATGGGATGCCATCATGACAGCAGCTAAACGCTTCGCGGAAACGGAGAAGCAACTGGGTAGAGATCTCCCCCAGAGCACAAACCTCTACACCCAGAAAACAAGAGAAGACAACGTCCTTACCGCCCGACTAAACAAAAAGCGGAAGCTAGGCATTTGGCAGTCAAGGGTAAACTTTGACACCTCATCCGGCTTGCAACATCGGTTAGGCGGAAGGGATAACGTACAGTCGAACCAGAACTCCAGATGGACGCCACTCACCAAAAGCGTCACCGAGATATTCGCCACTGAGGAGCTCCCATGGCCAAAGGCTCCAATAATCCGACATCGTCACAATGCTGATCGGAGCAAATACTGTGACTTTCACAGGACAAAAGGCCACAACACTGAAGAATGCACAGACGTAAAGGACATGGTCGAAGCATTTGTCAGAGATGGGACGCTCGCGCACCTCGTGGCGCAATGAACGCTGAGCAGGCTGATGCGTGTAGAACCCCAGTTGGGGAAAACACGAATAAAATTGCAGCTTCAATGTTGGAGACTACATACTGCGTAAACAACGAGATCCCGAACCAGGTGCATATCGGCTCGATGGCACTCCCATCCCAACAACATGGAAGGGAGCTCAAATTACACAGTTTGCATGTAGATCAATTCCAAATTTGTAAAGAAAAGGCCCAGAGCCACTTCTAATGGAAATGATTCTCCATAGAACATCGACGCTGATGATTTTACATTTATACTTATGAATTTTCCACACGGATATGCCGGTCTTCACCGCATACATAAGTGTGAAAGTCGTTGCGTGGGGAAGGCGGCAAAACCCGCATAAACCCAAAAAACGGCAAACCTTCACGCAGGTCAGTTAAAGGTAAAGTTCAGTCATCCCAATAAATGAAAGTGCCGGTCTATCCGCATGAATCATGATAGAGGAAACTGAACACTAACCTATTAACAACCGCGCGTCGAACGGTTAATTTATTCAACACGGATATGCCGGTTTTCACCGCATAATTACGTGGAAAGTCGTTGCGTGGGGAAGGCGGCAAAACCCGCATAAACCCAAAAAACGGCGAACCTTCACGCAGGTCAGTTAAAGGTAAAGTTCAGTCATCCCACTAAATGAAAGTGCCGGTCTATCCGCATGAATCATGATAGAGGAAACTGAACACTAACCTATTAACAACCGCGCGTCGAACGGTTAATTTATTCAACACTGATATGCCGGTTTTCACCGCATAATTACGTGGAAAGTCGTTGCGTGGGGAAGGCGGCGAAACCCGCATAAACCAAAAAACGGCAAACCTTCACGCAGGTCAGTCATAAGTAAACTTTGGTCATCCAACTAAATGAAAGTGCCGGTCCTAACCGCACAAATCATGAGAGGAAACCGAACCTATTGACAACCGCGCGTCGAACGGTTAACTTATTCAAAATACTTTAGAAAAATTCTAACAGAAGGATGAGGAAAACCTCCACGCAGGTTAGATGTAGGTAAAGTTTAGCCATCCTACTAAGTGCAAGTGACGGTCCTACCCGCACAATCACGAAAGAGGAAGCAAAACTTCAACATATTATCTACCACGTTCAAAGGTTAACTTATCCTAAACACTTAGAAATTTCTAAAAAGATGAGGAAAACCTCCACGCAGGTCAGATGTAGGTAAAGTTTAGCCATCCTACTAAGTGCAAGTGACGGTCCTACCCGCACAATCACGAAAGAGGAAGCAAAACTTCAACCTATTATCTACCACGTTCAAAGGTTAACTTATTCTAAACACTTGGAAAATTGCTAATTTAAACTAAAGTATGCATGAGCAAGCCATATAACGTTTATAAAGCAAGTAATCCAGTGAAAATAGCGGTTTTACCCGCACAAAGATTTATATTTCATAATATTCATTACAAGAATGGCCGGGTAACTACCCGCTTACAAGAATATAAATCTATACAAGCTAAACCTATCCTAACAGTGGGAAGGGATCTTCAGGATCAAGCTTCAGGGCCACTTCCACTTGGACCAGCACCATCAGTAGAGCGTGGCGGTTCAAGGAAAGCTTTAAGGATAGCTAGCCCATCATCAGCAGCAGCAACTTCGTTCACCTTCTCCACCACCGGATGCGGGAAGGCGGCATACTGATTCACTGCTTGGTCATAAACAGCTTCAGTATCCACATCATACAAAGGGAAGTTGGAAGGCGGGATGCCTTTCTCAACGAACCCTAGACCAAGCAGGAAGCCGGCCTTTTCCCCATCCTCATGAGAAGCGTTGAGGGCTGCGCTCATGGCATCGTCGTATGATGTGTCCGTGAAGACTCGATGCACAACCTACAAAAAGAAAAAATACAAGTATCAAAACCTTTTCTATTTACAAAGAAAAGCGTGAAGACATTATGAAGCTAAGCTTACCTGAGACAACGCTTCTCGAAGAAGCCATTCCTTGGCAACCAGAGCCTCCTGGAGGGAAGCTTGAGCTTGGTTACGGGCGCGTTCGGCTTCACTTTTATTGAGGTTGGCAAGCAACACTTCTTTAGCCGCAGCCTCTTCAACGCCCTTTAGCTTCCGCTCAGTATGGTCAAGCACCCCCCTCTGGTCCAAGATCTCTTGGAGCTTCTTGGCGTCTTCCATCGCCAAGGCATCATGAGCCTGTTGGAGCGCCTCTAGTTTGGCTTTAAGCTCCTCATTCTCGAGGCGTAGAGGCTCAGCAACAGCTTCAGCCTTGGTGGCCCTCTCGGTTGCGTTCCGTGCAGTTTCCTTAGCCAGCCGAAGCTGTTCGTTAACAGCTTGGGCAGCCTTGGAACGGGCCTCGAGCCGGGCCTGAACTTCAACCTCGAGGGCCTTGAAGGCCTTCTCCCTTTCCGCAGCCACTGCGGTAAGCCTCCTATTCTCCTCCCGGACAGCCCGCGCCTGAGCTACTTCTTGAATGCGAGCTGCTTTTAACTTGTCGTTTTCACGACAAAACAGCTCGACGCGCGGCTGCATCCGGGCCAGGAGAACCCGAAGCTCATTGGTTAGCCTACCCTCCTGGTAGCTAGCCATGGCTTCCCCCAACGCACCACTGGGAGCTGCGTGACGAGCCCACTCCACGCACTCCACAGGTGTGCGAAGGGTTGTTCCTCGGCGGATGTTCCATCGTGGAACATACACTTCATTGGAATCCGACACTGCAAAAAACAAAAAGCAGTTAGGAAAAGATGATATAAAAAAAAAAAAAAAAAAAAAAAAAAGAGGCCAAAAGAACCCTACGCACCTGTAGGGTCAACAACAGGCCGATAGCCGCCAAACCCATCACCTGAACCCAAGGGAAATCCATCCAAGAGGTCAGGCAGATGGGAAGGAGGCAGAGGTTGGCGAGAAGCCCCATGCATACCTGAAGGATCGACCGTCGTTGCCGATGACGGAGGAGGCATGGTGAAGGCCGCCGCGGTAGTAGAAACCAACGGAGGTGAACTCACCGGAGGTGAACTCACAACCATGGTCGCCGCTGCGGAATGCGCAGAAAAAGTAACCGCCGGCTCAGTGAAAGATGCGGTAAATATGGCACTGACAGCCGGCGGTGATGTCATCACAGCTGGAACAGTTGGCTCAACGGAGTGAGCAACTGAACCAGCGGAAGCAGGCGCAGCCGCCTGGGTCGTCGCCTCAGGTAGGCTGACCAAGCCTACCGTCATGGGTCCAGAGGTACTCCTCCCCGCTCCACCCTGGAATGCGGTAGCATCCACGCCTGCGCAAAGAAGATAAGTATTAATGATGGAAAGCTACGAAGTTAAAAAAAAAAAAAAAAAAAAAAAAAAGGAAGTTTGTACTTACGGGTTTTCTTGAGCCTAAAAGTGCGGACAGACGGGGACGAACCCAATGGAGCCGGCCTCTTTACGCCGCTCACCGTCGTCCTAGGCTCTCCGGAGGTGACAGTCGCAGCCTCCGGAGCAGTGGTCCTATCACCACCCAGGTTCCCCGCCACCTCCTCGCTCTCGGTCTCTGAATCAGATCGAGGCACCGGATCGGCAGTGGAGGCCACCTTCGCCTTTCCCTTCCCGCCGGCAGCCTTCTTCTTCCGCACCAACGGAGGACCATCTGCGGATTCCTCATCAGAACACAAGATTAGAGGAATTCCAGCAGAGGTTTCAGCATTGAGGGGTCGAGGGTGAATAACGCCTTACCTGGCCGCCTGGCGCTCAGGATCTCGTGGCCTGGCGGGTAGACCTCCACGAACCGATCCGCCGTCTGTTCAAGGATGGGCAACTCGTTCTCGTCTAGAACATGAGTACCCATCCGAGCGGGACTATCAGCCTCCCGCGGATACAAGAGCGACTGCAAGTCGTTCCCCTCTGAAATAAAAGAAAAACAGTTAGAAGAAAAACCTATACAAACAATGAAGACAGAACATACCGTAAGGAACAGAGTTTAAACCGTATTCAAGGACGATCGGGATCTTTTGCGCCTCCGCACCCTTCCACACCCGGCTCATCCCGAGCATCACCATCCCGGACTCCGCAAAATGGCACCGGAGATTGGACTCGGGATATCTTTGAAAACCATTCCGCCTCCTGGTAGTTAGAGGCGTGAAGGCTGGGGAGAGCTTGCCCATTCTTAAATTTCATGGCAAGGGGGATAGCGCGAGCGGAGATATAAAAGAACTCCCGCTTCCATGAACGAAGACTGCGCTCGGTTGCGCAAATCTTCAAACCCTTGATCCGGGTTATCAGAGTATACCACCCCTGGATGCACCTCCAAGAGTAGAAGGTCATCAGGCGGTCGACGAAGGGCTCAACGCCCAGAATCCGGCACACCCACTCGAAGTGGCGAATCTTCGCGATCGCCATCGGGTGCACCTCGGTCAGGTGTACACCTTGCCTCTCTAGGACACGGTACACAAACTTTGTCAAAGGGAACCTAAGATTCCCATAGACAAAGAATGCGGCATATACCCCGATCTTGCCTCTGGGGGCATCATACACCGTCTGATGGGGTTCAGGAAACTCAGGCTCGAGAGACTCGAGCATGAACTTCCTGACGATGTACTGATATAGATCGACAGGCAGAGCACACTGGCACTCGCCAGCAGTACTCTTGTCATCGGCGTACACCCCAGCCTCCTGGGCTGTAGCCTCAAGATCATGAGAAGACATCTTGCAGGTATGAAAGAAGAGAACGATTTCAAGAGAATGCTCGACTGAAAAGGTGAGTATTCGCCGGAAATCGTTTTGAAGATGAAGAGAAAAGTGAAAGTGTGGATTACAAAGGACCCTCTCCCCCTTTATATACTAATCGCAATTAATGCGGAAGAGAGAGAAATCGAAGGTGCAATGAAACTATGACACGTGGCAAAAAGCAAGCTGGCAACAGCTGTTGAAAGGACGCGTGCCATTAATTTCGCGGCCACGCGCCCGAAAAATCGCGCCCACGCGCCTGAAAAAGCGTCTGGAATGACCATGTACTGTCACGTCACCATAACTTCCTGCACGTCCTGACACAGTCAGAAGAAACCGTCGCACGACGTTTCAATAGTTTGGACTGTTCTTATCCTTTCACCAACTCTTTGAATTTCAAAAATTCAAAAAGATTCAAAAGTAAGCGGGAAAATACCCCTTACCTTGGCAACCAAGTAACTGTAAGACAGGTGCGGGTACAGTGTTAAGGCAAAACCCTTCACATACTTAGCACCTGCAGGGAATTGAAGCCAAGAATACCTTGGCGACCAAGTAACTATAAGACGGGTGCGAGTACAGTGTCAAGGCAAAACCCTTCACATACTTAGCACCCGCAGGGAATTGACGCCAGGTATACCTTGGCGACCAAGTAACTATAAGACGGGTGCGGGTACAGTGTCAAGGCAAAACCCTTCACATACTTAGCACCCGCAGGGAATTGACGCCAGGAATACCTTGGAAGTAAAGTAACCGTAAGACGAGTGCGGGTACAGTGTTAAGGCAAAACCCTTCACATACCTAGCGCTCCGCAGGGAATTGAAATCAAGAAGGATCTTCTGGGCAATGCTTGCGGAAACGGGAATAACATCCCCGCATAGCGGGAACGTCGAGAACTACATTGTTTGAAGCTCCAAGATGGAATTGGTGGTTTAAACATAATTGATCACTATGTTCAAAACTACCAAAACCTCATGGAGAATCCACACAAGTGGGACTCAACGCTCCTGACTTGCGAGGAGGTTACAGACCTACCTGCATCATACCCAAAGATCAAGCAGGAAAGTCGGGAATTTCTGCAAGTGACATAAGGACTTCCGCGGGAAGAATCCCCATGGAAAACCTTAAAACTAAACCCTTTTCAAAACCCTTTGCTTAAGTCCAAAAGTTCACCTCACTTTATTAAACATTCATGAGAAGAACATTGGACTGGGGGGACTTGAAGAGGTAGGTCCCAGCAGAGCCCAGTTGGACCCGCAGGACTCACCTTGAAGAGAGACGTCTGCGCAGAAACCAACTGGATCCGCAGGACCCACCATGCTCAGAGACGTGACGTCCTTACGCGCAGTACGCAAGCTGTTCCCGCAGGAAATGCCTCCCAATGGTGAAGTACTCCGCCTGTTCCTGCAGCTGCGGATACAAGCCATCAGGGAAGGCCACCCGCGCAGCAAGGCTACACGCACAAGGCACTTAGCTCTCAAATAATTCAGTTGTCACCTGAAGGAATGAGCAAAGCCGGGAACAATCCCGCATAAAGGCGGGAGGGGGAATACTCCCGCCCAAATAAGCCAGTCCGTACGATACGGGAAGATCTTCTGTACTGTACCTGACGAGGTATGGGCAAAAGACCTGACCAAAGATACGACAGCTCATTGACAACAGTATAGCGAGCAGCATGCTCTTGTACTGTATGTCACTATTAGCCGCTGCCTACTCACCAACTCCTGTCATACCACGTGCATAGCCGGTAGTTGGTGGAAAAGGAATAGTACACAGCAGGCCTGGTCACTGTCAGCCGCTGCCTACCCACCAACTACCAGCATGGCACGTGCGTAGGCCACAGTTGGTAGAACAGGAATACTATTCAGCCGGCTATACCTTCTTGGAAACCTACCTTCGGCTATAAATACCCCAAATGGTATGATCATCTCATCTTATCATCATATACTATCTCGTATTACATATTATACCTGATATCTGCTCTAGCAATCTCTTAATATACATTTATATTCAAGAGCAACTAGTCTGATTCTCACGCCGGAGGGTGGTCACAAGGAGGAACCCCCCCCCCCCTCTCAGTGACGAGCTCACGGTGTCTGTTTTGCAGGTTATCAGAAGAACCATCTTTGCCGGGTCTAACCCCTCGTGGGAAACATCTATTTAACCCCCAGGTTATCCGTAATCTGCCTGGGGCCGATTAGTGTTTCTTCAGTATCATTACTACAAACACAATTATTTGCTACCACAAAATGGTCACAAATAGGTCGCTAAAGCCTATCTGCGACTAGACTTTCGGTCGAAAAAATATGCGTAGTGCAACCGAATGTTTTGTGACCAGAATATTTGCAACGAGTTTTAGTCTCTAAAAAATACTTGGTTACCAAGTACTGATATGTTGCTAAGGAGTAATTGAAACTGAAAATGCCGTTTCGAACCGAAAAATCGAAAATACCAAAGCGAATAACCCCGACAGAAACAAAAATAGACGGTTTGGTTTATGTTTCTATAAAAACTGAACTGAACTGAATATATAGAATTCAAAATTTTATTTTTGTTATAATTAGTTTATAAGAATTTATAATATATATAACTCAAATATTTTAGTCCAAATGTATAATAATCAATTAATTATTAATAAACCAAATGTTTTAGGCCCTTATTCATTATTTTGGGCCAATCTTTTTTCTGGCCCAAAATTATAAAGCTTACATGACAATTGGGAACAAAAACAAACAATTTTCATAAACTCAAAAACCAAAGTTACGGTTTTTTATTCGGTTTTAGCTCGAAACTAATTCAAATCGAATTGTGCACACCCCTAGTTGGTATTACATTCAACTTGTTGGGTTTCAACGGTGGTCCGAGACAAAAACGGTTAAACTATTTTATCCGTTTTATTTAATCTAACCCGTTTTAGTTATTAATCAATATTAATTTATGTATGAAAAACGAACAACAAAACGCAGCGGATATTAACGAGTTAAAACGAACCATAAACCGAAACCCAAACCCGGATCCGATTACAAACGCGTACGAGCACGAATAACATAAATAATAATCAACCATAGAAAAGGTAGTCGATATACCTCGGTTATACACAAACCGGGAAGACACCGAAGGTTCAACGAGACACGCTAGAGATGCGACACAATCAAACACCCAAACTAAGATCCGGCGACGGCGGCAGTGAGCGGCGGCGGCGGCGGATTCCGATGGGTAAGATGGCGGCGGCAGTAGACGGCAAACGGTAGCGGACAACACAAGGGAACAATTGCTTGAAGCTATGGTGGTCCGGTGGCTGGCTGTAGATGGTCCGGCGGCTAACACGTTTTTCCGGCGGGTCTCCGGTAACAACAAACAGCACTAGCGGCTGTAAAAAGACGGACAATAAGCACCAATAACCCATTAGAGGCTGAAATGGTGGTCTGTATCGTCTAGGGACCGGAGAAGGCGGCGGCGTGTTTTTTCCGGAAAAACGGCCGAAGGTGGTGGTTCAGGTGTGTATGAGGTCTGGAACAGCTACCACAGTGATGCAGTAAAGGTGCAACACCAATGGAGGTTGTTGGAAAGCTCAAATGGCCGGAATGGAGGTCGCCGGAAAACCGGTCTGCCGGATTTCGGCGCCGGAATCAATGGTGGCAGCTAGGGTTTGTTAAATATTGATTGATTTTATAAATATTTCATCTCTTTCTATTTATAGGAGATGTAATAGGGTTTAACAATTAATCCCGCCCAATTGTTGTAATAGGGTTTAACAATTAATCTCTTTCTATTTAATAGGAGATGTAATAGGGTTTAACAATTAATCCCGCCCAATTGTTAAAACAAAGCCTAATCCAACAATTAATCCCATTATGTAATTGTGTCGGGCCCAGTAAGCGTAAACGTTTAAGTGGGTATATTTCTCGTTACCTCCGGTGTAACTCTAATCCGGATCATGTTCGGGTCGGTCACGTTGACTTGACCCGAAACGTTTATAAAATCCAACACAACTGTCTTATCTTTTTATTATTAAGTTTTGTACCAAGTTTTAACAAACATTTCACTTTTTTGTATGTATAGTTATATTGGAGTGCTAACTCAACCCACAAGAAACCCAAGTTCTTCCCTGAACCCACGAAAGGTGCCAGACCGGCACCATACACGTTTGTGCCGTTTGGAGGAGGACCACGAATGTGTCCCGGAAAAGTGTATGCTCGGCTAGAAATACTTATGTTCATGCATCATCTGGTAAGAAAATTCAAATGGGAGAAAATGATTCCTGGTGTACAGATTGTCGTTAATCCGATGCCAAGCCCAGCCAAGGGTCTTCCGATTCGGCTTTACCCGCATAAAGATTGAAGATGGTGTTGTCACATAAAAATGGGATCTTGATCTTTAAGCATGGAACCATTTTTAATTTTATGTTAAATAATTTGTGTCATGGTCCTTCGCATGTGCATATGCTATTAGAGTAAGTGCTAAAAGGTGCTATTTTGTTGTCTACAACTATCAGTATGTAGCCTAATTTTATATACCGTTTCTCAGTTACAATGTTACATAACCTTATATTGTCCTTTCTTTCAGCTTACTTTGCACCACAGTGTAGATAGCAGTTTAGTTTAGTGTAACTCCTTATCAAAGACGACAAATCTTTTTGGCTATAGTCGGTAATTATATATGACTGAATATATGTGCTTGTCTCTGCAACATCTTTATGTCCATGCCATACTCTAAATAACATATATTTTCCCCTTTTCTGCAGGTTTCTTGTGGTTATAAGAGACTTTAATAAGTGTTTACTGAAGGATAATTCCTTTCCAGGTATACTAATCGAGTTTTGTTATCTTTGTATTTTATTTCTTTCATTTATTATGTAATAGGGGTGAGCAAGCAGGACCTTCATGAAGTCATGGACAGATAGGAAAAATAGATCATGACAAACTTAATAGCTTCTGTATCCAAAAACAGGCATCTATCAAAAAATAATGCAATGATGTTTTAGCTTTAATTTGTACCCACATTTTGGCTTTTTTAAAGCAATGATGTTTTGTGGAAAAAGTAAATAAAAAATGTGCTTATATCATTATGACATTAAAACGCCTGTCCACCGGACGGGTATAAAACTAGTTTTATAAGGGTTTTTAAGTGGTTTGAGATTATAAACATCAAGAACACAAAACAAAAACAAAAAGTAACTTGGAAGATGAAAAGATAGGAAATAGTTTTCTCTAGAATTGTTATACACAATGGTATAGAAGTATGTGTTTTGTTTAATGAAATGGGTGTAAGAAAACTAATTTGAAAGAAATAAACAACTACTAGCGAATTAAACAAGGGCCACGGAAATTTACTACTCGAAAATACAGTCGCAAATTTTGCGACTGAAATCACAATGGTCTTGGCATTAGCTACCAACCAAGATATCATAATCCCAACACATTAATGTTGAAAATGACCATCCAATGCGCATGACAACAAGTTTAAGACGCTAGGTTGATTAGATGATAACAATAACATTTAGTGCTAAATTGCTTGTTAGGTTAAACTTGATCATGCACACATATCGTAGTGGCCTAGTGGTATGATGTTTGCCCCTTTACAGTTTTTATAGTGGGCTCAAATCCTTATAAAAGCAAAGTTGATGGAATTAATGTAAAGAAAAAATGTAGTTCGAAATAAAAATAAATTAATTACTATTTAATAATTTGATTCCATTACTATTTGATTGACAACGAAAGTCACATAAGTATATTTTTTTAAAAAATCATAAATTTAGAGATATTTAAAATATCCGTGTTTTGTTAGTATAATTAGTATTATCTTTAATAATTAATCATTATTAAAAAGATACATGTATATTTAAAAGAGAGAAATGATAAAAATAAGATAAAAAGTGATATAAAAACGACAAATAACATGAGATATTTTTATTTATCTTATAATATAGAAGTATAGATGAGAAGGGATATAATAATAAAATTTCAAAAGGAGCCTTTGAATTGAACTTCGTTTTGGGCAGGTGCGGACCTACATAGTGTTGATCGGGGTCTTGGGACACCAATGTTTTTAAATTTCTTAGAAGCGATATATTAAATTTTTTGAGAACCTCATAAGATTTAATACTTGAAACTGATACTATTAATAGTGATGTGGTCGGGTGAAAAGTCACTTATTTTATTTTTGAAATGTCACATGTTCAAGCCTTACAAGACTATTTTTTGTTTTTTTAGTGTTAGATCATATGATCATTAACACTACAAGTCTGCAACATAACAAGGCTCAATTTTTGTTTTTTTTTAATGTTAGTTATTTGATTATTAATGTTGCATTGTTAATTTTTTAGTGTTAATCAATCATCTAATTGTTAATCTTGCAATAATAACTTTGGAAATATCCAAATACCTCTAAAACACATATCATTGTTTTTAACTTTATATATGGTTTTCTTTGAAAACATCCAAACACCTCTAAAATACCAGTTTTATCTTTCACTAGTTTAAGTTAATGGTTTTCAGCACATGCTTATAAATGAGTGGACCTGGGTTCTATCTCAATCGAGTTAATCAGAAAATAGTTAAACAAAGTGATCGGTCGAAAGGAGCACAAAGTTGATAAATAAATTTATTATGATATTGAAAAAGAGGGTTTATGTGTCAACCGACTCATTTGACCCGTTCAGGTGGTGATGATTAAAAAGAAAGTTTTATTATGATATTTTTTTTTATTATGTTCCCAGCCTCGACCTAACCCGAACAACGACCAACTCGAAAATTTTCAACACTGAAATATGAGACCCCATTGACAAAAAATCTTGGGCCCGCCACTGGTATTGGGTCTCAAAAATGGTTGAGCCACCATTGTCTTAAATATGTATGTGAACTCTAATTTGTGTAGTATTTACTTAGACAGTGAAAAAAAATTTGTTAAGGAATTTGGATTATGAATTTGTAATTTTAAATTGAGGTTGCTTCAAGTTCAATTTCTTGTCACAGAAGTCATTCTCAACCTCAAATTGACTTTTGTAGGTTAACTTCGTACCACAATTTTTTTACCCATTAAACCGTTAAAGAAGCTTATTCAGTTCTAATTGATTAAACTAAGAAAACACTTTATTTTGTTCTTAAATTGCATGAGGTAAGATAGTTATGGGAAATTATCTTTTTACCTTTTGAGGTAAGAAAACACTTTAATGTGTTCTTAAAAGTTGGGAGGCTTTTAACGTTGGACCTTAATCCTTGTGCCATTTAAAACTCTGTGAGTCTGTGGGCTGCGCTTATATTATGTTATGTTAAAACACTTGTTAATGGATTATTAAGTTGTTATTTTTTATTGGGCCATAAAGGCTTTAGTTATGATTAGAGGTGAAAAAAAAACTCGAACCCGGAACCGGACCCGAAATAAAAATCCGGAACCGGTTTCTTAATACCCGGGTTTCTAATATCCGAACCTGTATCCGACCCTACCCGTAGGTTACGGAAAGGGTATGCATTTCGGTACTAAAAACCCGAACCCAAACCGGACCCGATTTGTACCCGGTAATGCCCGAAAACCCAAACCCGTTCCCTACCCGGAACAGGGTTTTTCCAATACCCGAAACCGGGTATTTCAAATACCCGATGTATACCCGAAAATACCTTAAAAATACCTGAAAAATACCCTTAAAAAGTGCAACCTTATAAAAAATCCAATCTATACCCAAAAAATACCGGAAAAAAGCCCGAAAAAACCACAAATAGGGTTTTTTCAATAACCGAAAATAGGATATTCAAATACCCAGTTCTATACCCTACCCGAACCCGATGCATAGGGTATGGTTTTTAGAGGCAATACTCGGACCCGAACCCGACCCGGTTTTTACCAACACCCGATTTGCCGATACCCGGTCATACCCGAACCCGGTTCCATACCTGAACCCGGGTATTTGAAAAACCCGATTTGTGCACCTCTAGTTATAATGAGGTATGCGTCTAGTTAGACTGTAATCGAGTTAGGATATCACGGCAAGGAATGGCGTCTGACGGTTGCCTTCAACCGATTTGAATGAAGGACGCGACGATTTCAAGTGTCTGTTCGATTCCTTTTAAACTCGCAGTCAATCAGACTGTAAATAATCATTTTTTTGTATAAGGGATGCCAAGTTAATCACATTCGTAAAAGTGACATTCTTCAAAATTTTAAGAACACGACTGACATTGGTTTGGAACGACATTAGCTTGGTGGTAGCGGACTAGCGGTCTCTTCCAAAAGACTATAACGTGTACTAGCCTCTCGTGACCCAAGTTCGAATTATAGAACAATGCACTTAATACCATAAATGATTATATAAACATTCGATGATTGAAATTTTATACTTATGGGTAGAGGTGGACAAAATAAACGAACCGACCCGAAAATCAAACCGAGACCGGGGTGTGAAACTGATTATGTAGAAATGGAGCCGACTAAAATTGTAGGTTCGGAACCGGTTTGTAATTTTCTTCATCGAAACCAGTTTCAAACTGGTTAACCGAAACCGGCCAAAACCGGTCAAAACCCAAACTGAAACCGATCGAACATGATAAGAAACCGATTTCAACTCGAACCGAAATCGATTATAAACCAGTTTTAAATTTTAAACCGGTTTATGCACCTCTACTAGAGAACGCATTTTCTAATAATTAAATCATTGATGAAAACGGAAACTAAATTAAATTAATTAATTAATTAAATTAAATTAAATACCAAAAGGAAAAGAGCGAGAAGTTAATTAATTAATTAAATTGACACACCACACCACGCACAAGTGCGGGTGGGTCCATTCGTGTCACATATATATATATAAACAAATCTGTATCTATATATTCATAAAAGTCTAAAACCCTTAATTATATAATGAAATTTTTCATGAGGATTTCGAATTTGATCCTTCAATTTTGAATTCCCAATTTTGTTTTCCTTCAATATTTTTTATAATAATTTATAAATAATTATAGATTTAATTTGATTTTTGGAAGAATCATGGAAGAAGGTCAACAGGCTAAAGATCGAGTCTCCCCTGCTTCAATTCCAGATTTGCCCTTGCATACTGGTATTTATTCATTACTTTTTATCTAATAATAATTAATAATAATAATGTGTAATTTGTTTTGGTGATAATTTGGGGGAAATGATTGATCTTGTTTATTATTCAAAATTGTGTCATTGATTGTTTTTGGAGTATACATTCATTCGTTTTATCGTTTTATTCGATCGCGAGTATTACACGGGTTTGAATAAATGATTGATCTTCGGTTTCGTGTTCGGATCGTGCATCTAGTTTATTGTAAGCCCTAGAAATGAAGCTTTGTGTAAAATTATCAAGTTATTGGATATGTGTTGACTTTGACTAGTGATTTGGTCAATGTGGAATGGTATATGTTTTTCATGAGCCACGTCATCGCTTTAGAGTAATATGATTGGTTTATTGTTGCCATGTCAGCATCATGACATGATCAAACTGCTATAAGTTTATAACCAATGTTACTGTTATGTTTGAAGTTACTAACTCTTACAATTATGATTCTTTTAGCAGGTAATGTGCTTGTGCCCGCGAATAAGGTACTTTTTAGCCTTTGGTCTTGTATTTCCATATGTATATTTTTTAAATAATTTGTTCAGTTAGTAATTTATTTGTATCATTACCAGCCAGTTTCTCCAAAAACGAAAGGATTGCGTCTCCAAATCCTCCTCCGGATGCCGCCGTCACAGGGCCCGTAAGAAACGTTTCCAACCAATCAGAAGCATTGAATGCAAATGGAGCTCGGAACTCTGTAAACCAACCGAATGTTTTTACTCCTCAAGAACAAACCTACTTTTATGGAGGTTAGTTTCTTATAACATACGGTTAACAATGTGATCTTTGTGGTCTTCTTTAATTGTACGTTTGTACTTCAGCATCAGGTTATGATGATGGCTCGGCTATCTGGGGAGACTATTCAAACTATCTTCATGCTGATAACTTGCAAATTGTGCCTCCGGTGAGAATAAAACTTTTTAACTTCTATTTACTTTTAACTATTGAATTCACATGTTCTGATCACTATGTTTCTGATCTTATGCAGGCTATGTATAATGATAATGCATCATTATTCTTCCACCCTGCATACGCATACGATGCCCAAATGGCATACAGCCAGTTTTCTCCGGTTGCTAGTCCCTTATCTCCGTTAATGATAGATGGTCAACTGTTTTCACCACATCAAGTACCAATGTCCCCAAATTATTACTCGCAGCCCGTTTCTCCTCAAGTTACATCTGCTCTTCCAACCTATAGTGGCCAAGAGGCGTTCTCTGAGAACGTCTTTCTGGGTCCCGGATCTGGTTATTATTTGCAATATGCTGGAAATAATAATGTGGGATATTATAGATATCCCGGGGACATCGGTTCTGGTGATTCAGTACCAAATCGATCAAAGCCCTCAGATACAACCAGCTATGCAGCTTCATTAACATCAGCAGCCTTATACCCTGCGCCAGCTGGCATTTATGGCTCATATGAGCACATTTTCAGTCAGGTTTGTTCACTAATTATATGTTTTTTTTAATTTCACTTTTTTTATACATTTTCAATATAGTATATATTGAATGATTATAATATTATGCTCTTGATTTCTAGATTCCACAGCAGCAGACAACTTATGGATACGGGTCGGTATTAGTTTCCTCCACAAGAGGATACCCACAAAGCGGATCTTTTAGAGGGTATGACGGGAATTCCGTTTTCATGGGGAAGCTAGTCACTTAAACCGCTTTGTATCCGAAAAAGGTGGGAAGAACAGGGAACGGGATGCAGCTAACATGATCAATGAATCACATGATACTACTACCAATAGCAGAGGACCAAGGGCATCAAAACAAAAGGGAAATGATAATATTAACGATACTGGTGACAGTAAAAACGACGTTGCTTCTAGGCTCGATCTTGAGCTGTACAACCGACCCGATTTTGTTACAACTTATGAAAACGCTAAATTTTTTGTAATAAAGTCTTTTAGTGAAGAAAATGTTCATAAAAGTATCAAGTACAGTGTTTGGGCCAGTACACCATTGGGAAACAGAAAACTGGATGCTGCTTATCAAGAATCAAAGGAATCGGATGCCACCTGTCCAGTTTTCCTCTTCTTTTCAGTAAGATTCTTCAATGAATAAACAAATTAATAATGTTGCGAGTTTCTGATGATTGAAATTACTTACAGGTAAATGCTAGTGGACAGTTTTGTGGGGTGGCTGAAATGGTGGGACCTGTAGATTTTGTGAATGATGCAGAATACTGGCACCAGGACAGATGGAGTGGTCAATTTCGGGTCAAATGGCACATCATTAAAGATGTCCCCAACAGTCGATTCAGACATAAGATTCTTCAATGAATAAACAAATTAATAATGTTGCGAGTTTCTGATGATTGAAATTACTTACAGGTAAATGCTAGTGGACAGTTTTGTGGGGTGGCTGAAATGGTGGGACCTGTAGATTTTGTGAATGATGCAGAATATTGGCACCAGGACAGATGGAGTGGTCAATTTCGGGTCAAATGGCACATCATTAAAGATGTCCCCAACAGTCGATTCAGACATAAGATTCTTCAATGAATAAACAAATTAATAATGTTGCGAGTTTCTGATGATTGAAATTACTTACAGGTAAATGCTAGTGGACAGTTTTGTGGGGTGGCTGAAATGGTGGGACCTGTAGATTTTGTGAATGATGCAGAATACTGGCACCAGGACAGATGGAGTGGTCAATTTCGGGTCAAATGGCACATCATTAAAGATGTCCCCAACAGTCGATTCAGACATATTATTCTCGACAACAATGACAACAAACCGGTCACTCATAGTAGAGATTCACAAGAGGTATTTATTTTTATAAAAATAAAAACACATTCTTTAAATCTGTATCTAGACTTCTAGAGGTCACGGTTTCGGTCAAGTTTGTGATTTTTGAACTTGTCTTCGAGTAGGTGAAACTAGAAGCGGGTAATGCGATGTTGAAAATATTTAAAGACCATGATGCAAGTACGTCATTGTTAGATGATTTCAGTTACTATGATGAGAAAGAGAAAGATGTGCAGGAAAAGAGGTCTAAAGAGCGGGATTTTACAAAAAAAGTACCGGTTGTGAATGATACTTTAATAACGCAACTTGCTGATAAAGTTGCAGAGTCGCTTCATGTGGAAGAACATAAGGAAGTACAGTAAATATTGTAGTAAGTTCTCGTGCAAAGTGAAGGTTGAATCTGTGAATCTGAATCCTGGATATTGTTGCCTTGAAGTTACATGAGTTGACGTCGACAACCGGGATGAATAACCCTGACTTTCGCAACCTTGTAGTTCTTCATCCCTTCATTGTTTCTAGAGGTAGGTGGTGGCGAGCAACCAAAGACTGTTTCTTGTAATTTTGATGTTCTTTTTGGGGTTATCGCAGTGTGCGATTTAAATTGCTCCCCAAAACAAGTGTACAATTCTCAAGTAAAGGAATGAATGAAAATATCCTGACCCTCTTTTTGCTACTTAAAGGTTTTGGTTATCTACATAAATGTTTATTGTGTGCTTTAAAATACAGGATTCATTGAAAATAAGTTTCTTTAGTATGCAAACTCACTGCTTAATACATGCAAAACATGTCAAAGGTTTCATATGAACTATGTAAATAACTGCTAAAAACTAGGGGGAACTTGGTTTTGTATCACTTACAAAAATATGGTGCACTCAGAAGATCACCATCTCACTCTTATTGAGTTGTATAAATCAATGTACTTTCCAGCAGTTTTATTCCAGCTGTTGTCGATTTGCATAACTTTCTGAACTATATTCGCCCACTCGATTGGTTCTGCAACGAATGGTACAAAGATTTCTTAATACACAGAAATGATCGGTAAAATATGAAGTAATTACGTGAACTTACTTTCATTGTAATAGAAAAATGCGCGATCAAGAGCCTGACTTAGAGAACCTTCATCAAGCCCTTCAAAGACAAACCTTGTATAGAAAAAGAAATAACAACATTCTAATGTGAGATATACTTGATCAAGTATTCAAATACGTAACCTATTTGTGGGAATTAAGGTTGACCCGCAACACTTTCACATTTTCAAGGAAGAAGATATATAATACTTAAAATGATAGTTATACAAAGGGTTAAACCTACTATTTAACTAAGGATGTAAGTCGTAACTACTATTTAACTAAGAATGTAAGTCAGAGGACTAGTTAACAGATTAATTTTAAGTAATTTAATTCATAATTCAAATTATTACCCGTTGGCCATCTCAGGTTGTGACTGATCATCCATATCAAAAACAGTGTCAGCAAGACCACCAGTTTTCCTTACTATTGGTACCTGAATAATCAACCATACAGCGACTTATAGTAGTTTGCAGATAATTATATCATAGCAAGGAAAAAAGTATGTTTTTAACAGAATCATTTACCGATCCGTAACGCATTCCAATCAACTGAGCAAGTCCACATGGCTCATATATAGAAGGAACCAACACCATGTCAGCACCAGCATACAGCATGTGTGACAGCTCTTCACTGCAATTAACATACATATAATGTTATAAAATACTTAGGAACTTTAGGTTTGTAACAAATTCAAAGCATTCTTTGTTAATTTAAGCATTATATGTTACCTATACATCAAGAGTATTCGGATTGTAGAACCTTTGTTATGCTAGAAAAACAAAACAAGCGACATGCAATTAGATTAAATAATACTAATTTATAATAATAATAATAATAATAACAATAATAATAATAATAATAAAAACAAAGACAACACAGTTTAATACCAAATTAGCTAGATCTTCAAATTCTCTTTGAACCCTACCATCTGGAGCTTTTCCAAGCACTATCATTTGTCCACCCTATAAGAAACAAGGAAGAAGAGCATATGTTAATATTAATTTGAGTATTTTATTCTGTGTGAATACGATAAGACTGGTTGTTAAATAACATGTTAACAAACTTACATGCTTTTCAATATGACTAATTGCATGTTTAATTAGATGAAGTCCCTTTTGAGCGACCAATCTAGAAATGCAAACAACTAAAGGCACCCTGCCTTCAAAGGCCAAACCAAGCCCTCGTTGAAGATACTGTTTGCATAGTTCCTTTCCACCAGTGTCGTGAGCTTAATTAAATGACAAAAATGTTAGTACGATGCATTTACATAAAAAGTTTTATTTCTAAAAAGGAAATCACGAAAGTAGCCATTTTTGTGTTAAACATTTATAGTCATGTCACAACAATTTCACACATATGGTCATGAGTTACACGAATAATAGTATATGTGTGGATCTATAATTAATATATGCCCAACTATACGTGATATGGTGTCGCGTATCACAATTGTTTGTTGATGGGAAAAAAAGTCTAATGTGTGAGTAGAAGTAGACACATGGCTCTTAGTGACATGACTAAATGAGTGATGTGTTTATGACATGACTAAGATGACCGCACAATTTTGTTATGTTCTGAATCGGAAAAATTTAGTGCAGTGCATTTATTTGATAAGCCATAAGGAATATGAATAAACACTATGTATATTGGTATATTACCATGATAATTGGCAGGCAAGAATGCTACAGAAGCAGGGTTCCACATAACAGTATCAATCCCATTTAGAATACCATGGTACCTACAGTACATGATAATTAGACGGTTAGGATATGACATAAAGTGGAAATCCAATATGCAACCCTAGCACCATGTATGAAACAGAAATGAACTTATTAGAAGTTCAAGTTTTTTAATAAAAACAAAAGAAAATGTAAAAAAGTTAGTGCATCAAATGATGACATGTGTCCGGTTATAACAAAGTGGCAACACAGTAGAATAAATTAAGTGTCCAATATGCTTACTTGTAACGATTTGTTAGCAAAGCATTTGCAAGCCATCCAGAACAAAGTGTTTCTTGGAGGTAAGTTGGAGACACCGTACTGGAAAAAGAAACAATAATAATCTGTAATGACTCATGCTGAACTCAGGGAATATGTGCGTGTGTCAGTGTGTGTGTGTGCGCGTGCAGTGTAGAAAACATAATTATTAATTAAAGTTTCTTAGCTTCAATGATGAAGTCCTTTTTTGATTATTTACTTCCATTTTTTAGGCAAAATAATGCATTCTGGGTTAAACCGAACAGATTGGCATAATGATACCTCATCATGACGAAAATACTATCAAGTATACATGCTATGTATTATATTAGTCATATTGAATTGCCTGCAGAAGTCCATAAACTACTTACACTACTGAATTGCTGTACACAATGGCTCCTTTCAGTAAACTCAGCCTTTCAGGATTGTGGCCAATGGTTCGATCATCAATTGCCTATTAATTGAAATATACAAAAATAAAATTAATAATAATAATAATAATAATTTTCTCCACCTAATATAGTTAACTAAAAACAAGATAACACAAAATTGCATCTTAATATCATAACTCAAAGCTGATTAATTTCAATTGAAAATTTGGTAAAGAAGAAAGTAATGCATTCATTGGTAAGAGATGAGATGAAACATAACTAATATTATGACTTACCTTGTCAGCAGTTGCATATAAAGATCCATCAAGGCCACACTTATTGAGCTGCTCTTGTCTGCCAAAAGAACCAGAGTATGCTCAATTATGATTTTATCTAAATCTTGGGAGACCATTGGCTTGCATAAACAGATGTTTAAGACAATCTAATGTTTTATAATGCAAAATTATGTTCAATTGAAAACAACTGTGATAATCAGGTATGAAACTGCTGAAAAAACATAGGAAATAAGAAAGACGGTATCGTAAATCTTAAGTATGTTCAGTTAAAGCACCCACAGAAAACATATCACATGTGTATCAATAACAAAGTAGCAATAATAATGAGAATACCTGCATTCCCCATAATGCTCCATATTGTGGATTGTCAATACTATTCTTGGTTTCTACAAAGTACAAATTCTAGTTCTGTTATGTTAATCAAAGGATTCTCGTAGAACCTTTAGTGATCCCCAAAAAGAAAATAACAAACTAGGGTGCAGCTTCAAGCTAAGGTCATACCTGAAGTGAAAGATAACAGTACATGTCCCAGTAGAGCAGTGGCAGTGCACCAATTTGCCATTCATGGACATGTATAATATCAGGTTGTGTTCCCGTTACCTGCATTTAATCAATGACTGCTTAAATACATCCTCAGATTTCTTATATGTAATGTATAATTGTGTAAATATGGATATAAAACGTATTCAATACATCATAGATTATATTTTTTTCATCACAACTAGAAAAATGTACATAACAACCTACAAACCTGCATCCATTCAAGGCAGGCACGGCTGAAAAATAAATAAGCTTCCAACTCATTGTATGAACCGCCATATACATCTTCACCTTTAAAGAACTGGTTCATTGGTTCAATAAATATAACTGGAATATCTGATACTAATCCACTGTATGCGTTAGTTTGGATCCAGTTTCCATCAAAATACGAATTATATGTAGTCAATAATGATAATTCTTGAATGTCGTCCTTCTGGATACACTCATATAAAGGAAGCATAATAATAACTTTATGTCCGCGTAATAAACACGCACGGGCTAGCCCAGTTACAACATCACCAAGACCACCGACTTTTGCTATTGGTGCCATTTCAGCAGTCACATGAATAACATGCAAAAGATCAGAATCCTTCTCTATGTTAACAGGAATCTCTGGATTCATATCACGAGTGTGAAACCTCCTCTTCCAAAATGGGACTTCATCGCTCGGGGAAGGCCAGTCAACATCTTTGACCAAACCAGTCAATGGTTCTGGTTTGTCAGCAGCTACCTATAAAACGCATAACAACATTGAGATGATTGCTCATTAACAGTTGTTAAGTAGATTATAATATGCCAACATTTCATGGTTCAGAAAAAAGAAAAAAAAAAGGATGTTATGAAAGATCAGCTAGTAATCAACCACTAAATACGCATATCAAGAGTCATGTTGTGAGACTTTTACGTACTTAAGGCAAACTGATAAAAATCAATCAAACATTTGCACTTGGATCTTATGTATGATGCAATTCGAATATTCAATCTTAGGGAGCTAGACTCTGCTTTATAAAGCATAACTTCCCTAGAAAGTAGAGGATTTGTTTTTAACAGACGAAGTGTGTAGATATTACATCCATCCATTAATTTTAGTTTTTTGTGATTATTTTGGATACTAAATGTTTTCCATACAAGCATTAATTCTATAAGATAACTAGCACAAAAGCCATATATTATGGTGATAATTCAGTAAGCACATGCAAACAATAAACAATAATGGCTGAGAAGTAATTAGAGACGCATGGAGTATAACAATAATGAAGAGTTTGACCCAATGATCTTGTTTAAATGAGGTAATTACTAATTAACAGTACACTATCTAATAGTTAAATGGTAAAGCATATCAACTGTAATTCTGTATGTCATATTGTCATTAATTACAGAGTGTTTAAAAGTTAAAACAACAAAATCATAACTAAATAGTTTAACTCACTAATTCAATTTCATTTCAATGTATTACCACTAGTAATATGCACTTAACATAATCAATATATAACACGTTAAATCTAAATAAACCTATATTAAAAATAGCCATCAGCTCTTCTGTTGCTAAATTGCTAGCTAATCAAACGATAACAATTATTTCGAGACTCAATTACACAATTATCAATAATAATAATAATAATAACATTTGAAATAGTCGTTACCTCATCCAGACGAACTGCTTGAATTCTGTAACCGATTGAAGACCGATTCGTTAAATATAAATTAGTCGTGGATTTGAACGCAAACTTCTTCTTATTCTTCCGAATCGATACATATACTGGAGAACTGACGGCAACACTCATAATCTCCATCGATTAACCTAATAATATAGCCTAATTGAGATTGTGATGAAGTGATCAACGGAATGCATGAACAGAGCAGTTGAGATTTATTATTATTATTATTATTTATGACGTAATCCAGTGTTAATCGAGATTCGAGTAATATTCGTTGTTAGCTCAAGTCTCCGTAACATCACTTTTTCCATCAGTCACGTAATTCTAAACTTCCAAACTATCTTTCTTCATCAAGTGATGATGCTAACGTCTACCGTTAAAACTTGTACATTTGGATTTCGTAAAACCTGATTGTGACATAACTTTGATGATATTTAATTCATCATTTATTTATCCCCACTGAGATCTTTCAAAACGCACTTATTAAAAATATTAAAGTAACGGTTATTTTTTTATTCTTTATATAATTATGTTTTATCTTTTATCTACTCATAAGTTACAATCACTTTTAATAAGTATTAAAAACTATGAAATAAGAACATTGTTTCTTTAAATTTATTGATAAACAGTAACTTTTTATATTTATAGATGAGCTGTTGTGAATGCTCTAATAGATTTAAGATCTAGACTTATGAGTATATTGATGAAGTTATGCCAACGAGTATTTTTACCATTTTTACTTTTATTGGTATATCCTATTAATATTTAAATGCGTTAAATAGATCTTGTACGTTGACGGGTTAAACCTGATATAAACTCGCAAATTAGATCAAACACTAGAATCCAAACATGATATATATATTTAAGAGTTGACATGAACATGAACGGTTTAACTTGAATTTTTATTTTTTGTTTATTGTGTTTTAGTTTTTCATACCAATACTCTCTAAATATAAATATACAAATGCATATAAAACAATTACTATTAGTTTATAAGAAGTTGATGTCAGTATCTATTTTAAAAATATAAAATGGTTAAGACAGTTTAAATCACTGAACTAGCCTTATCAATCCAAAGTCCAAACCCAACCTACTTAGCTACACATGTTCACAATTCAACCAAAAATGACCCAAATCCATGTATACTAAACTCATACAAGACTTCAATCACTTCATTATAACTCTGCGTGACTGCGTGTCATAAATCACATTCTTAAGTATATTAATAATAAAAGTTAAGATAGCATGTTATTATAAGAGTCATGCTAAAGGTACACCACATTTATTGAAAAGTGTACACTCGTGTAAATATCATTCACTTATCTTATATATGGACGTGTAGATCTGATATACGTGCATATAACACTTGTATGATATGTGTGCATATACTTATTGAGTACGCCCTGGTATACAAATGCTTCTTGTTGTATACACATATACGATCGTATAATTCTTGAACATTATTTGTCTATGGACGTATAGTTCTTAAAACAATTAAATCATTAAGAAGGACTTGATTCATTAATGAATGTATTCTCTCCATGTTAAAAATATAGATTAATAATAAAGTGTAGTGTATGTGATTTTATTGAGTTTCATATGAAAAAAGAGTTTTAAGGCTAAAGAAATATGTCACCGTCTCACACCACCTGTCATTGCCATCTTAGCCAACGGCCAAACGTGAAACAACCGCCCCTATTAATCACCTCCATGGTGGACCCGAGTAGGGCTGATACATTTTATTATTATTTAAATTAAAGAATGATTTTTTTTAGTGTGGTATATGTGTACATTTGATTATCATTTAATTTTGCTGATTATCTTTATAATCAATATGAACTTTTTCTAGTGAAGGTAAGTTTGTCTTTGTCGGTATCATCGTCCGATTTTACAAAAATGGTCTTGTCGAAGAAGACGTCTGAAGAAAATTACGTAATTGAAGAAAACCGGAGAAAGTTAGTGAGTCTGTCTCATTAGAGATAACTTGGTTATTGATGATAAATTTCGAAGTGTATGTAATAATATACATGTCTAGTTATAATTCATCTCTTTTGATGTTATTTTTTTGTTTTTTTAAATAAAAGCCAATATTATTGAAACCAAAGCCAATCAAAACAAACAAAAAAACAAGAACATAAACAAACATACAACCGCTTACGATAAAAAAATTCATAAAACTAAACCTGCACCACTTCTCTTCCTATAAACATGTTCATTTGCTTGTTTGTTTCACAAAACTGAACATAATAAACTTTTTGTTAGTGCCAAAATGGAGGGTATTAAATATAATAATAGTCAAATTACTTAAACCCGAAACAATATCTTTTAATAAAATATTATGTATTTTAAAAGGTTAGTTAGCATCAAAGTTACATCTTTTGATTAATATTGATATATTCATGTCCAGGTGGAAAAACAATTGTCATACAAAGGTGGTCCAACATACCTGTTCACTAAAAAACATATGTTAAAACTTTGATCATCACATCAACCTTTTCTTTTAGTACCATTCCAAATTATGTCCTAGTAAAAGAAAACACCAAAAGTTGCTTCATGCAAAAGATGACCAGCTTTCACAAAACTACTTGTCCAACGACTTTTAATCAGTGTTGTAGAACTTGCTAGACGCTAATCGAGCGATGGAATAAAGACTAACAATTAAGCGGATTAAAATTTATATGTAACTTTTTTAAGAGTGAACTGCGGTTATCATCCCTGTGATTTGTCCAAATCTACGGTTTTAGTCCAGTAGTTTCAAATTGTGATTTTCGTCCCTATGGTTTCATTTCACTTGCAATTAAACCCGACCACATTAACCAGTTAAGTCTAGTCCTTAAACCCACCAGCGTGCCCCTCACGTGAGGGGCATTTCTTTCCTTTTCTCCCCAAATACACACCAACGCCTTACATGAGGGGCTTGCGAATTACGATTGGGGTTTTCTGAGGGAGAAAATGGACAATCTTCAACCAATAGACGCGATTTTTACAACCATGATTTTAACACACCATTCACCTATCAGTTAACTATCCCAAACCAAGCAATCAAAACCGAAAACCGCAACTATTACAAACCAAGAAAAGGCTAGTGTTTGAAATATAGCAAGAAACATCATCATCATCATTATATATATATAAATAAATACAACACAAATCTTCTCCATTACTACTAACTTAGCAACATAATCCATAAATATTCAACAACAAAAAAAAAGCCGGAAAATAAACCCATAAAACAAGCAGTAGTAGTTGCAGTAGTAGTTGATATGATATGATATCATAATTTTCTTCCTTTTTTCACCCTATCTCAAGAAAGAAATTACCCTGATAATATTAATACATACACATAGATGACATATAAAAATCACCTTTTTTTCTTTTCTTATATTCATTCATTCATTCACCTTCACACATCAATCAGTTGTCATGGGCTGGCTCATGCAGCACCTGAACCGAGCCTTACGAACCGTGGTCATGATCTCGGTTTCAGCATGTTCCAGCATTCTAACCACCTCTGAGAACGGTGGTCTGACGTCTGAGTTCCCGTCCCAGCAACGGACCATGATTTCACCGAGTACTGGAAGGCAGTCGGGCGGGATGGTGGGGCGGACTCCTTTGTTGACCACTGCAAATGCTGCTTGCACGGCTGTCATGTTTTGGAACGGGAGCATCCCGGTTATTAGCTCCCAGAGAACTATCCCGAAGCTGTACACGTCTACTTTCTGTGTGTAAGGCCTATGCTGAATCATCTCCCTACGATTATACAAGTAGAGACAGTTCTCTAAATGTAAGCATACCAGTCATGTTTATATGTATGTATGTATACATATGTATATTGGATGAGGTTCATCACAAAAGACTAAATTATCGTGAGCACAAAAAAGAACAAACATGAATCGTTTAGTTTTTTCTATATATGTTTATGTTTATGTTATACACACACACACACACAACATTAGAAGATATGTATAAAGATTGCCTTTCAACCATTTTCTTGATTTAAATTTGAAAAATAAATGTTTTATTGTTCTATCTGTTATAGCAAAAAATGTCTTCTGCATGGAAGCATATACAAATGTTTATGTATATGTTGCGAGAAAGCAACTACCAACCTATCATTTTTTTAATTCTTTTAATAATTAAGGTTAGTATTGTAAAAAAAATTAAAAATATGTAGCTCACGAAGTTACATATATGCATCTCATATATGAGGAACATATATGTAGCTTACAAGTTATATATATATAGAGAGAGAAAAGGGTTAAAATAAAAATACATAGTTTTGTAGGAATAACATAAAATTTAGAGTTAGGAAACTATGTAGCATAAATACTAGATCCTAGGAAACTATTTGGTATTTTCAAAACTACCAATCTCAACCACTAGATCATAGATCCAAGGGCTTAGATTTATTCTTACTCTTCCTAGAAAACTATTTCTTTTTATTATAACCCACCCCTATATATATATATGTGTGTGTGTGTGTAACTCACTAACTACATATAGTTTTTTATATTCTTTTATTTTTAGCAAAGATTAATAAGATACAAAAAGAATGAAAAAATAAATTAAAAAAATATCTTTTAAAAGTGATTTTCTGTAAGTTAGTATCTCGTATCTTTATAGTTCTCATGAACCCTTCTATGTGTGTGCGTACGTGTGTGTGTGTGTGTGTGTGTTTTAGCAATTTACATTCTATGGATATATGCATTACTCGAACCGAACCACCCGTTCACTATTCGGGTTGGTAGGGTTAACTGGATTACAGTAAATTTTTAGTATGCAATTATTAAACACTTAACAATTAAAACAATCCTACTAACCTGAAATAAGTTTCACATAACGAAAAAGTTAAAAAACAAATTTAAAAAACACAAGAAAACTTACGGGGCCATCCAACGGTAAGTCCCAGTCTCGGGTGTCATCCCTTCAGTCTGCACTTCAATTCTAGCAACACCAAAGTCCGCAATCTTAATCGACTTATCAGCCGATATCAAAAGATTATCCGACTTCAAATCTCTATGAATCAATCCAAGCGCATGCACATATTCCATCCCTCTAGCAACATCCAACGCCTGCTTAACCGCCAACTTCAACGGCACAGATCGGTTTTGCCGTTTAGTCAAAAACTGCCTAACCGAACCACCCTTCGCATACTCCGTCACAATACACCACACCATCGGTTTCCTACACGCACCAATAAACCTCACAATATTCGGATGCTTTAATGTCGCAAGCATCATAACTTCCTGCTGAAACTGTTGCTCCATAAGTTGACCCCGGTCAACATCATTTTCAGGCTTTTCTAACAGCTTAATAGCAACATCTATACCATTATAAGACCCTTTATACAGCTTCCCAAACGCACCTTGTGCAAAAGCGGGGCCCATACTCAATTTCCTTAAATCAATCGTCCAATCATCAAAATTCTCAAGCCCTTCGGTTGGAAACCGAGGGTCCAACAAAGCTCGAGCCAACGCATCATCACTTAACCCTTGTGAAACTCGACCTCGGTTCACACTTTGTGCGTCCGTGTAATTCTTGGTGCGTTTTAAACCCTGGTGGTTTAATATACGTGTGTGGGACTCGTTGGACCCAACACTACTGTTGTCAAGAGACATTGCAACCGACCCGCCACCGTTGCTCATTTGCAAACTGTTGAAACTGTCGATTGACATGTTTGACCCTTCACCGAGCTTGTGGTAAAACCCTTGTGACAGGTCAATGAAATTATCGTGACCGTTGTTTAGGCCCATCATGCCTGTAAACTTTGGAGCCTCTAACATTATTTTTAACTTTGATTACCCCTTCAGCATGCGTAAAAACTCAAACTTTGACCCGTGCACTGCCCCGTCTAACAAAATACAACACAAAGTCAGAGATCAGTTTTAGTTAGGGGTGAGCAATAACCAAAAAGTTAACCGAAATGAAAACCGATTAACTGAAAACCGACAATCAGTTATCGCTTTTGTTGTACCCTCGGTTCACTGAAATTAACCAAACCGAACCGAACAATTCATACTTTCATGTATTTCATGTTTTATATATTCATTTCATGTATTTAACTATTTATACCTCCTTTTTAAGCAAATAAATTTATCCCAACTTTAGTTTTTGTTATCAACCAAAATTAACCGAACCGGTCCACCAGACAAAAAAAAACTGACAAACTAACCTTATAAACCGAACCGAAAACCGACTAACTAATTAAACAAATTAACCAATGACTTCGGTTTTAGTTTCGGTTTAGGCTAATAACCAAACCATGCACACCGCTATATTCAATATCAAAACATATCACATAATGGTTAACACTTTACAAGATTAAGCAACATATACTAATTCATTAAAATTAAAACTTATTATGTCTAAAACTGCAAATCTAGGGTTAAAAAAAGCTCAAGAATCCTAATTTCAATTTAAACAAAAGCAATCAACTCCAATTAACGATCTTTAAGTCATTAAGAAGCTCAAATTCACAACGCATGAACAAATCAAACCCTTAATTACCAACCACCATCATCAAAACACACCAATTAACTCCATACCCACAAAACCCCCAAATTACAACCAATCAAGCACACACACCAAAACCCCACAAAATCAAAACACTTAAACAAGCTCAAACCCTAAAATGCTTACATTTTTACAGTCAAACGATGCATACGTCAACAATATGCTAAACAATTAGAGTAAAAAAGAGACAAAAGCTTACAGATTGAAATTAGGGTTTGTTTCATGTATTTATAGTTTTATACCTTCATTTCATGTATTTCTTAAAATAAAAAATATAAAATAAAATGCCCAAATTTAGTTTTGGTCATTAACAGATATTAACTGAACCGAAACCAACAAGCTAACCGTATAAACCAAACCGACTAACCGAAAGCCGATTAATTGATACAATAAACTAACCAATGGTTTAAAAAACTAAAAAACATAAACTAATATATTGAATTTATAGCTTATTAAGTCTGATACTGCAAATCTAGACCTCAAAGTTTGAATCTTTTTACATTTTTAGATTAAAAAAACCCTAAATTCAATTTAACAAAAGCAATTAACTCCAATTAATAATCTTTAAATCATTATTAAATCATTACGAATCTCAATTTCACAACGCATGAACAAATCAAACACTTAATCACCAACCACCATCATCAAAACACATCAATTAACTCCATACCCACAAAACCCCCAAATTACAACAATCAAGCACACACACCAAAACCCCACAAAATCAAAACACTTAAACAAGCTCAAACCCTAAAAAGCTTACATTTTTACAGTCAAAGGATGCATACGTCAACAATACGCTAAACAATTAGAGTAAAAAGAGGCGAAAACTTACGAATTGGAACTAGGGTTTTGTTTGTTGATAATCGAATTGACGATTGAGATAGTGATTAGAGAATATTAGAGAAGATCGTGATGATGATGATGATGATAATATTGGGAATGTTGGTGGGTTTGACGCCGACGAAAAGAAGACGATGAAAGTCTAGAGAGAGAAGATGAAGAAGAAAGAAGAAAGAAATGGATGAACAACTGGTCTTCCTTCTCTTGCTTATTTTATTTATATTATTATTATTATTATTTGTTATTTATTAATTATTTTTATTCTTGACAACAGGGCCAGCATCACTACTAGTTTGTTTATATGATTAGTCATTTATTCACAAAATTCCTGTGTTAGTTTTTCTACGTGGCTAGTAGCCGGAACCGGAAGGGAGGTGCGTTTTCGAAACTGATATTAAATTCGGTATTGATTTGTTATTGCCGGTGTTAAATTGGTATCAAGTTTTGATTTGTCGGTATTAATACTGGTACGGTTCGATACGGCACCCGTATTTCTTGAAATTTGCATGAAATACCGGTACCGTATCAAGACTTAACTGAACATTTCAGTACCGGTATGAAAAGGTTGTAATTTTCGGTACCCGTATCGATCTCATTCCTAATTGGTAGTTCAGTGATATTAAATCTTAATTAATGTTCGGCTGTGCATGGTTTGGTTGGATTAGTTTTTGGTTAAAACCGAAACTTTTCCTAATTAATGTTCCTAATTGGGTTCGGTTTCTTTTTATCACTTAAGCTTGAAATTTTTGGACGAAAAAAATTGATACAAAATAATGAATTTTGGTCTAAATCATATTGTTAATAACTAAGTAACTGATTATTATATATTTAGGTTAATATATTTAACTTACATAATATATATTAAATCTTAAAAACCACTTAATATACATAAATGAAACCTATAATTGCGGTTTGTTTTTCGGTTTTTATTAAACAAAAACCTAACCATAAGTTCGATTTTACAAAAATATAAAACTTCAAAACCGTCGGCCTTTGTTTTGATTCATGTTTTTTTTTAGTTTTGAATCGGTTTTTTCTGTATCGTGCACACGCTTTTAGCAATTTGGTTAAGTGTGAATTGGTGGTTAAAGGGATGACTTTAAAGAAAACGATTAATGAATCAAATGTTATGCAAATATGTTTTTTTAACACTTGAAGCTCACTTAAGGCATGTATGAAAATTTGTGGAGATTTTAGTTGGTTAGAACTGATGTTAACTAATCTTAGATTGATCAACTTGGTGAATTTGACCATGTAAATCTCATATACATAAACAAATACATCATTTAGGAAAAGAATTCTTCAGTTTTTGGAAAGAAGAAAAAAAGAATCAAGAAAAAAGTATTTCATATTAATAGTGAGGTTTAAGGAGAGCATACATATAAAATGTGTATTAATAAATGAAGTTCTAGTTATAAATGTAACAATTGCAAAAGTTTGTTTGCATTCATGGTTTGTACCCTTTGCTGTCTTTGTTGTAAGTAAGGAATCCATATTAATCAGTTTTAATATTACTTTTTGGTTATTAGTGGAGTACACATTATATTTAGGGTTTTTTCATGTACTTACACGTTTGTGTTTCTAGGGTTGTAGGTTAGCTAGCTTGGTGTCTCGCTTCTGTCTCTGCACGATGTCTTTACCTTTTATATCTCTTCATCTTTCTGATACAGATTTCACCTTGGATAATCGTTCGTATTCCTCACACTAGTAAGTTTGATCAAAACTTTGTGTTTGGTCACTTTTATAAGGCCTTGGCATACTTGTTAAATTAAATCATGTACATTAGTGTTATTCGTTACTAGCAGGTCACACGATACGCGTGAACCCGATAACTAGCCAAGAGGGCAGATGGTGATATCAGAAAAGAGCCCCTAACCATAGATGTTGATATTCTTTGCAAGCATAGCTTAAGTATGTGATGCATCAAATTACTTATGTTTGAAATTTTCTTGTTTAAAATTTTGAAATTTTCTTGTGTAAAATGAAGTAAATATATACTTGAGAAAGGGTTAGAAATTTTATGCTTGAAATTTATTTTAAATAAAAAAAAAATGTAGACCAAGTCACCAAAGAGTTATAGGGCCACCATAGATTTAAGCCCATGAAGAACTTAAATTCAAGTTGTCCTGTGCTGAAAATAGTCATTGTATGCTTACGGTAGGTTGACCATAAGTCTATGGTGGACCAAACATCCAATTTTTAAAGTTCACAATAATGTGTTGGTTTTTAGTTTTAGAGTAAACTATACGATTGATCTTGTGGTATGTTCATATTACAAATTTGACTCTTTTTAAAAAAGCCAATGTATAAGGTCGCTATTGTTTATTAAACCGTCACAAGACTGATCCTGTTTAAAATTGGGTAAATGTTTTTAATTAAGTTTAAAGTAGATAGAGTTAATCTTATGAATCGACTTATCCATGATGTTATTATTTGTGTAATCACGGTGAGCCCATCGCTGACCACTATTATCACAAAGCATCACTTCGTAGTATTAATAACCTTTCAGCTATTAGGAGTTTGTACGAACACTTGGACACTTAAATTGGAACTTAGACCATTGCTTAACCCAAACTGATATGTTAGGTGCAAAACTTACAATTTTCACACTTTGGTCATTTTCGATTACGCATTTCACACTTTAATAGGTACAGGTGATTAATTAAAATAGTGATTGATCAATTATACTAGGCATTTTACTAAATTCGGAATTTTACCTAAGTCATGTTTAAAAGGAGTAATTTACTCTTGTTGAAAAGGTGAAAGTATATAAAGCGTAAGTTTTTATTTTATTACATAAGAAATAGTATCGTTTAAGATAAGCATTCAACCAATCAATGATATAACAACCTTCATAAAACAGAAACTTATTTAATGAATGCTTATGGATTGTTTTGTCTTGTCGTTCAATTTAGATAAATTGATTAACGAAACATATTTATGATGATAAGCAGATTCACACATTGTTTATCATACGTGTAAACACAAGATGTAATATGATTATGTTATTTATTAATGATGTACCTCCAGACTAGTTTAGATAAAACCCAATTGTATGGACATGTCTTATCAGTTATCCAGACTTACATAGGTCACTAATTGACAAGAGATAGCTTAAGTAAAGATATCGGTCGTACTTACTACATAATTGTCATAAATTATCCAACCAATACTTATAATAAATATCATCTTAATAGGTAAGCTCATACCATACCCTCATTAAGTTACTTGTATTCGTACATTTATTGATAGCTTAATTACCCGAAATATCAATTCGGTAAGATAAAAGGTATAAATGAAATATAAAATTTAATTAAAATAACTAATATTTTAATCTTACTTAATTTAAACTAAATATGGATAATCTATCAACTGGTTTGTAGTTCAATCAAAACAAAGTGTTAGATACGGTGAAATCTTTTGCAAGTTGCGAAGGCTAAGTTCCATTGTGGCATAATATATAGGAGCTAGGGTGTGTAAGTTTGACGGTAAAAGAACACAATGATCTAAAATAATAAACAAACTATATAAAAGCTTTTAAGGATAAAAAACTTTTAGGAGTTCTGGATAAGTTTTCTTCACATTTTCTTTTTTCACATTATATCGATATCCAAAATACCATTCGCTTATTCGAATTATTGATCTCCTCATTTCATACATCTAAACTACAAGAAAATCACATATTCAATATTCCACTGTCCCCATTGTTGCAAAAATCATAAATTACTAATAAGGTTGACCCTTCCGGTTGACCTGGTTATTTAGGTAGAAACTTTTTAAATAATTTGACCCTCTACGGTGAGTCGTGTTGTAGGATAGTCAAACTGAAGTAAGAAGGATGAAGGAGTAATATAAGAGTTCTCTTGAACGGCATCCGGCAACTATTTCATTGCTTTGTATGGAGAGAAGAACTGAAAGTTTTGTTTATGTTTGGGCTTTTTATTTAAAAAAGAAAACAAGCCCACTATTCAAAGTTTATAACCCAACATTTTTAAGGAAAAATAATTACCCGGATTAATATTTGAACCTGATTGCCCAAGGATTATTTGGTACTTATAGTTTCATCGTCAAAACACTAGTAAATTGTTAGACGTAATCTCTAAATAAATTTAATATTGTGCATTATTGTTTGATTACACTACTAAATTTATTTGGTTAGATTTTATTATTTTGTATAATATATCTTTTTATCATTTTCTCATTATAGTTAAGTAGTTTATTTAATTTCCTCATATATAGTTTTATAAATTTATTACTTTATTGAATTTTTGTTATTTTAAAGAAATCATGTATTTAAATCATGCATATTAGCAGTTTTGAAAATGATACAAACAAATAACACGATTTTATAGTTATTTTAGATATGAGACCTAGTCGGAACTACATGTCGAGGCTCCTGTTCTAATTAGTTAAAATCATTCGGTAACGGAGTAATATAAATGCTAACTAATGTTAGAAAAAATATATTCTATAACGACCCTCCTGTTGTATGGTTCTGGTTCCGCCACTGGTCGCAACGCTCAGATTTTACCAGCGACCAAGTTTTACCAACATATTTTTAGTTTAGGTACCGTAAAGAAAGTAATCAAAACCGACCGAATCGGCGTCGATTCATCGCCACAACACTCGGTTTTTACCAACACCATTGGTTTTACCGACTGAATAAACGCCATTTCGAATATTTAGTTTGTTATATGTAAATTTGATGAGTTTATTTTTGGGTTTTAACGCTTAGGTTTTACCAATATTGTTTATACGGTACCATTACGAACGTAAACGAAACCGACCTGCCCGGCACAACACGCCAGGGAAAAAACTAGTTTTATTATAAAAAAAAATTATAAAGACACTAAACTTTAATTTACCAATATTTAATAGTATCATTATCTAGTAATGAAACTCTTTAAACCATATACTTGGTAAAACGAGATATAAGATCTTGGGGGTATATTTAAGTCTTTTTAATGTCGTGGGCGTTAAAGTTACTTTGGCAAAGGTTAGTCAGTGGGACATCACTTCCTTCATAGGTCAAAAGACGTTAAAAACAAGCTGAGTTGAAGTGTTAACGGATTTTAAAATCTTCTACACTCACACACTATAATTCAAGAACATTTTTTAAATTAAATTGAGGAGAGTTAAACAGGGTTACACCATCATCATCATCGTACTCAGTATATCCCACCAATAGCAAAGCTATAGTAGGGTCTGAGGAGGGTAAGATGTAGACAGCCTTACCTCTACCCCATAAGGATAGAGAGGCTGCTTCCGGTGAGACCCCCGCTCGATAGTAGTTTTGCATCAAGCCTTGGACATAAGGCACATAGCACTCAATCATCGGGACACCGGCTGATCGGTGCATGTACCCTTGTCTTTCGGCTATCAACGCCACTACATGATGCCTGATTAACCGTCCGTCACTTTTAACGTTATTTTCACAAGATTAGTAAAATAACGTCAAAATTAGTGCAATTTCACTTTTGCCCACCCGAGGGTTCACACATATATACATCATATGTGCGCACCGCAAGCAGGGCTAACACCATTTCCTTTATATTAGACTATGTATGTAATTCAAGATCATCTTTGTTGAATGATCTTTACCTCGAATATTTTGAAATCCTCCATCTATTCCCTTTTATTTTCTCGACACACATAAGTTGCTCGTCGTTTCCCTTTACTCTTCCCCGACGAATGTAGTGGCTCACTCAAGGGTTCCTCTTCCTCTGTGTCATTGAGAATGACAACGAGTGTCCAAAAACCTGAACTGTAATCGTTTAACGATTGTGTTTGGTACACTTTGAAAATTGATTCCTCACCGGCACCCATTTTGGAGAATTCCTTGCCAATTCTTAAACCGCTGAAAGAGTGAGCACATAGTAATCTTGAAGGTACCGGGTATTAGCCAACTTGAAAATGCCGTCTTTATTTGAACATCTTCTATCAACCAAATCTTCGCGTTCTTGACCTATCATCTTTTACATTACAAAGTTTAGGGACCCAAAACCCCTCTTAGGGCCGGCTCCAAGAACGTAAAAAACACTCAAGAATGCTACATCTCTTACCAAAAAAAAAAAAAAAAAAAGCTCTTTTAGGTGATCTAAGACAAGATGATTAACATGAGGTGAAATAATCAGATAAATAATTCAAATAATACAATAAACATATCCATATGTTACACTACAAAGTATATGATCCCAAAATGCAACTTCATAAACACATATATATGTATTTATATCTATGGTAACACCTTCCTATCCAAAACACCAGGAACTTGAGGTGAAAAATAAGGCAGTTGCAATTTCAACACCCTCAAATCTTCCGATAAACGCATAAAGCTCGAGTTTCTAGCCAAAACATCGGCCGACACCTCTTTCCTCTCGACCATACCCCTCGAGTACTGCTCAAACTTTTCAATATTCGCCCACAAACCCGCAAGCACCCGAGGGTCACTCTCACACTTAACACTCTCTACCCAGTTTGAAGCCTCCTCTACTTTCGCCCAAAAACACGAGTCTTGTGTTACACTCGCAAACTTACTCCTATTCCTATTACAGTTATCGTTTTCACCATATATGTCGCGTTCCCTCCACCATTTATCAAAGATTTCATACCTTCGTTCTCGCCCGTGTTTCAAATAATGTCCTTTTTTACGATGATCCCCCTTGCGATAATATTCAGCAATGTCGAGTGGCTCGACGAGGAGCTTATAGGATTGTGACGCGTACACCCATTTGGCTCGTTTGTGGAAGTCGTGAGGGAGTTGATTCTTTTCTATCATGTCGATAACGTTGTTCCAAAACTTACCAAGTTTCACGCAGTTAATGAGAACTTTGAAGTTTCGTTTAGACACGTCTCTTAACTTGAACGCATCATAGTATCCGAGCTTGTCGTCGGATTTGTCACACAAGGCTTTGTACCACTCGATTTGTGCTCGTAGTGGTGCAATCTTTGATAAACCGATAGCTAACCCTGCGCTATTGAGGTTCGGTGTACGCCCTATTCGTCTAGCTCCCCTTAGGCAATCTTTGATGGGCTTAACCATGTGTTCCTATTAACAAAAGTTAATAATAATTATAAGAGTAAATTGCGGTTTTCATCCCTGTGGCTTGTCCAAATCTGCGGCCTTAGTCCAATGGTTTCAAATCTGCGATTTTCGTCCCTGTGGTTTTATTTCACTTGCAATTATACCCGACCTCACTAACCCCGTTAAGTCTAGTCGTGAAACCCATCGGTGTGTCCCTCATATGAGGGGTAGTTTTGTCTATTTTTTCTCCCCAAATACACCTTAGCCCCTCACGCAAGGGGGCTTGCGAATTTGGGGAGAAAAAAAGACAAAACTACCCCTCATGTGAGGCACGCTGATGGGTTTAACGACCAGAATTAACGGGGTTGGTGAGGTCGGGTTTAATTGCAAGTGAAATAAAACCACAGGGACGAAAATCGCAGATTTGAAACTATTGGACTAAAACCGCAGATTTGGAAAAACCGCAAGGACGAACACCGCAGTTTACTCTAATTATAATTTGTATTAGTATTAGTAAACCCTAAACCGTAAACCATAAACCGATACTGATCATACTTACTTGACCGGCAGAAACTGACTGCGAGGCTAGTGTGAGTCCGGCTTCATAAGTGTTGGATTCACATAACTCATCTTCGGTTCGGTTCAAGTATTGTAAACTAATCTTTTCGACGTAACTTTCATACTCAAGGTGATCATTAATACTCGAGCTAGGAGAGCCCGACGCAAACGTCAAATGAAGCATTCTAACTATGGCAACAACGTCATCAACACAAACCGCTCCATCACTCGAGCAAAACATGAAATTCCCAAAAGGTGTAAACGAATTCATAACAACCTCCGACGATCGGGCAGTGGCCTCGACATAGCCAAGTACAAAACGAAACAACTCGGATTTCTCGTGGTCCGTGAGTTGGATCCCGAGATCACGAATAAAGAAAGGGGAGTTCATGGTTAAGTGCCAGGACTTTAACATGGTGTGAAGGTGGGTGGTGATGGGGGCTAATGGTGCTAATAATAACCGCGGCATTATGTCGAACTTTGATACAATGTGACAGAAATTGCCGCCCCATCGTTGCCTGTGGATGGCTTTCGAGAGTGGTTCGTTACCGATTAATGGTGACCCGTAGGTGAAGCAGATTACTGAGGGTGGAGATGATATTGATTGGTAATATGATAACAGCCAAAGTGACGACAGCGCAGCCACCGCGCCACCGATGGAGTGGCCGGTGAACACTACTGGTTGTTGCTTCTTCTTGATTTCAAACATCTGCAAAATCAACAAACAGAAATAACTAAATTTAAACAGATATAATTTATCAAACTGGCAAACAAACAATAGCAATAGTAATTTAATGACTATCCTAATACTTAAATTTATGGTGCAAACAAGCCGAGCCACTCGTTAAAAACATGAATCGAGCTGAGCTTAAACGATCCCGGGCTCAAGCTTAAAAATGAGCTTGTTTAACAAACGACCCCGAGTCTGGCCTTCACTTGTCAAGCTCAAGCCAAAGCTCAAGCTTAAAAATGAGTTTGTATAATAAACGAGCCCGACCGTGAACTTCACTTGTCGAGCTTGAGCCGACTCACAAGCCTAAACGAACCTATTATTTATCTAATTTTATTACTAATATATTAAATATATATTTTTATAATAATTATCATTATTATATATAATTACAATAAAAATAACCAATTAATATGAATTATTTTTTTTATTATTTTTTTCATTTTAATCATTATCGTCTTTAAGCATACTCAAAACGATTACAATAAAGTGGCAGGCAAACGTGCAGCAAGTTGCGCCTCAACCCCCTTTTGAATAACAAAGCCAATCATACTAAAACGAAGGTTTAGGACCAAGGAGCTGAAAAAATACCATGCACGACACGTTGAACCCTAGGAATTATGTTACATATAATAGATAACTATTATACTCACAAAAAATAGGTATAAATATTAGTAAACAAAATCAATGAATAATAAACAAGTCGAGCCCGAGCCAAGCTCAACTACTCATGAGCCAATCTCGAACTTTAGAAATAGAGCCTCGAGTTTGTAAAACTACTAACTATCCGAGCTCGAGCCTAAACGAACTCAGACTCGGCTCGATTCGTTTGCACCCCTAATTTAAACTATCATAAAAACTAACTAAGAAACATGGTTAAAAAGGATTAATTAATAATACATCAAACAATAATAATAATAATAATAATAATAATAACTAATAAACTCAACTAATTATAAAAATATAAACAAACCTGATTTTGAAAAACAGGTGTACGATAAATATTCAAAAACAACTGAAGCAAACCAGCATCCACCATAACAATATTATTATTATTATTATTATTATTATCACCACCACCACCACCACTCTGTTTCTCCACAGCCGAAAACATCCCACCGTCGTACACCGGCGAGACTCCGGCAACCGACAAAGGCACCATCGTCCCACAAAACGGTTCCAATCCATCAAGCGATTGAACCCCAGAAAACGCAACATAACTAACACCACCCACTTCATCGACCAAGAACCCTTGAGCCGCCATCACGTTGGCTCGTGCACAGAGCTTCCATGACTCGGTCAACATAGGCGTTGACCCCAGAAACCTCGCCTGCATCTCACTGGTCTCGAACCTGTAAATTGGAGAGAGAAAAAAAAGATAATATTATTGCACGCCAGGTGTTCGACGAAATTTCGCAGTGAGTTTTTTTTAATAAATTAGTGAAATAAGTGAAGAAAGAAGATGGGTGTTGGGAAATTACGATGAAGCTTCGGATTCCATTGTCAATATGCGTTTGATTTCGTTATGTTGATATTGAAATTGGAAGAATTTGATGGGTTTTGATTGAATTTTAGTGAAATGGTGTGCAACAAAGTCTTATATTGGGTGGCTTTAGTTGAATTGAGTTGGGTCTACTGCAGGGTCAGCTGATCAACAGTTCCTTTGATTACTTTGAGCTCAAATGTTTTCTTCTAATTATTGGTTGGTTTTAAGATCACAGTGGAGTGGTAAAAGCGAGACTTATGAAATAGGTTTGATTAATTTCCTCATAGGGGTGTGCGTTGTGCTTCGGTGCAGTTTCGGCTAAAACCAAATTGGAAATCAAAACTTTGGTTTTTAGCGGTTACGGTTTTTTAAGTTTCGGTTTTTCGGTTTTCGTTTCGGTTCGGTTTTTGCCATCCGAGCTTGAAAAATTTAGGCCGAAAAAAAAGTTGGCAAAATAATAAATAATTTAGGTATAAACAATTTTGTCAATTGTAAAATAATAGACTATTATATATTTGACCAAAAGTGTTTGAGCTAAATATTTATTAAATTCTTATAAAAAGCTCCCTCCGTCCCATTATTAGTGTCCAAGTTTCAAAAACACAAAGTTTTAGGTGGATTGAATGATTACTTTTTTTTTCTTACCAAATGACAATAATGTCATTGAAAAGTGGGTCCATCAATATTGTTTATTAATGTTAGTTGTGCGTGTTTAAAGGTATACTTGGAAATTAGTTAATAAATTTTGAAAATGGACGCTTATAATGAGACAAATAAAAAATGAAATATGGACACTTATAATGGGACGGAGGGAGTACTAAATATAAAATATACAAAAACCAAAATTTAAAAATTTGGTTCGGTTCAGTTTTTTTCGATTTTTATTACATGGATAACCAAAACCGAAAAACCGAACCGTTAGTTCGGTTTGAACAAAAACATAAAACCAAACCGCCAATTTTTTTTTTGGTTTGGATTTTTTGGTTTTTCGGTTTTGGATCGGTTTTTTTGGTTTCTTACACACCCCCACCACATCATTTAGATTCAGCGGCAACGGATGCTAATGAGAGGTGACGCTCACTAGTTGGATCCTTGAATTGAACGTGTCGTATCTCACCGTACTATCATGCATTCGGGCGAGTGATTGATGGTGGATTGGTAAGGGAGAGACTCGAGGCTTTATGTAACCGATGTTCGATTCTTGTCCCCCAACATTTGGTTTCAGTAGCATCAGGGTGATGATGGTACACTAGGCGAGTAAATAGTGTTCACGATATTTCTGTGCATTCTGACGAGCGTTCATAGGCGTTGGCTTTAAGGGAAGGTTTTCATTGGATCAAAATGCGAGTGTGTACTGATGTGAGAATTAAGTCAATAGTCAATTTAAAGGGTTCTTTGACTGTTTAAAAAAACTAATTATTGATTTTTTGAATGTATGTGAGTGAGATTTACAATCTAATTATGGGTGATTTTACCTTAATTTTTGTTAAAGTGGGTGAGGCAGGCTCTCATAGGGGTTTAAATTTTAATTTCACCATATATTTATTTTGGTTCTTGTATATTATATGGATTTTTTTAAAGAAATTTAATTTGGAGACTCATATTTTTTACTCATTTTGTGCCCCAGAGTTTTGATGATTGAATGTTACGAAGTTGACACAAATTAGAACATATGAGTTTCTTTTAGTGTACGTTGTTACGATAGAAAACTAAAAAACATATTTATTGCATATCTTAGAGGTTATGTTTGTTAGATTAGTGGCGAAGCTTGGACGAAAACATTATAGGAGAGACTCAAATGTATGAAATTTTTCATAAACGAAGGGGGTCTCAAATTTTCGGCCGAAAACTAGTAAATTTATACTACGCATACAAATTTTCGAGGAAAAGACGGGTTAAGTTATACTACTACGCAAAAAAACAGGGGCCACCCCTGGCCCTCACTATGCATCGTCCCCGTGTTAGATGATATCTTGAAAATTTCTTTTGTGTATGGTTAAATCGGGACTTTACGTTGTCACTTGTTTCCATTTTTTTTGTCTTCTTGTGTTCGGAAATGGTATTAGGCTCCAGTTGTGTATGGGTAATGGAATCGAGTGTGGGTGTAGATTGGTTGATGTGTGGTAGATTTCAATTAAATTGTTGAATGACTCACTTTGGTCAATTTAAAATTGGGGCCGTAACAAGAGTTTGGGTTAAATTGTTTTGGGTCGTTTGGGTTGAATTCGTGCTTTTCGACGAAACAAGTTGTTTTGATTGAATGGATTCATGTTTGGAAGAATGGCGTGTTGAGAAGAGGTAGAAATATATAGAGATGTTGAAGATTGAATGAAAATTGGGAGAAAATGGGTTAATTTATAGGTATATTAATTGTTGTTAATCCTAACTATCGTCTTTTGGTCGTTGTCGGTCCTAGCTAACGAATTGGCTCCTGACGCTCCAAACTTTTAACATATTTATTCCCAACGGTCGGTGACTAACAGAATCCTAACGTCGTTAGTTGTAGGTCGCCGAAAAAACATTTTCGTCCCAAATATCTTTGTAACTTTGTACCGGACCTTTAGAACATTTTTCTAGCAAAAGCCCCAATTATTAAGGTCGCCGAAACGACAGAACCATCATCGGAATCGGGTGATGGTGCTCACGTGGTGGTGGTTGGTTGGTGGTGAGTCAATTGGTTGTGGCAGCGGTGTTCAGGTGGCGTTTTCCGAGGGGAAATGTGAGTTTTCCGGCCATAAATGTTTTTTCCGATGATCTGCAACTGACGACACTAAAATTCTGTTAGTCATGGACCGTTGGGAGCAAATACATTAAAAGTTGGGACCGTCATGAGCCAATTCGTTAGTTGGGAATGGCATTGACCAAATTGTGATAGTTTGGATTAATAAAAACAATATACTTAATTTATAAGGTAGTTTTATTTGTTTTTGCTTCCTTTTTATAACAAAAAGCTAACTCTATATTTTTACAAAGAAATCGTCCCACAAACGGCCATCAACTCTACCTCACACTCGTTGCTTCTCCCACAAACCCATCAGCCATGCCCGTAGAAAAGGGACGGTGACACCTGTGGCGTCTACGTGATAGGGTCAACCACGTCCAAACCTATATCGTAACGCATCGTCTAAGATTTTTTCTTCAGTTACTTAATAATAATATATACACATTCAATGTATTAAATTAAAATATTAGGAATGACGTATAGCCTATAGTTTACTTTTTTACCAAACCATTTTAGTTTATTATCAAATTTAAAAACGAATCATTTCATACGTAATATATAGTGATAATGATACTAGCAAGTACAACTATGATAAAGAAATAAAAATAGAATAAACAAACATCGTCAATAAAATGGGTATAATTCATTTCATAAATTATTCAAACTGTATAATCTTGATTAAAAACTTTCAAGACTTATTTAATAACTACATACATTACATTACCAATCATATAGTTTGGTCATACCACCCGGACCAATATGAGCCCCTATATAAAAGCCATCCTCTTTAACTAACCAGAAGCATTTTCGTCCTATGTGAATTTTCCAATTTGAGCAATATTTGTTAGCTGTATCAACATCGAAAACATCAAAAGATGCAGTCTTTGAGTTCCAACGAAAATGAGCATAAAATAAAGTGCCAATGCCTCGACAAAAGCTCCAATTTTCATTGTTGTTTAGTGCAAGTGTATGAAACCCAAGATCATCGTCACCGGATTGTACACGAACTGTGATAGGATCTTTAATTCCATTGTAGATAAAAATGCTCCAGTAATTAAGAAAACAAATCTTTTTTGATGTGTGAGATGTCGAGGTTGTTATTGGATTTTTTTGTTATCGGAAAGGCATTTGTTGTGTTAACAAGGTAAATGAACAAGAAAAACAAACTCTTCATGATTATCGGTTTTGTATTGGTATATGAGCATAAGAAATCAAATCCATTATATAGACAAAAAAAAATTGGCTTAATACATTTTAAAGAAATAACATTTCAAAAATGGTAAGAGTACAAAGATAAATAGTATTTCTTAAAGTATAGTATTTATATTAACTTTTTAAGGAAAACGTATTATTAGTAATTATAAAGATATTAAATTCCTATTTTATAAAAGCATGTAAACAGTATATGGAAATAACGCATTTTATTTAGCAATTTAATCACTTTCTTGTACATCATAAATTTAGCGTTCACCATATTGTCGTGCATTCTGACGAGTGTTTATGAACGTTGGTTTTAGGTGAGGGTTTTTCTCGGATCGAAATGCGAATATATACTGATATGGTGAATTAAGTAGGTAGTTAATTCGAAGGGTTCATTGACCGTTAAAAAAATAATTTAATTATTGATTTTTTGATAGTATGTGAGTGAGATTTTCAATCCAATTATGAGTGATTTTGCCTTAATTTTTGTTAAGAGTTGGGGGGGGGGGGTAGTCGCTAGGACCCGCTCTCACTTTACTAGTGAGAGGTAGGAGGTTCAAACCTTACTATCACCAATTTATATGGGAGATATAAGGAATGACCCTGGCTTGCCAGGGTTCGAGTCCTGATCTCACCCGGTTTTAACGGCACCTCAATGTTGTGCCGTTTGGCGGGCGTGAGGGTCGGGTTTCATCCGGGGAATCCCTTATACGATGCGAACTTGCGGAAGATCTAAAACAATGGTATATAGTGTTAAGACAATGAAAGATAAGATGATTAAATGTTATGAGTAGTTGACACAAATTAGAGGATGTGAGTTTCTTTTAGGCTGTGCGTAGTGGAGGGGTTACAAATTGGGGCGTTTTGCGCCGTATGACGCCCAGTCAGCAAATGGTAGGAATTTGTTTTTTGGGTGTAATGGTGTAGGGCTACAAATAGTTATATATATATATATATATATATATATATATATATATATGTGTGTGTGTGTGTGTGTGTATTACATACACACATAATAATATAATAATAACAAAATCTTTCCCCTTCCAGGCGACAAATACCCTAAGCCCCAGCCACGTTTCACCCCAATTTCTCCCAGGGGGCGGTGTTCCCCCTTAATTTCGTCCCAATTTCGCCCACTACGTTTAGTCTTAGTGGTTGTTACGATTATGATAGAAAACTAAAAAACATATTTATTGCATATCTTAGAGGTTGCATGTTTGTTAGATCAGTGGCAAAGCTTTGACGAAAACACCGGTATGGGCTCAAATTTTCAGCCGAAAACTAGTAGATTTACACTACGAAACAAATTTTTGAGGAAATGACGGGTTAGTTTACACTACTGTGCAAAAAAAAAAAACAAGGGCCATCCCTGGCCCTCGCTATGCTTCGTCCCCGTGTTAGATGATATCTTCAAAATTTCTTTTGTGTATGGTTTAATCGGGACTTTATGTTGTTGCTTGTTTCCATTTTTTTCTTTTTTTTCTTCTTCTGTTCGGAAATGGTAGGCGCTCGAGTTGTGTATAGGTAATGCAATCGGTTGTGGGTGTAGATTGGTTGATGTGTGGTAGATTTCAATTTATGAAATTGTTGAATGATATACTTGGGTCGGGTTAAAATCGGGGGCATAACAAGAGTTTGGGTTAAATTGTTTTGGGTCATTTGGGTTGAATTGGTGCTTTTCAACGAAACTAGTTGTTTTGATTGAATGGATCCATGTTTGGAAGAATGACGTGTTTGACAAGAGGTAGAAATATATAGAGATGTTGAAGATTGGATGAAAATTGAGAGAAAATGCATTAATTTATAAAATAAATTATTTTTACAAAAACTAATAACTCTATATTTTTACAAATAAATCATGCCATAACGGTCATCAACTCTACCTCACACTCGTTGCCTCTCCCACAAACCCATCAGCCATGCCCATGGAATAGAGACGGTGTTTCACACCTATGGTGTCTATGTGTTAGGGTCAACCAAGCCCAAACCCATATCATAACACATAGCTTAAGATTTTTTCTTTGGTAATGATACATACACATTCAACGTATTAAATTAAAATATTAGGAATGGCGTATACCCTATACTTTACATTTTTACCAAACCATTTTAGTTTATTATCAAATTTTAAAATGAACCATTTCATACGTAATATATGAAGTGATAAACTGATAATGACACTAACAAGTAAAACTATGATAAATAAATAAAAATAGAAAAAAAAAACATCTGGCAATAAAAAGGTTATATAACCACTTTGGGCTAGCTCAGGTGGCCAGCTAAATGATGGGTAAGAGATTGATGTCGGTTGGCCTATCAAGTTCAAATCTTGATGGCCACACGAGTTATCTATTAGAGTGTCACTTCCCAGAGAGCTTGCTCTTGTGGGCGGACAACTCCTGTCAAGTGGCAGGGGGCTCGAAATTTTCTCGTGGAACGCCTAGCCAAACTCGGATGCAGAGCATGGGCCCGGTTAAAACAACATAGTCTTGGCTCGAGTGAGGCAGTTGGGGCTCTCTCCGAGAGCTGTGGCTGATTATTCAACCACTATGAAGGTCACCGTTCAAAAAAAAAATAAAAAGGTTATAATTCATTTTATTTCTTTTCATTTCATTAATTTATTCAAATCGTAAAGTCTCGATTAAAAACATTCAGACTTATTTGATAACTATTTACATTACATTACCAATCATGTATTTTGGTCATACCATCCGACCCATATGAGCCCCTATATAAAACCCATCTTCTTTAACTAACCAAAAACATCATCGTGTTTTGCCAATTTTCCATTTTGAACAATATTTGTTGGCTGTAGCATCATTGAAAACATCAAAAGATGCATTCTTTGAGTTCCAACGAAAATGAGCATAAAATAAAGTGCCGATGCCTTGACAAAAGCTCCGGTTTTCATTGTTGTTAAATGCAAGTGTATGAAACCCAAGATCATCGTCACCGGATTGAACACGAACTTTGATAGGATCTTCAATTCCGTTGTAGATAAAAAATGCTCCAGTAATCAAACCAACAAATCTTTTTTGATGCGTGAGATATCAGGGTTTGAAGAGGTAGGTTCCCACAAAGCCCAGTTGGACCCACAAGACTCACCTTGAAGAGGTACGTCTACGCAAAGACCAACTGGATCCGCAGGACCCACCATGCTCAGAGAGATGAAGACCTTACACGCAGTAAGCCAGCTGTCCCCACAGGAAAGCCTCCCTTGGTACAGTACCATGCCTGTTCCCGCAGCTGTGGGTACAAGCCAAGAAGGAAGGCTACCCGCACTAACAGTAAGGCTACACGTATAAGGCACTAACTCTTAATACTTCAGTAATGTCACCTAAAGAAGGAATGAGCAGGGCGGGAATATTCCCGCCCTGCTCATTCCTTCTTTAGATGACATTACTGTAATATTCCCGCCCAAAAGAGCCAGTCCGTACGCTTCTAGAAGATCTTTTGTACTATACCTACCAAGGTATGGACAAATAGACAATATCTGACAAAAGCAACCCATGAACCAATCACAGGGTGACAGTTCACTGACAATAGTACGAGGAGGAGCACGCTCCAGTACAAAATGTCACTATCAGCCGCTGCCTACCCACCAACTCCCATCATGGCACGAACATAGCCCATAGTTGGTAGAAAAGGAATATTATATACAGCTGGCCGTACCTGCTTGGAAACCTACCTTCGGCTATAAATACTCCAACACCTTGGAACGGTATCATCATCTTCTCTCTAGCTATTTCTCTCTATATACACTTATATTTAGAGCAACCTAGACTGATTCTCACGCAGGAGGGTGGTCACAAGGAGGAACCCCCCCCCCCTTCTCAGTGACGAGCTTACGGTGTCTGTTTTGCAGGTTGAGAAGAATAGCCATCTTTGCCGGACCTAACCCTCGTGGGAAACATCTACTTAACCCTAAGATAATCCTTAATCTGTCGGGGTCACTTAGTGTTTCTTCATTGGCGCCATCCGTGCATTAAGCTAGAACTTACTCTTCTTTTTCTCAGTTTTTTCAAACTTCTGAAAAGATGGTTAAGGTTACTCCGATGCCAAAGCCACCGGGTAACCAAGAAACTCCGGTAACCACAACCCCAGCTACTGGGGGGAACACCAGTGAATACACGATTGTTACGAACACTACCCCGGTTACCCAAGCCGGGGCAAGTGTAGTAAACAATCCTCTCCTGGGATTCATTGATACCCAGTTGGGGAAACAACAGACGAGACTTCCTCGACAAACACCAGAACAAGTTAAAGCTTGGGCGGAAGCACGTCAGAAAGAATTTCAAGCCTAGTTGGACGAACGTTTACGTTCAATCCAACAGGCCAATGACAAATTCGGAAGCACTCGACAACAGCTCAACATGAGCAATGATTGCGAGTATGTGGATGATGAAGATTGGGAAGAATCTGACAGTGACGCAAACCCACGTCATAAGGCGAAAGGGAAGCGTAAGGAAGCAGACTTCCACTCGAGAAGAAATTTCGAAGAAACTTTCAAACCAAAGAACACGGGGGGAAACCCACGTGACTTCTCCAAAACTTTCAGACCAACTGTTGCGAATGCGGGAACATCCAAATTTGCAAGGGACATTGCGGAAGCAATCGCTCCAAAGAGTGCCAAACAGATGTCCAACATAGGCACTTACGATGGCATATCTGACCCGGACGATCACATGAACAGATTTATAGCGGGGCAACCGTCAGTAATTGGACGGAACCCACATGGTGTTACATGTTCCAAATGACGCTCGTCGGGGCAGCCAGAGCGTGGTTTGATCGTCTACCGGTCCACCACATTTACGATTGGGCAGACTTCCAGCACAAATTCAGCCAGCACTTCAGTCAACAAAGAAAATATACTGAAGAGCAATGGACGATCCTCAACTGCATCCGAGAAGAAGACGAATCTTTGCTAGACTTCATCACTCGCTTCAACTCAAAGAAGCTAAGTCTGGGCACTATTAGCGAAGATCTTGTTCGCGCCGCTTTCATCCAGGGCGCTGAGTACCCAGAGCTCATCCGCACGTTGACAGGTAAAGACGGCATGCCACCCACATTGGATGCCATCATGACGGCAGCTAAACGCTTTGCCGAAACGGAGAAGCAACTGGGTAGAAATCTTCCCCAGAGCACAAACCTCTACACCCAGAGAACAAGAGAAAATAACGTCCGTACCGCCCGAAAAAACAAAAAGAGGAAGCTTGGTATTTGGCAGTCAAGGGTAAACTTTGACACCTCATCCAGCTCTCGCCCTCTCTTAGGCGGAAGGGACAACATGCAGTCGTCGAACCGGAATCCCAGATGGACGCCACTCACCAAAAGAGTCACTGAGATATTTGCCACCGAGAAGCTCCCATGGCCAAAGGCTCCAATAATCCGACAACGTCAAAACGCTGATCAGAGCAAATCCTGTGACTTCCACGGGACAAAAGACCACACCACGGAGGAATGCACATCCTTGAAGGATGTCGTCGAAACATTCGTCAAAGATGGGAAACTTACACACCTCGTGGCGTCAATCAAGAACGGAGGGAGGAAAGACAATCGGTACAAGAGCAATGGACGGAAGCCCGTCGACATCAGCATTCACATGGTTCACGGTAACATCAGAGAAAGAAAACAACGAACAACAGAGCCAAGTGCGTGGAAGGAAGCAGAAGTGCGCTTCCCGCGTGTGCCAGGGGGCTCAACAAAGAAGGCCCCATAGTCATCAAAAGCCAGCTGGGGCACTACATCACCTCCCGCACCCTTGCTGATAATGGCGCTTCATCAACGATCATGTATAGGCAGTTCTTCGACAAGCTAGACGACGAAGACAAAGAACGCCTAGAAACAGTTTACGCCTCGATGGTAGGGTTCGACGACAGCACAAACACCCCCTTGGGAATCCTATCTTTCCCCGTCACTCTCACGGACGGGAAGTACTCCCGCACAAAAGACGCGGACTTCGTTGTAATGAGGAATCCACACCACACATACGACATTCTCTTCGGGAGAGATGGGATGGCAAGATTTAATGCCGTGGTGTCTTCGGTCCATGGTATGATGGGATGGCCAACAGCTGAGGGCGTCGCTACGATCACGGGCATTCCCCAGGTATGCATCGCATCTGTCTCATCTAAACCCAAACCAAAAATGGCTAAACCAACCACCTCTGAGCCAGAAGAATGGGCCTTCAATGGCAAATACCCTGACCAGGCCGTTACCATTGGCCCAACGATCACTAATCCCACACGCACCCAACTCAAACGCTTGTTGCAAAAAAATGCCGACATCTTCGCGTGGACACCAGCTGACATGACTGGTGTACCTCGAAGTAAGGCTGAGCATAAGCTCAAGTGTGACCCGGCGTTTGCGCCGGTCATACAAAAGCGTCGCGTAATGGATGCTGAGCAGGCTAACGCGTGTAGAACCCAAGTCAAGGAACTCCTTGACGCAGGCATCGTACGCGTTAGTAAATATCAAACATGGGTTGCAAATCCCGTCATGGTACCAAAATCCAACAAACAATGGCGCATGTGCATAGATTTTAAAGACCTAAACAAAGCATGCCCCAAGGATTGTTACCCGTTACCCGAAATTGACCTTAAGGTAGATTCATTAGCACCGTTTCGCCTTAAATGCTTCCTTGATGCGTATAAAGGGTACCATCAAATCCACATGGCTGTTGACGATCAGGATAAAACCGCATTTCGGACGCCCGATGGCACATTTTGTTACCAAATGATGCCATTCGGACTAAAGAATGCCGGATCCACATACCAAAGCCTGATGGACAAAGAGTTTCATGCCCAAATCGGGAGGAACTTGGAAGTTTACATAGATGACTAGGTCATCAAAAGCCTCGAGCCAGAGGCGATGTTGAAAGACATCAAAGAAACTTTCAACACGCTCAGAAAGATAAACATGAAGCTCAACCCGAGCAAGTGTTCATTTGGGATGGAAGATGAGAAGTTCTTAGGAGTCATCGTTACCAAAGATGGCTTCAGAGCGAACCCCGAAAAGGTTGAAGCCATTATGAAAATGGAATCATCTACTACCATCAAACAGGCTCAGACACTGAATGGACGACTAGTCGCACTTAACCGCTTTTTGGCAAACCATGCGGAAAGGTCGTTCCCATTCGTGTCAACATTGAGAAATTGTTTGAAGAAAACGCACTTCCGCTGGACACCAGAAGCGGAAGCAACCTTTCAAGAGATTCGGTCACGCTTGACCGAACTCCCAACACTCACAGCACCAGAAGTGGGGGAGGAATTAATTCTCTACCTCTCCACCACAGACAGAGCAACTGGGGCAGTCTTACTAGTAGAACGAAAGGGCATCCAGATGCCCATCTACTATGTAAGCCGCGTCTTAACAGACGTGGAAACCCGGTACTCCACCCTAGAAAAATTAGTCTTAGCGCTTGTACAGGCTTCACGCAGGCTAAGACGATATTTCCAAGACCACCCAATCACCATTCTCACCAATTTCAAACTTGCAAACGTTCTAGGCAAACCCGAGTTGTCAGGGCGCCTAGCCAAATGGGCAATTGAGTTGGGAGAATACGCGATAAAGTACAAGCCAAGACCAGCCATAAAAGGCCAGGTCTTGGCCGACTTTATTGCAGAAGTCCCCGCTTCGCGGGAAAAAGAGTGTCAGGAAGAGGCTCAACCCTCTCCAGCACAAGACATTAACGATGTCTGGAGACTCTATACTGATGGAGCAGCCAACAACGAAGGTTCAGGCGCAGGGTTGAAACTAACTAACCCAGCAGGCCAAGAATACACTTACGCTATTCGGCTGGATTTCCCAAGTACGAATAACGAAGCGGAGTACGAAGCATTCTTGGCCGGATTAAGAATTGCGCGTAAGATGGGGGTAAAAAAAATGGAAGCCCACGTGGATTCCATGCTAGTAGCCAACCAGATAAACGGGACGTACACGGCCATGAACGACACAATGGCCCTATACCTCGCACAAGCAAAAACCCTTATGCGCGATTTCAACGATTGAAAAGTTGTGCACATCAAGGGAAGCGAAAACAAATCTGCGGATGCGCTAAGCAAGCTTGCATCGTTAGCCTTCACCCACTTGGGAAAGAACATCCGCGTTGAACTTCTTGGAGCACCATCAGTCCCGCACAAGGAAATTTGTGTCATCCAAACCGGCACGGAAACATGGATGACGCCAATCATAAATTACCTTGCGACGGGTGTACTACCAGAGTCAAAGACACAAGCAAGAAAGATACGCTGTAAATCACTAAACTATCAACTTGTTGATGACATACTTTACAGGCGTAATTTCCTTAGCCCACTCCTCAGATGCGTTGACGACCAAGATGCCGACTACCTCTTAAGGGAAGTACACGAAGGCATCTGTGGAATACACGCAGGTCCACGCGCAGTTGTAGCTAAGCTAAACAACGCGGGATACTTTTGGCCGGGGATGCACACGGATGCGCTGGCCTACATCAGAAAATGTAGGTCCTGCCAGCTCTACGCACCCAACACGCATCGCCCGAAGAACGAACTTGTTCCAGTCACTTCTTCATGGCCATTCCAGAATTGAGCCATCGATGTTACAGGCCCATTTCCCACAGCAGCAGGGAACGTTCAGTTCCTAGTGGTAGCCATCGACTACTTCACCAGTGGATAGAAGCAAAACCCCTAGCCCAAACAACCGCAAAACATATCAAAAAATTTATTTGGGAATTTATTATTTGTCGTTTTGGACTTCCACAGAATTTGGTGAGCGATAACGGCACCAACTTTGTTGACCAGAAGCTACAAAAGTGGCTGAAAGAGCTTCAAATCACCCACACCTTTAACTCAGTGGCACACCCGCAGGGTAATGGTGAGGTGGAAAGAGCAAACAAGAGCATCGTCGACGGCATAAAGAAAAGACTCTTGGAGCATAGATCAGGCTGGGTGGACGAAGTTCCACATGTCCTTTGGGCAAACAGAACGCTGAAAAAAGCAAGCACGGGCGAAACCCCATTCAGCCTCACCTATGGCACTGAAGCCATGGTTCCAGTCGAGATCGGTCTACCCTTACCAAGAGTCATAACTCAACCAGAAGACAATGATGCGGAAAGACGGTTAGACCTTATGCTAACCGAAGAGCGCAGAGACTTAGCCGCAGCGCGTGAAGAGAACTACAAGCGACAAATGCAAAAGCACTACAACACGCGGGTGAAACTCTGTAACTTCAATGTCGGAGACTACATACTGCGTAACAACGAGGCTTCGAACCAGGAGCGCCCAGGAAAGCTGGCCCCGGTCTGGGAAGGGCCATACATTATTAAAGAAGTTCTGGGAAAGCGCGCATACCGGCTCGAAAGGCTCGATGGCACCCCCATCCCAAGAACATGGAATGGAGCTCAATTACGCAGATGCTACATGTAGATCAATTCCAAACTTGTAACGAACAGGCCTAGAGCCACTTCTAATGGAAATGATTCTCCTTATCACATTGATGCTGATAGCATTGCCTTTATACTTATGATCTGACCACACTGATATGCCGGTATTCACCGCATAAATAAGTGAGGGAGGAAGTAAGTCGTTGCGTGTAGAAAGCGGCACAACCCGCATAAACACAAATAAACAGTAAAAATTTCTAAGGAAAAGATGAGGAAAACCTTCACGCAGGTCAGATATAGATGAAGTTTGGTCATCCTACTAAGTGAGAGTGAAGGTCCTACCCGCACAATCATGATAGAGGAAACAGAACATTAACCTATTATCTGACACGCGTCGAAAGGTTAACTTATTCAAAACACTTAGAAAATTGCTAAGTTAAACTAAAATATGCATGAGCAAATCATATAATGTTTATAAGGCAAAGCATTAACAAAACATTTATATTCACGATAAAAGCTGTTCAAACATTACAAAATGGCTAGGTATCTACCCGCCTACAAAAAGTGCAAATCTATCCTAACGGCTTGGAGGAATCTCAAGATTCAGGCTTCGGGACCACTCCTTCCAAACCCACTTGAACCCGCACCATCAGTTGGCTGCGGCTGTTCAAGGAAAGCTTTGAGAACAGCTAGCCCGTCATCAACAGCAGCAACTTCATTCACCTTTTCCACAACCGGATGAGAGAAAGCAGCATACTGGTTCACAGCTTGGTCATAGGCAGCCTCAGTATCAACATCGTGTAGAGGAAATCTGGAAGGTGAGATGCCTTTCTCTACAAATCCTAGGCCAAGTAAGAAACCAACTTTCTCTCCATCCTCATGAGAAGCGTTGAGGGTTGTGCTCATGGCATCATCATAGGATGTGTTCGCGAAAATCCGATGCACAACCTACAAAAAAAAACTTTTCTAAGTATAAAAAGCAAAGAATAATTGAGCTATGCGTATTTGCGGCAACGCTTCTCGTAGAAGCCAATCGTTATTGGACAAGGACTCTTGAAGGGTAGCTTGAGCTTGATCGCGTGCGCGTTCGGCCTCATTCTTATTAAGGTTGGCAAGCAACACCTCCTTGGCAGTAGCTTCCTCAACGCCTTTAAGCTTGCGCTCAGTGCGATCAAGCACACCCCTCTGATCCAAGAGCTCTTGTAGCTTCTTGGCGTCCTCCAAAGCCAAAGCCTCATGAGCCTGCTGAAGCTTCTCTAATTTAGCTTTCAGTTCTTCATTCTCAGTGCGTAGAGGCTCAGCAACAGCTTCAGCTTTTGTGGCCCTTTCAGTCGCATTACACGCAGTTTCCTTGGCCAACCTAAGCTGTTCGTTAACAGCTTGAGAAGCCTTGGAACGGGCCTCATGCCTAGCTTGCATTTCGGCCTCAAGGTCCTTAAAGGCCTTTTCTCTCTCAGTGACGGCGGCGGCAAGTTTCTTGTTCTCTTCCCTCAGTGATCGCACCTGAGACCCCTCCAAGCTACGCGCAGTCCTTAACTTATCGTTTTCACGAAAAAGTAATTCGACACGCGGCTGCATCTGGGTAAGTAGAATTCGGAGCTTGGTGGACAACCTGCCTTCCTGGTAGCTAACCATTGCCTCCCCCAATGCACCACTTGGAGCGGCATGGCGCGTCCAATCGACGCAGTCTGCAGCCGTCCTGAGAGTTGTTCCTCGGCGGATATTCCACCTTGGGGCATAAACCTCATTGGAATCCGAAACTGCAACAAAAAAAAAACAGTCAAGAAAAAATGACTAAGGATGGATAACAGGCCAAAGTAACCCCACGCACATGTAGGGTCGATAACAGGCCGATAGCCGCTAAACCCATCACCCGAACCTAAAGGATATCCATCCAAGAGGTCAAGGAGATGGGAAGGAGGCAAAGATCGGACCCCCTCATCAACAGAGGTAAGTCTAGAGGTCCCAACTCTAAACATACCTGAAGAACGGGCCAAGAACGAAGTAGTCGTTGACGCCGAATGTGACACCATAGAAGTCACAGAGGTAGAGACCATTGGAGATGAACTCATTTGAGATGAACTCATAACCGTTGCAGTCGCTGCAGATGAGCTCATGGAAAAAGTCACCGCCGGTCCGGTGAATGACGTGATAAATATGGCACTGACGGCTGGCGAATAAGTTGAACTGCTCAACGCAGCAACGAAAGTGGACGCCATCGTCGGCACAGCAGCCATGACAGATGACGTCATAACCGGAACAGTTGCTTCAACAGTAAAAGCAACAGAACCAGTACCAGAAACAGACGCAGCCGCCTGGGTCGTCACCTCGGATGGGTTGACCAAACCTATCGTCGTGGGTCTTGAACCAACTCCTCCCGCACCACTCTCCTCAAAAACAGATAAGTCTACTTCTGCATAAAGAAAAACCTTAAGATATCAAAAACGAAGGCGGAAGGAGATGCGGAAAAGGTACACAAAAAGTACACTTACTGGTTTTCTTGATCTTGAAAGTCCTGGTAGGCGGAGATGGACCCGATGAAAATGGCCTCTTCATGCCAGTTACCTTCGCAATGCTTAGCGGCTCGGAAGTGACAGTCGTTGTCTCAACCTCTGAGACAATGGTCTCGTCACCACCACCAAGGTTCCTCGCCGCCTCCTCACTCTTAGTCTCGGAATCCGACTGATCCCCCAAGTCAACGAAGGTAGCAACCTTCGTTTTGCCCTTCACGTTAGATGCCTTCTTTTTCCTTACAACAAAAGGCCCATCTGCGGATCCCTCATCAGAAGATGACAAGATCAGAAAAATTCCAGCAGAAGTGCGAGCATGAAGAGGACGGGGATTAAAGAACTCATTACTTGGCCGAGTGGCGCTTAAAATCTCATGGCCTGGCGGGTAGACCTCTACGAACCTATCCGAAGTTTTCTCCAAAACGGGCAACTCGTTCTCATCAACATCACGAGTACCCAACCGCGTTTGACCACCAGTCTCCCGCGGGTGCAAAAGCGACTGTAAGTCGTTCCCTTCTGAAATAAAAATGATAACAATGTTAGAAGGAAAACCCTAAACCAACACAAGACGGGGCGTACCATAAGGAATATAGTTCAAACCGTATTCAAGAACGATGGGTATTTGCGGCGTCCCAGACCCGGCGTCCTTCCACACGCGACTCATCCCAAGCATGACCATCCCAGATTCCGAGAAGCGATAAACAGGAGTCTGAATCTGGGAAATCTTGGTGAACCACTCCGTCTTCTGGTAATTGGAAGCCGGAAGATTAGGAAGTGCCCTCCCATTCTTGAACGTCATCGCAATGGGAACGACACGAACGGAAGTATAGAAAAATTCACGCTTCCAAGAACGAAGACTACGCTCAGTAGTACAGATCGCCAAACCCTTGATCCGAGTGACAAGGGTATACCAACCCTGGATGCACCTCCAAGTATAGAATGTCATCAGGCGGTCGACTCGAGGCTCGATATCCAAAATACGGCACACCCATTCGAAATGGCGAACTTTAGCAATTGCCATTGGGTGCACCTCTGTCAAATGAACACTGTGTTTCTCCAAAACACGGTATACGAACTTCGTTAATGGGAATCTTAGATTCCCATATATGAAGAACGAAGCGTAAACCCCTATCTTGCCCTTAGGGGCGTCGTATACCGTCTGGGTGGTCTCCGGCAACTCCGGCTCATAGGGCTCCAGCATGAATTTCTTGACGATGTAATTGTATACATCGAGAGAAAGAGTACACTGACACTCGCCAGCAGTACTCTTATCGTCCTTATCGGACGTTCACGTCGGGTTCTCGGGGAAAACGTCGGACTCTTCGACGTTAACCTCTGGGTCATGAGGAGAAGAAGAAGACATTTTTTAGTGTTAAGGATGGAAGAAAGCGGTTTCAGGAGAATGCTCGCCGGAAAAGATGAGAATTCGCCGGAAATCGCTTAAAAGAAAAAGAAGAGTGAAGTGAAGGTAATGGACGAAATACACCCTCTCCACCTTATATACTCATCGCAATGAATGCGAAGAATTTAATGCGAATGAGAGAGAAAGCGTAGGAGCAATGACACGGCGACACGTGTGGATAAAGCAAGCTGGCAACAGATGTCAGAATGGCGCGTGCCATGAAACTCGCACCCACGCACCTGAAAAAGCGTTTAGATTGACCACATGTTGTCATGTCGTCATAACTTCCTGCACATCTTGAAACCGTCAGAGGACGCCAACGTCCTTTCAACCGTTTGGACTGTCCTTATCCTTTCACCAACCCTCCGAATTTCATAAAGATTCAAAAAGATTCAAAAATAAGAGGGAATATACCCCCTTACCTTGGAAAGCAAGAAACCATAAGACAAGTGCGGGTACAGTGTCAAGGCGAAACCCTTCACATACTTAGCACTTGCAGGGAACTGAAGCCAATAAGATCGATCTTATGGGCCATGCTTGCGGAAAGAGAAATAACACCCCCGCATGGCGGAAACGTTGAGAACTAGATTGTTTGAATCTTCAAGGTGGAATTGGTTGTTTAACATAACTGATCACCATGTCTAAAACTACCAAAACCTCGTGGAGAATCTACACTAGTGAAACTCAACGCTCCCGACTTGCGAAGAGGTTACACACCTACCCGCATCATACCCAAAGATCAGGCAGAAAAATCAGGAATTTTCTGCAAGTGACATTAGGAAAACAGCGGGAAGAATCCCCACGGAGAACCTTAAAAAACGAAAACCCCTTTTTAAAGCCCCTTGCTTAAAGTCCAAAAGTTTCCCTCACTTATTAACAATTCATGAGAAGAACAAGGACTGGGGGGACTTGAAGAGGTAGGTTCCCGCAAAGCCCAGTTGGACCCACAAGACTCACCTTGAAGAGGTACGTCTACGCAAAGACCAACTGGATCCGCAGGACCCACCAATGCTCAGAGAGATGAAGACCTTACACGCAGTAAGCCAGCTGTCCCCGCAGAAAAGCCTCCCTTGGTACAGTACCCTGCCTGTTCCCGCAGCTGTGGGTACAAGCCAAGAAGGAAGGCTACCCGCACTAACAGTAAGGCTACACGTATAAGGCACTAACTCTTAATACTTCAGTAATGTCACCTGAAGAAGGAATGAGCAGGGCGGGAATATTCCCGCCCAAAAGAGCCAGTCCGTACGCTTCTAGAAGATCTTTTGTACTATACCTACCAAGGTATGGACAAATAGACAAGATCTGACAAAAGCAACCCATGAACCAATCATAGGGTGACAGCTCACTGACAATAGTACGAGGAGGAGCACGCTCCAGTACAAAATGTCACTATCAGCCGCTGCCTACCCACCAACTCTCATCATGGCACGAACGTAGCCCATAGTTGGTAGAAAAGGAATATTATATACAGCTGGCCGTACCTGCTTGGAAACCTACCTTCGGCTATAAATACTCCAACACCTTGGAACGGTATCATCATCTTCTCTCTAGCTATTTCTCTCTATATACACTTATATTTAGAGCAACCTAGACTGATTCTCACGCCGGAGGGTGGTCACAAGGAAGAACCCCCCCCCTTCTCAGTGACGAGCTTACGGTGTCTGTTTTGCAAGTTAAGAAGAATAGCCATCTTTGCCGGACCTAACCCTCGTGGGAAACATCTACTTAACCCTAAGATAATCCTTAATCTGTCGGGGTCACTTAGTGTTTCTTCAGGGTTGTTGTTTGAGTGTCTGTTATCGAAGAGGCATTTAATGAACAAGAAAAACAAACTCTTCATCATTATCGATTTTGTATTGGTATATGAACATAAGAATTCAAATCATTATGTGGACAAAAAAAATTGCTTAATACATTTTAAACAAATAATATTTCAAGAATGGTAAGAGTACAAGGATAAATAGTATTTCTATTAACTTTTTCAGGAAAACGTATTATTAATTTATTAGTAATTATAAAGATATTGAATTCATATTTATTAAAAGTATGTAAACAGTATATGAAAATAACGCATATTAGCAATTTAATAATTACTTTCTAATACATCAGAAATTTATATCTTATAATAGTGAATTTACAAACAAGTAACGTGTTGTTTCTTATTATTTAATTGTCCAAATAACATTTAATTGCGTTATAGTCAAATTTCACTCGCATATTTAATAAGAGGACGTTTCAAGTTGGAAAGTGTGGGATTAGGACCACTCGGTTTTAAAGTTTTTGATGGTTTAGAATCATTTGGTATTAAGTTTTTTAAGTTGTAGGACCACTCGGTTTCAATTTTTTCAGGCATAACGAACACTTATTTTTAATTTATCAAAGCGTAGGACTAGTGGACTACTTTGTTTTTCTACTCAGTTTGAAGGTTTCTAATTCAGGTTCATGTCATGCTTTAAAAATAATAACTGATAATTATCATTATTATTTTATTTATTTATTGTATAAATGTGGAAATTTTCAATACCAAATATGTCCATAAATTAGTTATTAAGTTAAAAAATTATTAAGTTGTGTACTGTTTATAAAATCATATTATTCCTACAAAATAAGTTATAATTTTTATAACTTATAACAATGACATTGTTCATAAATATGTACATCTAAAACAAAATGTCTTTTTGAGAACTATAACCAATTGATGTTAGGATTTTAATATTTATAAAATTGTATTTTATTTATATTTAAGCTATCTAAATATATATTTGTTTATTAAAAAAGAAAAATACAATCAATACAGAGTTTCAAGTTGGGTCAGATGGTTTTATCATATATGATGAGTTTTCTTTTAAGGTGAAGTAAAGATGATCAGGAGGGTCGGTGACTCGTCAGTAATTCAAATAATTGTTAAAAAAATGTTTATAAAATTAAACATATTTTTTTAACGACCATGTAATAAGTAAAAACTTATTACATCAAATTAATTTTTAATATGGACCTAGTATTGTGGGATTGAAAATGCCCATCAGACAATGACATTTTGTTTCCGTCTGTGAGCAACTAAATAATTTACTAACTTGTTAAATTTATAAAAATTTTAAATGTTTATATAAGTTCAACTTGACTTAATTGTATACTAAAAATCTCATGATTAATCTTGAATATAATAATCACATGATTCCACTAAATGCATGCATTCTAGTGGGAATATTATACTATATGATTGTTGTCTTACGCAAATATTGTATCGTCATCATCAAGATCATCACTAACATCAACTAATTAATAAAAACTTGTAATTAGTTGTTGAATTTGAAATTTCAAGACATAAATTCAGAATTTGAATAAAGTACCGTAAAGTAAAATCTATAGAATCGAATATAAACTAGTTTTTAGTTATCAGAAATGTAATGTAATAAAAATACTAACTAGACAGTATATCATAGCATCACTACACTACTAAACAAACGATTACCACCAGTGAAAACTTTCGTCAGAAATCCATTGTTGAACGTCATTACCGACGGTTTATTGAGGAGACTTGAAGATATTACCGACGGACATACCCTCAACCATAGCATAAACATACACAAGCACACAAACATAAAAACTCCTTAAATTCATTATAGATATGGAAACATACATAATCATGCACTAATCAACTATAGCTATGTAATCATAGAAACACCTTTGTTGGATCGAGAAAATTTTAATTTCCTTGTTTATAATACACCGAAAGTTGCTTTAGATCTACATGATTAATAAAAACTAGATTGGAAATGATAGTCAGTGGAAACCAACGAGTTGGAATTAATCATTAATGATAACTTAAATAAGTGACAACTTGGTTATCTAATAGGTTTACGCTGAAGGTTCACTTATATGGCTGTCGTTAACTATTTTAAAAAAAGTTGCAACTTTTCTTTATGTTAGTTCTCAACCTATAAGACGATCCTTGATAAAATTTATAGAAAAACCATAACCATAATTTATAAGGGATAATTCCTAAAATGATCCTAAATACCACAGAGGAAAAAAAAATCCTAAATGGATTCACATTCCCAAAGTAACCCATGCAATTTGTACTGACTAGACGCTTTGGGAAAATAAACGACGAGATTTGTAATCCAATCAAAAGTTGACACGTGTAAAGGTTCTTACACACCAGATGAGATTTTTAAAAATCTCGTCTGTTCCGACCATATTCTTAAATAAATCTACTTTTTAAAAAACAGTCCACCAAGACTGTTTAAAAATGTTTCTTCTTTGGCCAGTCCATATTTTTTTTTTCTTGAGATTTGATCCTTTTTAATCGTCTTGGTAGACGCATTTGCATTGAATTTGTACCAAAAAGTTCATATTCTCATATTTTCTTTTTTTAAGTTTTAAGAGTTTTAATATCATCTCGACCGATATGATTTTTAGTATTCCGTCTTGACCGACAATATTTTTTATTATTCCGTCTACTCCGACGATATTTTTAATTAAGTTTTATGTGACCCCACTTTCATAAATAAGTATTGATCTTCTTCCTTGTTCTTAATGATCTTCCATGTTCACCTAATAAAGCTTCAAACGTCTGTAATTATTTTGTTAATCTTCAATTAGGTTTCATAGAATTTGATAATATTGTAGTGTGTTATGGTGGTGAATGGCAAAACAATGATTATGGAAGTTGTGAATACGTTCATTTTGTAGTGTGTTATTGTAAGAACCCAAAAACCCGGGACCCAAATCCGCAACCTCGACTTGATCTCCTCTCTTATACTTTCATTTTGTATGAATTGTTAATGATTACGCATCAGATGAAAAGTAAAAAACAAGAAAAAGATATAGGAATATCGTTATGAGATTTGAACTTTAAAGATAAGAAAAAATGAAAATATGAACTCTTTGGTACAAATTCAATGCAAATGCGCCTACCAAGACGAAATTAAAAAGGCTCAAATCTCAAGAAAAAAAAAATATGGACTGGTCAGAGAAGAAACATTTTTAAACAGTCTTGGTGGACTGTTTTTTAAAAAGTGGATTTATTTAAGAATATGGTCAGAACAGACGAGATTTTTAATAATCTCGTCTGGTGTGTAAGAACCTTTACACGTGTCAACTTTTGATTGGATTACAAATCTCGTTGTTTATTTTCCCAAAACGTCTGGTCAGTACAAATTGCATAGGTTACTTTGGGAATGTGGATCCATTTAGGATTTTTTTTCTCTCTCCTATTTAGGATCATTTTGGAAATTATCCCTAATTTATAATATATATGAATTGAATTAAATACCATTTACGTAAATGCTAGAAATTGACCAAGACCTATCAATAGTCAATGGTCGACGGCTTATTCGAAAAAGGCCTTGTTCTTTGGAAGATCTATCTCGTGTCTGGTACTCCACGGTTCCACTCTGCAAGAACTCCGAATCATTCTCTTGAAGCTCATCCTCTTCATCATAACGCTTGCCCCGAAATGACCTGGACCAATAGGGAAATCCCAATTCATTGGGCCTTTCGATACAATCAAATAGAAAGCCCCAAGGGCGTTCCCATCGGGATATATTATTGCCAAAAGGCACTTGGCACCACGGGCGGATTTACATTAATAGTAGGGGTGCACGGGAACCTTCCGAGTTTCGAAATAATAGTGTAACTCTATGTATAAAATATAGAGTGCACCCCCTTATCAAATTGGAGTGCACCACTTAAACATAATGTTGAAATGGTGGAGTGGCAAAAGTGTTTGTTATTAATGTTTTCATGTCCCTGGTTTGATTCTCAAACTGGATGGCACTTTTAATTTTTAAAATTACACATTACACACTCAATTGTTGAATCATAAAGGCCAACCATGTCATCAAACGTCACGATTTTATGTTTTTTTTTAGAGTTTTGGAGATTTATTACATTGCATTAGAGGTGGCAAATGGGTTGGGTTGGGTTGAAACGGGTCATGGGTCGGAACGGGTTAGGGTCGAAACGGGTCACTTAAAAGAGGGTTGTTTTAGTTCGGGTCGGAACGGGTTAGGGTCAACAGGTTCGGGTTAGAACGGGTCAAGGATGGAACAGGTCAAAACGGGTTTGGGTCAAAACTCGTTTAAGTGATTTTTCATTTCGTTTCAGCACGTAACAGCTTGTTTAAGCGATTTTTCATTTCGTTTCAGCACGTAACAACTCGTTTAAGCGATTTTTCAGTTCGTTTCATCGCGTAACAGCTCGTTTAAGCGATTTTTCAGCGCGTAACAGCTCGTTTAAACGATTTTTCAGTTCGTTTCAGCGCGTAACAGCTCGTTTAAGCGATTTTTCAGTTCGTTTCAGCGCGTAACAGCTCGTTTAAGCGATTTTTCAGTTCGTTTCAGCGCGTAACAGCTCGTTTAAGCGATTTTTCAGTTCGTTTCAGCGCGTAACAGCTCGTTTAAGCGATTTTTCAGTTCGTTTCAGCGCGTAACAGCTCGTTTAAGCGATTTTTCAGTTCGTTTCAGCTCGTAACAGCTCGTTTAAGCGATTTTTCAGTTCGTTTCAGCTCGTAACAGCTCGTTTAAGCGATTTTTCAGTTCGTTTCAGCTCGTAACAGCTCGTTTAAGCGATTTTTCAGTTCGTTTCAGCACGTAACAGCTCGTTTAAGCGATTTTTCAGTTCGTTTCAGCACGTAACAGCTCGTTTAAGCGATTTTTCAGTTCGTTTTAGCACGTAACAGCTCGTTTAAGCGATTTTTCAGTTCGTTTTAGCACGTAACAGCTTGTTTAAGTGATTTTTCAGTTTGTTTCAGCACGTAACAGCTCGTTTAAGCGATTTTTTAGTTCGTTTTAGCATCTAATAGCTCGTTTAAGCGATTTTTCAGTTCGTTTCGGCACTTAACAGCTTGCTTTAGCGATTTTCCAGTTCCTTTCATCACTTAACAGCTTGTTTCAACATGTTTTTGTTCCGTTGTTGTCGACTTTTCAGTTTCGGTTAATTTGTCAATTTTTTTTGAAAGAGGACAACGGACGAAACGTTTTAGTTTTTTTTTACATTTTTTGTTTTTGTTTTATTTTTTGAGTTATGATTTTTTTTATTAATTTTTTTGAATATTTTTTGATGGTTTCTATTAAGATCAAAATCCCTAAAAAAAAAACAAATAAAAAATCATAACTCAAAATATAAACGAATAACGAAAAAAGTAAAAAAACTAAAATATTTTCGCCGTTATCCTCGTTCATCAAAAAAAAAAAAACTCGTGTCGGCACGAAAACTCTATAGAAACCGAAACCCAACCCGTCCAGTGCTAAAACTCGTGTCGGCACGAAAGTTGATCCGAGCTGAAACCTAAACCGATATCGTTCCAATCTAAAACCCGTTTCAACCAAAACATGTCACTTTTCCTTAAGACACTAACCTACATCGACCCATGTAGTTAAATTTGTCAACCCATTTTGACCCAAAAATAAGAATGTGGAATTTCAAGTGACCCATTTTGACCCATTTAATTAAAACCTATGACCCAAATCAACTCATTTGAATTTTAAAACAACCCAAATTGACCCATTTGGAATGGTTTGGGTCAAGGTTGCCACTCCTACATTGCATAGACATTAGGTTAGCCATAGCCGAACCGAACTGACCCAAACAACAGAACCGACCCGATTTTTTTATATCCCGAATATATGAAATTGGAGTATTTAAAAACAGTGCACCCCCCTACAATAATTTTCTGGATCCGTCACTACTTGGCACAAACTAATAAGATACGTGGTCTCCATCATGACGTACATTGAATTATTAACCACGACCAAACCCTACATAATAGAGTATATATCTTATATAAATGTTTAATGTAGTTTGTGTAGAATAATGAAAACTCCGTAAGGTGTAATGTATTTGAAGAGACGTGGATCGACTCACTGGTAGACGATCTTCTTTCCTCGGGTGTGATTATACTATTTCACCGATGGTTTTCTTGGATCTGTGTTCTTCCACCTACAAAATGAACAGCACCGTCAACTTACCCCTCAGAAAGGGACAGAGGGGTCCTCTTTGGGGTAACCCTCCGGTGTGAGAATAAGTATTTGTAGGAGAAGTATTTGTATGAGAGTAAGGAAATCTGGAGAGTATTGCTTAATAGCTGAATACTCTGTAGTTTCCTGTGATTGAGAATGTTACTGAATGTATGTTACTGGCTGTAACTGTGTGTTGTTGGATGTCTTTTCCTTGTGGAGTTGATGCCATATTTATAGTGCTAGGGTTTCCACTGATTGGGCTCAGCCTTGTTGGCCTCCTCCAATTGCTCTGCGCCACGTGCCCTCTGGGACACATGGTGCTTTCTCATTGGTTGTAATCACGTGGTAGCACATGTGTCATGCTGAGTTGTCCACATTTCATTTGGCAGCTGTCAACATCAGCATATTCTTATTCCTTAAAAAGATACCTTCTGGAAGGTTGTCTGACGTGCACAATCAAGGTTGCCCTAATCCTGATTTGGATAAGGATGAGGTTGATTATGTGCATGTGTGATGCGCGCCTATCCTGAGGATGCGCGAGGTCTTCTCTTTATTCTCACGCGCAGGTGTTTCATGCGCAGATGTATGTGATATGCGCCACGCGCGGATGCGCCACGCGCATATGTGATATGCGTGAGCATATGTGATGCCTGAGCATCTGTGGTGCCTGGGCATATGATGCCTGAGCATGTGTGGTGCCTGGGCATATGATGCCTGAGCATGTGTGGTGCCTGGGCATATGACGCCTGAGCATATGTGATATACGCCATGCGCGTAGGTTTTGGCTTTGTGCCTTCGTAATGTCTTTGATTTCAAGACTCTTGTCTATATCTTGTAGGTTGACCCGCCTCGCTCGTTGTTGAGGCGGGTACATACCTCTTCAAGCCCCCCCAGTCTAATGTGTGTCTTGTCTCGCGCGAGCGAGGCAAGATAGATGTTAGACTTAACAGTTTGCTCTTTTAGTAGGGGTTTTGTCTTTTTCTTCTTTTTACTCGTCATTGCGAGAAGATCTATCCTTTTGGTTGAAAACGAATCGTCTATGTACGTGATGGAGACGTGTCAGACCTTTCGTGTGCTCGAGGTGCTACAGTTGCCTTTCGTGTCCCCTCACAGAGTGTCAGGAACACGTGTCGCGCTCGCATTGGTCATTCCTGCGAGTGGTGGCGCGTGAACTCTGGCAACAGCCGTATTATTTCTTTTCGTGTCCCCTCATACAGTGTGATTGACACGTGTCGCGCTTCCGTTGGCTTACACCTGCGAGTGGGGGCGCGTGAAGTCCGATCAGCACCCAATTTTCTCTCTCCTGGGCCTATAAAAACCAGCCCTTAGAGTTTTTTTATCCTTCATCTTCTTGTTTGCTATTCAGATCTTTTCTTTCTGTCTTCTGATTACCTTTGTTCTGCTTCCCAAATATCTGTTACTCAGAAACAACCTTCGTTCGTTGTCACCGTTGTATGTCTGATAGCTCAGACAACATAATCTCCCCCATCCATTGCCGTGTGAAATCGTTAGTGATGTCGACGTTGAAGAAGACCGGCAAGGGGAAGAAGGCTGCTGAGGTCTCATCGGAGGAGGTAGGGAGGACCAAAACTGTGAAGAGGTGGAATGAAATCCCCTGCAAATTGAGGCAGGCTGATCTTGACAGCCTTATCGCCTCTCAGGGTTTCCTCCCTGTGTTTGGCTGCATGTTGCCTGCAGCCGGGCAAACGGCGGCGGACCCGCCTGCCGGCTATATATCTCTATATAGCCATTTTTTCACCCACTGCAACCTTCGTCTCCCGATGACAAGGTTTGTGGGTGCACTGCTTAAGTTCTATGGGATTCATATATCCCAAGTCCATCCGTTTGGACTTGTGCGCATGACTCACTTTGAGTTCATGTGCAAATCCCAGCGCTAGGAGCCCACCCCTCGGCGCTTTCAGTATTTTTACAAGCCCAAGATCCAAGATTCTTGGTTCTCCTTCGTTCCTCGCAGTCAGAAGGTGAAGTGCTCCACTGTTTCATTCAAGAGCCTTCATGACTGGTCTGAGAGGTTCTTTTATATAAGGGCTGGTGTGATCCCCATCCGCATGACCATGCGCGCGATTTCTTCTGCGCCTGCGGATGTGGGTGTCCTCAAGAACCCAACTGGCGCCTGGGTTAATAAGCTGACCGCTGAACCATCCCCCGCCAAGAACATTTGTGAGGAGGCGCTGGTGGGGGTTGGTATGAGCAAGAGGTGGGCGGACAACGCGCTTGAGCCCGTTATCCAAGTCGACGGGTTATGTAAGTGAATCTCATTGCTTTACTTCTGCGCGAATATAATTCTTTTTGCTGATATCATTTGACTTGTTTTGTGCAGTCACCAAGGAATATATCCATGCCGCCTATGATGAGCACATGGAGGGTGGATCCGTCGCGCTTGGCGCTGGGGAGGTTGGTTTCCCTGATCGCTTTGATGACATGTTCATCCCTGTTGATCTGGGATTTGTCTTCGACAGCGATGCGCCTGGTAAGCCTTTATACTTATGCATTTTCCTTTATAATACCAAATTTTGCTAACACCTCTGTTGAATGTATTGTAGATGCGCTCGAAAACTACGAGCTGGAGCTCGCGGAAGAGGAGGAGGAAGAGGAGCCGCCCCAACTAAAGCGTAAAGCTAAGGGGAAAACTGGCGCAGGGGCCAGTAAGAAGCAGAAGAAGGATGATGCCCCTGTTGTTCAGGATCCTCCTACCCAGGCGGGGGGATTTGGGAAAACCCAGGGGTTTACCACTAAGGTTTCCTTGTCTTCCCTGCCTCAAAAAGTGGGCAGACCTCCTGTCCACTTGAGGTATGGTGGCGTTACCTCCTCCCTTCGCGCTACGGAAAAGGGAAGTGGCATTGTGCCCTCGACAGGTATACTTTGCTTGTCCTTTGCTTATCTTTTATGGTTCTATGAGCGCGATTCTTATAGAATTACTAATGAATCTTGTCTTACTCAATTGTTTGTAGAGCCGGCGACAGCGCAACAAGATGCCGAGCCTGCGCTGGAGGTCGCTTCGAAGTCCCTTGTTTTACCCTCAAAGAAGGGTAGAATGGACTTCATGGCAATGTTCGCTTCGCGAACGGAGTTGCGCCAAGGTACGTATTGCGCTCTTTTTCCTGACTTTCTTTTAGACCAAGTCATAAACCATTTTTTTTTTTTTGTTGATTTTTTCACAGAAGCTGTAGCTGGCGTACAAGCTTCTGGCGGCACTCCTGGCGCCGGCGCCAGCGCCGTTGGCCCTGCTCCTGCTCCTGCAAGCGATGAATCTCCCCTCATCGGGATTACTAAGGAGCAGGAGGCCGTTTTGCGCGCGGACCTGGCGGCGTTGAGACCTCCCTCACCTCCTCCTGCGCACAGCCCTCCTCGCGAGACTGATATTTACTCTAGGTTGCAGGAGAAGAGGCCTATTTCAGAGGAGGATGAGCAGGTTCATGCTGAAGACTCCTACGATGCCCGCGCCAGCCCTGCAGCGCCACGAGGTTTCGCGGCGGAGCCTTCTCGTGGGGCTGGCGCTGACTTTTCTGCTTCATCCCCGCAGGTATAGGTTCTTTTTGCTCCGCTGCGCGGACTTCCATCTTAATGTTTTGATGACTTAGACAATTTCTTTGTTTTTGCAGGAAGCCGATCACACTTACCGCCCGAGATGGAATATAACTGAAGACAGCACCTTTCAGTCCATGGGTGTGTGTGCGGAATTCTGGGCTCATGCTGTGCCTCCATCTGAAAGGAGGTTCCAGGAGGACCGCGCTCGCGACGACCTGCTCAATGATCACATGTTTGCTGGGTCGGCCTTCATTGCTGCCTCCCAAGAGCTTCGCTCTGATTACGTAAAAGTACGTGATGCTCTTGCGGAAGCCAAGCAAGAGGCTAAGGTGTCTGCCTGGCATCTTTCTGATGCTCGCGAAAGAGCTGAGAAGCTCCAAGCAGAGCTCAGTGAGAACCGAGCCAGTGCCAACAGCGCCTTCGTGAAGCGCGGGCATGAGCTTCAGGCGGCGCGGGAGAAGCTGCAGGCGGCTGAGGCGGATGCGGCCAAGTTCGCGCGCAGAGCGCGCGACTTGGAGTTAGAGGCGGAGGCGCGTGACCAAGCTCTTGTCTAGTCTATCACTGAAAAATCATCACAGGAGAGTGAGGTTGCGCGCCTGAAGAGGGAGCTGGCGGCCGCGCAGGCCGATAAAGATGAAGCCCTGGCGACGGCAGCGTCTAGCCAGGAAGCACTTGATGCTGCGCGGGCGGAGAAAGAAGAAATCTTGGCGGCAGCAGCGTCTGACAAAGAGGAGCTGAAAAAGACAAAGGAAACTGTTGAGTTATTAAACTCTCAGGTTCCTTCCCTCGAGATGTCTGTTGCTGGCCTCGCGCAGGATCGCCACTGGCTCATCTCACAGGGCATGACTCGTTGCGCTTTCGCGATGAAATATTCAGACGAGTTTCAGGCCCTTGTGATGGACTGCAACGCTGCCGCGCGCTTGGTGGGGCGAGCTGAAGGGTTTACGGATGGCTATGAATATGGCATGCTGAAGAAGAACCCATCCGAGTACCCTTATCAGAGCTCCGTTGCCTGCGCGGACATGGCCGCGATGGGGGAGAAGTACATGAATACTCCCATTCCCATCCTTGCGCAGGTATTTTAACTTTAATGAGATTACCTTGACTTATTTTCTAAGTCTTTTTGTACTCATATTTTTCCTTATGATTTGCAGATATCCGCGCTTGCTGACCAGCCCGATCTCGTCGCGCTAAAGAAATTACTTGACAAGTGCGAAGGGGCTGGCGGCGATGATGGCGCGGGGAATGCTGGCGTTGCTAACGGCTCTGGCGTGGCCAAAGGATCCGCTCCTGACACTGTCATGATAGAAGACTCCATTCAAGATGAAGAACTTGACTATGGTCAGTTTGGAGACGACGAGGAGCAGGCTGCGCCAGATGCCGAGGGCGATGATGAGGATGATGAAGAGGCTGATGTCAACGTGGAGACTTGAGAAGCCCTTCATGTTTTTTTTTTTTTTTTAGTTGTAGTTTGTATCTCATCTTGTAAACTTGCAAATTTCAATGCTTTTGAATGAAATTCTGTTTTTCCCTTCTTCGCATCTTGCGCATTCCCATTCATCTCTTTATATCGCATGTTTGCTTGTTGAATATAAGATATGCTTGCGCGTTGGAATAAGAACAAGGTTGTAAGGAATTTATTATACTTAACCCTTGTCATATTGTAAGTGATTCTGCCATATCTTGATTATGTTGACACGTGCCTTGGCGCTTTCATTATTCCTCTTTTGCGCGACGTTATCGCGCGTTTATGGAATTATGATTTTTTTAGCCTTACGCGTCAATGTGTTACTCAGATATCCATTACAATTTTATACGCGACCTCGACCTGAGACCTTAACAACTATGTTTTGGCATTTGCTTTGCCTTAGTTGTGTTTAGGTACTTTATGGTTAGGCTGCGCAGCATGTAGGATGGATGTTGTGAGTTGTTTGAGCAAGGCTCACATTATTGGGCTAAGGCCCTGACGTTTTAGAGTTAAGACTCTTTAACGCGTTTGCGCATGTATGTTTTACTTCGTTTTATTTTGTTTTGATGTCAATATAGTGTTGTCATATTGCTCAAAAATAATAATAGGAAGTGTGAAACATGTATGCAAAAGGTAATAGGATTGGGCTAAGGCCCTGACGTTTTAGAGTTAAGACTCGTTAACGCGTTTGAGCTTGAAGCTCGCGCATGTATGTTTTACTTCGTTTTTAATTCGTTTTGATGTCAATACAATGTTGTCATATTGCTCAAAACTAATAAAGGGAAGTGTGAAACATGTATGCAAAAGGTAATAGAATCCACATTAAGAAAAGATAGCGCGTATCATTATTCATACTGGCTTAAAAAGCCTTGATTACAAACTTGACATTTTTACATGAAACATTTTCTAAGCTGTGCCGCGTTCCATGCGCGCGGGATCTTCTTTCCATTCAAATCTTTTAAAGCATATGCGCCTTTCCCCAATTCTTCTGAGATTTGATACGGTCCCTCCCAATTGGGTGACATTTTTCCTGGGGGTATCGCGCGGCTAGCTTCATTGTTTCGAAGGACAAAATCATTTTTCTTGAAGTGGCATTCTTTCACACGCTGGTTGTAATATTTTTCCAGTTTTTTCTTGTACTTGGCTTCACTGATGATAGCCGCCTCTCTACGCCCTTCAAGTAAGTTGAGATCCAACCTTCTTTCGCGCTCGTTATCGATCTTGTTCATCATGAGCACTTTATGGGATGGGCATCCAATTTCTGCTGGAATCATTGCCTCTGTCCATAGGTTAGGCTGAACGGGGATTCGCCATTGCTGGTTTTGCTTAATGTCCTGTGTGCCCACAGGACATTAGGTAGCTCTTCGACCCAAGAATGGGATTCTCCCTCCAACCTTTCCTTCAGCCCATTTAACAAACTTTGGTTCGCGCGTTCCACTTGTCCATTCCCCTGAGGGTGATAAACTGAAGTGAAAATTTGGTTGATGCGCAATTCCTTGAGCCAGCTGGCAATCTTCTTGTCAGTGAATTGCTTGCCATTATCGCTCACAATTTCCATGGGCAAGCCAAAACGGCATATGATGTGGCTCCAGATAAACTGTTTCATCACTTCGGCTGTGATTTTTGCTAGTGGCTTGGCTTCAACCCATTTTGTGAAATAGTCTATTGCCACTACCAAAAATTTTACTCTCCCAGGCGCTTGCGGTAGGGGACCCACAATGTCGATTGCCCATTTGTGGAAAGGCCATGCTGAGGTTACTGGAATCAAGTTGTTCTTTGGCCGCATGGTGTTCGGCGCATAACTCTGACATGCTTTGCATTTTTGGATCTCCTTTAGAGCGTCCAAGTACATGCCTGGCCAATAGTAGCCTGCGCTCATTGCCTTGGCAACCACCATGCGCGGGCCAGCATGAATTCCACAGATTCCTTCATGTATCTCTCTGATCACATAGCTTGCTTCCTCAGCATCTAGGCATTTCATGAGTGGCCCAAGATAAGAGCGTCGATACAATGTACCGTTAACCAGTTCATAGTTCTGCGCCTTGTGTCTTATCTTCCTCGCTTGTGCGCGATCATCTGGTACCTTTCCCTCCTTCAAGAATTCCATTATTGGAGTTATCCATGATGAAGGGGTTGTATGAGTTACCAGGACAGACTTCGCTACCACCGACGGGTTGCTCATTACTTCTACCCTGACATCTTTGCCAAAGTGATTAAAACTGGTTGATGCCATCTTACTCAGCGCGTCTGCAGATTTGTTTTCACTGCGCGGAATATGAATGATTCTGAAGCAGTCAAATTGCTCGATGAGTTTTTTCGCCTGCTCTAGATATAGAGGCATGGTGTTCTCCTTGGCATCATAAAGGCCATTGACCTGTGCTGCTACCAAGTATGAATCAACATGGGCCTCTAGCTTCTTAACCCCTAATTTGTGCGCGATGCGCAGGCCAGCCAGCAGGGCTTCATACTCAGCCTCATTGTTGGTGCTCTTGAAATCCAACCTGATGGCGTAAGTATATTCATGATTCTCTGGATCCACCAGTTTGAGGCCTGCGCCGGACCCTTCATTGTTTGAAGCTCCGTCAGTGAACAATCTCCAAACATTTTCTTCATCATTGGCTCACGGAGGGTCTACCTCGCGCTGAGCCTCTTCAATTCTTCCTTCTGGGACTTCTGCAATGAAATCAGCCAAGACTTGTCCCTTTATTGCTGGACGGGGCTTATAGGAGATCGTGTGCTCTCCTAATTCCAGTGCCCACTTTGTCAGCCTTCCTGAGAGCGCGGGGCGTCACAAGACTTGCTGGATGTTGTAACCAGTCAGAACTTCAATGGGATGACCATTGAAATATCTATGAAGCTTGCGCGACGCGTGTGTTAGTGATAAAACTAACTTTTCCATGATGGAATAGCGCGTCTCAGGATCTGTCAGCACCCGACTCACATAGTATATTGGCGTTTGGATTCCCTTGCGATCCACCAATAATACTGCGCCGATGGCGCGCTCTCCTGCTGATAGGTATAATGTCAAAGTTTCACCAGGAAGAGGAGCTGTGAGCGCGGGCAGATTTATCAAACATTCTTTAATCTCACTGAAAGCTTGCTCGGCCTCAGGAGTCCATTTGAACTGACTTTTCTTTAAGCAGTTTCTCAATGTATTGACAAATGGGGTAGATTTGGTTGCATGGTTCGCTAGGAACCTGTTGATTGAAACCAATCTACCATTCAGCTTCTGAACTTCTTTCATGGTGGATGGCGAGGGCATGTCAAGGATGGCCTCCACCTTCTCAGGGTTCACCTTGAAACCATCCTTGGTGACCATTACACCTAGAAATTTTCCTTCTAGTACGCCGAAAGTACATTTGCTCGGATTGAGCTTCATGTTAACTTCCTTTAGGCGCCCAAGGGTTTCTTCGATGTCTTTGAGCATTTGCTTTTCCTCCCTGCTCTTGATCACCAAATCATCCACATAGACTTCTAGGTTTCTTCCGATTTGCTCGCTGAAAACGGCATCCATAAGTCTTTGGTAGGTGGTGCCCGCATTCTTCAAACCAAAGGGCATTTTTGTGTAGCAAAAAACACCCTTGTCGGTTCTAAATGCGGTCTTGTCCTCATCTTGTGGTGCCATTTGAATCTGGTGATAGCCTTTGTAGGCATCCAGGAAACATTTTAGCTTGAATGGCGCCACGGAGTCCACCTTTGCATCGATGTTTGGTAGGGGGTAACAATCATTTGGGCACGCTTTGTTGAGGTCCTTGAAGTCAATGCACATCCTCCATGACCCGTTACTTTTCTTTACCATCACAGGATTGGCTACCCATGTCTGGTATCGTATCGGGCGGATGATGTTTGCGCGCAATAGGTCCTCAACCTGTTCATTCATGGCCCTCGCCTTTTCATCCCCCATGATTCTCTTCTTTTGAGCAATTGGCTCTACAGACTTGAAGGTGTTTAGAGAATGCTGCGCCAAGTCTCGCGGAACCCCAGTCATATCAGAGTGTTGCCACGCGAAGACCGACATATTTGCTGTGAGCAATCTTTTCATTCTCACCCTCGTGTCGTCTGATAACGTCGCGCCAATTGTGATTTTTTGCTCCGGGAATTTCGAGTTGAGAATCCATTCCTCTGGCGCGTTTTCTGCCATTGGAATTTTCATTCTCCCCTCCCGCGGAGTACTTGTCACTGCGCACAAATGATCTCGGTATACAAAAGTTACACCTGTTGGTGTTGGGAACCCCAACGCGCCGTGCGCTGGCGACGGTATGGCGTTGAATTGGGCAATCGTTCCCCTACCCAAGATCATATTGTGGCAAGAAGTGGTGGGCAAGACCAAGAAGTTAACAACTTCGGCTCGCCTGTGTTTCTCATCCCCCATGGTTAGTTCAAATTGTATTTGACCTAGGGGATGAATGATTTCATTGGAAACACCAGAGATCGGTGCATTCACAATTTCAAGCCTTGCTTGGTCTGCCGGATCCAGTTTCCTGAAACATTGCTCATACATTATGTCTGATTCACTGCCAGTGTCCACCAGGACTTTTGACACTTCGTAATGAGCAATGTGTGTAGTGATAACAAGAGGACTGCTGATGGAAGGGCCTCCCCTGATTCTTGGGAAGATGACTTGTTGCTCGCGCCAATCTCCTTGGATTTGCGCGCTTCTTTTTCTTGATGCTTGCCCTTGCCTTCCTCCCTCGGCTACACAGATTCTTTTATACTTTTTGTTGGCAGAGGCTCCTTCTGGTTGTTCATTTTCTGGTCTTGAGTTTTTTACCAGATGAGCCAGCTTGCCTGATTTCACATCCTTCTCAATTGCATCCTTCAAGTGGTGGCATGCATCAGTGTTGTGTCCTGTGGATTTGTGAAACTCACAGTACTTGCCACTGTCTGATGGTCCCTTGTAGTGTAGTGGCTTGGGGCTTTTGAACTGGACGTTCTCAGTGCTTAACACCTGTGAAGGCGTTTTAGTGAGGGGAGTCCATATTCTTGGCAGAGGTCTGTTAGGATCTCTGCCGCCCTCCCTCCTGTCACCCTCCCCGCGATTACGAACATCTTTTTGGGGCTGGGGTGAGCTTGGTTGCGCCTGCTTTTCTGCGGAAGAAAAACTGGTTGGTTGCAACCTGGACCATACAGAGTTCTGCTTGCCCCTCTTTTCTTTGCTGCGCGGTGACTCAGCTTGATGCGCTCTTTCTCTTGCCCTATCTTGGGCAATTTGTTTCTCATTTCTCGCGAAAACTCGCGATGCCTCCATTAACTTGGCCCACGTGGTGGGCATGCCATCTCTGCTTACGAGAGCTCGGCGGAGTTGATCACTGCGCGCGCCTTGTATAAAGGCCACGCGCAGGAGTTGCTCAGTTATACCACCGATTGCCAGAGACTCCTGATTGAAACGAGTGATGTAGTCTTCAATCGTTTCATCATTCTTGCGCACGCAGTGCATGATGTCATCAGGATCGCGCGTGTGTCTGCGCTGTTGTACGAAGTGGGCTTGGAACTTTTCCAATAGTTCCTCAAACCCATCAATTTGCCCAGTCGGCAAGCTCTCGAACCAGACACGTGCCGCGCCCGTGAGGCAACGAGCAAACATGTGACACCATGTTGGCATCGTCCAGCTCTCTAGGTTTCCCGTGTTGTAAAAACCTTGCAAGAAATCGTCTGGGTCTGTTGTGCCGTCATATTTACCCAAACCACTTGGCATCTTGGTTTTGTGCTGGATGGGAGCCTGCGCGATGCGCGCAGTGAACTTTGAATGTTTCACCAAGATAGCTGGTCTATACGGTGTGGTTACGTCCACTTGCCCTCTAACTGGTGGGCTGTACGGCATGTGCAGATCCATATCGGCTCTGGCTCCAGGCGCCATGTTCACAGGCGCGCGGAGCTGTGAGCCTCCTGCATGAGTATCTCGCGTCTTCCTCATGCTGTGCACTTCTTCATCACTGAACTCAGTGTGTGCAGTGTGAACAGAATGTCCTTCTTCCGGCGCGCACGGCCTTTTTGTTCCATGAACAGTTTGCTTATCAAGCGCTTGCCTTTGTGTTAAGTCGGCTAGCTTTTTCTGTTTGACCATCTCATTATACTTGTCCATTAGACGCCGCTGCTCGTTTATGAGCCATTCCTTAGGATCATTTGTTTCATCTTCTGGACCCATTGGTCCTTTTTGCTTCGCGCCGGCAAGATTTTGTAACGTGAGATCGTCTGGAGGAGTTTCAGTCTGGCCGTGAGGAGTTGTGATGAAGGGACGGTTACTGGTGGTGCGCGTAGAATCACGCGGCACCCTCAGAAACTGTTGTCCCTCATTAACGTCCTCACGTTCAATATCCTCCAGAACTTGATCAACGTTATGAACGCCAGAAACCATGGTGATTTTTTGTTTTTATATATAGATCTGATGAGATCTGATTGCCGTTTGTAACAGTGGATGGCGCCAATGAAGAGACGTGGATCGACTCACTGGTAGACGATCTACTTTCCTCGGGTGTGATTATACTATTTCACCGATGGTTTTCTTGGATCTGTGTTCTTCCACCTACAAAATGAACAGCACCGTCAACTTACCCCTCAGAAAGGGACAGAGGGGTCCTCTTTGGGGTAAACCTCCGGTGTGAGAATAAGTATTTGTAGGAGAAGATAATGTTATGAGAGTAAGGAAATCTGGAGAGTATTGCTTAATAGCTGAATACTCTGTAGTTTCCTATGATTGAGAATGTTACTGAATGTATGTTACTGGCTGTAACTGTGTGTTGTTGGATGTCTTTTCCTTGTGGAGTTGATGCCATATTTATAGTGCTAGGGTTTCCACTGATTGGGCTCAGCCTTGTTGGCCTCCTCCAATTGCTCTGCGCCACGTGCCCTCTGGGACACCTGGTGCTTTCTCATTGGTTGTAATCACGTGGTAGCACATGTGTCATGCTGAGTTGTCCACCTTTCATTTGGCAGCTGTCAACATCAGCATATTCTTATTCCTTAAAAAGATACCTTCTGGAAGGTTGTCTGACGTGCACAATCAAGGTTGCCCTAATCCTGATTTGGATAAGGATGAGGTTGATTATGTGCATGTGTGATGCGCGCCTATCCTGAGGATGCGCGAGGTCTTCTCTTTATTCTCACGCGCAGGTGTTTCATGCGCAGATGTATGTGATATGCGCCACGCGCGGATGCGCCACGCGCATATGTGATATGCGTGAGCATATGTGATGCCTGAGCATGTGTGGTGCCTGGGCATATGATGCCTGAGCATGTGTGGTGCCTGGGCATATGATGCCTGAGCATGTGTGGTGCCTGGGCATATGATGCCTGAGAAAATGTGATATGCGCCATGCGCGTAGGTTTTGGTTTTGTGCCTTCGTAATGTCTTTGATTTCAAGACTCTTGTCTATATCTTGTAGGTTGACCCGCCTCGCTCGTTGTTGAGGCGGGTACATACCTCTTCAGTATTATTGATCAACTATATATAGAGAAGTACAATGAGATAAATACAAGGAAACATATTCAAATACAAACTCCTAATTTTGATAACACTATAATACTAAAACTCTAATAATAGATTCTAGAATATTCTCTAATATTCCCCGCAGTTAGAGCGGTAGGAAATCGGACGCTCGGACTGGAGCGCAAAGCTTGTGAAGATATACGACCGGCTATCACGTATAGCAGGAACTCGATCGGTTATAGGAACTAAGAAGATCGGCGACGGCTTGACCGTAGTCAGGCGGCTAGGCATGATGACAAGAGCTTCGATTGCGGCGGCAGGAGCTATGATTGAGTCGGCCGAAGCAACGACTTGACGGAAAAAAAAATTTATATATTCCAAAGAATAAAACTAAAAAAGTAAATAAAAAAACCTTTTTTTTAAAGAAAAGAACTAAAACTAAACAAAATAATAAAAAAAATCAATCGTTTATAACAAAACCTCTAAATGTTTCTGTCTCGTTCTTTCTTTCTTTCTTTTTGTAAATAAAACAAATAACTTTAAAACCATAAAAGATGGATAGTAAAAGAAGGAAAAAGAAAGAATAATAAAAGAAAAAAAATAAAGATTAAATAATACTGCACATATTGGGTTTGTGAAGGTGCCGGGGCTCAAACATGATGAGCACGTGCAGGCAGCTCCAATTAAAGAGGGGTTCTACTCGTAATTGAACAAAAAAAACGGTTGCAACAACGTTGGCTAATTTGGCCCGCAGGCGCGTAAATATGATATAGAGCGACATCAAGAAAGTATTATTTTATGTATGTACAAATGTCCCCGGGGTAGGACGAGAACAAGAAGAAGAGAAAGAAACAAAGCAGAACCTTAAGGCTTTGATACCATGTAGAATAATGAAAACCCCGTAAGGTGTAATGTATTATTGATTAACTATATATAGAGGAGTACAATGAGATAAATACAAGGAAACATATTCAAATACAAACTCCTAATTATGGTAACACTATAATACTAAAACTCTAATAATATATTCTATAATATTCTCTAATAGTTTGGTGTTACTCTTTGTCCTTTTAAGTTAAAATAGAGTTAATGGGTCAGGGCCGGATCCAAGAATTTTTAAAAGTTTCGGGGTCTAGGGTGAGCAAAAAAATGATCCGCTAAATATAAACTCAGTAACTCATATATAATTTATATAATCGTGATAACAGTAAACAAAGGGAAAATTCCCAAAATAGCCTTTCTTAGGAGAGATAATTCCCAAAATAGCCCTCGAAACCCGTCTTCCATGTGACATTGGGAAATTTCTCGTAAGTTTCAACAACCAATCACAAACTGACACTTGTCAATGCTCCTCATCTACCATGCGAGTTTTCAGGTCAAATCCGTCTTACACGTCCGATTTCGCATGAAAACTTACCCGATGAAAACAATTTATAACGTGATGTTTCAAACAGTTTCTATCTGCCACGTGAGTTTATAATAATGTGGGTTTTTGAGTTTTTTTTTTAAATTCATCTCCAAAGATGAATTTAAACTTCGGAGACGTATTTCGATTAAAATGCAACTGCCATGATGATTTTCATATGAATATAAACTTATTTCATCATCTTCTCCCACTTTCTCATAATCTTACCAAAAACCATGTTTATGTTCTCCCACTTTCCCAATGTAGCAAAATGATCTAATTTAAATACATAAACGAATCTTGAACCTCTCCACGCATTATTGAAAACAACTGTCTCGATTAACCTTTTTTAAGCTATACTCTCTAACAGGGACGGCTATGAGGATTCAAGTACCCTATACGAGCCCAAAAAAAGGCCCCTGTGCCTTAACGAATTATGTAAACTAATTTTTTTAAACGGAGATTAGTGGAATAGCAATAAACATAACAAAGGCATAGTATTAGTTTTGAGGTTTTAATGTTTTATATAGAGGGTCAACAAATTTTTCAGTTATATATAAACATTCAGTGACGAAACTAAAATTTTTCAATTAAAGGGTGACAACAATTTTCTGTTATACTCATCAGTGTATATAAATTCCTTCTACTAATGCAATGTATTATAAACGTTAGGAAGATAATTAAAATGTGAAGAATTTAAAGAAAATTAAGTTGGATTAAAATTTATTAAATAAACTTATAAAAATAAAATTTCAATGATGCTTTTAAGTGCAATCAATTATCACCTACCAACCTCATTTTTTTCATATATAACTAATAAAAAGAACTCCCTATTCTGCATCAATGCATCGTTTCTTTCGCCGGAAAAAAGAAAGGATATCTTAGTTACTTCATATGATCCTATCATACCTATTTTCTTCTTCACTTCACTTCTACTACCACACTAAAGATATTAGCTTAGTGCCCCCGAAAATAACGTGCCCCGGACGGAAGTCCGGCTCGCCCGTGCCTAGAGCCGGCCCTGCTCTCTAATATACCGTTCTCGATAGCAATAATAATAATAGTTTAAATGTGCTAATGATAATTATAAAATTATGATTTAAATGGGTCAAAGGGTTTGGTGATCACATAAGACAAATCGCATATAATTAAATAAGTAATCAACAATTAAACTTATGCATTTGAGCATGTTTTCAAGTTAACACGATAAACATTTTGCCCTTCGCGTTAGTCTCTCCTAGGCCCGGTCTCCATATTAAAATTCAGGCACAAACATGTTACGTAATAAACGTAATAAATTGATATAATTATAACTTTGCTACTTCCTAATATTTTTTTAGACCGGTCGCTATGAGGCGGGGATGGGTTGGTTTTTGGGGCGTGGTGAGCGCGGAACACCGCGGTGGGGTGCCGAGGGTAGGATTGTTCCAACGGACGGTGCGGTTTTGAAAGTTTGGTGGGTCCCCCCTCCAACGTTCATAAACGGCTAGTTTAATAAAAAAACTAATTATTTTATTTATAAATACCAACCCATTTTATCATTTTTTACTCAAACAAATACCAAATTACTATCAAATTTCATTACCAAAATCTCTCAACTCTCTACAATGGATCATTTCTCAAATTTCACAAGCTCGAGCTCAAACGCGAACGCAAACCTGAACATGAGCTTGAGCTCAAACCCTAACCAAAACCCGAACACCAACCCAAACCCATGGGCGCCGACTCAAATGTGGTGGGCTGGTATGCTCGCAAACAACAATGACCCTGCCAACCCTTTCTATGCCAACCAGCATATACCCGCCATGCCTCCAAACGTACAATCGTTTCCCAACGATATGTAATGTCAATGTCGTGTATGCCTCCGCCACCCCAAACCCAAACACCCCAAACCCCAATACCCGAAACCCAAGTTCTCGAAACCGAAGTTCCCGAAACCGAAGTTCCCGAAACCCAAGTTCGTTGCAAACGAAGCCATAAAAAGAAGGTTGTTGCCGATCAAACACCAACCGAAATGCACGACAAGGAAAAGTGGGAAGACGATGAGGAAGCGGTGTTGGCGCAAGCGTGGATCGACTCATCCAAAGACTCGATCTTAGGTGACGGTAAACGCACCGCGATATTTTGGGCAGAAATACGTGGTAAGTTCTTTGAGATAATGGGTTGAGGTCGCTACCGCGGGGATGATTCCGTCTCCAACAAATGGAAGGCAATGGTTTTAAAAATGAACCACTTCTCCACAATTCACACTCGCCTTAAGAACAGCTTAGGAAGCGGCAAGAATGACACCGACCTTCTTAAGGCTTTGTTGAAAGAATACAAGGGCCTTCATGGTCACCACTTCGGCATAGGGATGTTTGAAATTTGGAAGAAATGCACGAGCTCGCCAAAGTGGCATCCGATCCCGACATCTTCACCACGACCGCCCAAACGGTCAAAAACAACGTCTACTTCGGCCGATCAACAGGTGTCTCAAGCCGGGTTGGATGCTCGTTCTCAATTTAACCTAAACGAGATTGATCCCGATTTTGTTTTTGATGAACCGGATGAGTTACCACGTCCGGTAGGAAGAGAAAGGGCCAAGGCGGCGGCTGGAGGTGGGGGATCATCGCCTAGAACGACAACCACGATGAGTTTAGACGTGAGCGCGCGGTTTGACAATTTGGAGCTTCCACTTAAAGAGTATCGCGAGGACAAAAAACACACGAAAGAGGAACTCAAGATAATACACGAAGAAAGAAAAGCAATGCATGCGGAATACAAAGCCATGCATGAAGAAAGAAAGAAAGAAGGCTAGCTCGGAGCGGCAACGAGACAAGGACTTCAAGCTCCTCGCAAAGGATCTCCCGCATCTAGATTCGGCCACGCGGGCGTCTTTGGAGAAAAAAAAGCAAGGATAATAGCAAAATACACAGACGAGGACGAGGACGCCGAATATTAGTTCTATTTTCTTTATTTGTACGTTTTTTTTATGTTTTTAGTTTAATTTAGTTTGTATTTTTATTATTTGGAAAATTGGTTTTTATTGATCCAAACTATTTTATTTTTGCCGGCGCTGGTCCCAACTATCATTTTGGCGGGCAACGGTCCCAACTTTCACATACGTTGAATCCACCAGTCCGCGACTAACGGAGTACTAACTCCGTTAGGTAAAATCTGATGTGTCGTCCTAGTTGTCAAAAGCCTGATGGCATGGGCATCCTACGTGAACCGGCTGTGTATTATAACCAATGTTTTATACTTAAACATTATACAAACATAAATTCCCAGATTATACAACCCTAAATCCCCAAATTCTCGACTAACAGAATTTATGTTTGTATAATGTTTAAGTATATAACGTTGGTTATAATAAACAACCGGTCCACGTAGGATGCCCATGTCATCAGGCTTTTGACAACTAGGAAGACACATCAGATTTTACCTAACGGAGTTAGTACTCCGTTAGTCGCGGACTGGTGGATTCAATGTATGTGAAAGTTGGGACCGTTGCCAGCCAAAATGATAGTTGGGACCAGCGCCGGCAAAAATAAAATAGTTGGGACCAATAAAAACCAATTTTCCTTATTATTTAGTTTAATTTAGTTTGTATTTTATTATTATTAAGTTTATTGGTTTATTAAATTTATAAAAAAATAAAAATAAAAAATTAAGGGCTTCGAAGCCCCCTCACCATAGAGATGCATATTTGAGGTGGGGCTTTGAAATCCTCAGTGTCCACGTGACGCTGACGTGGCAGTTAGGAGGGGCTTCGAAGCCCCTCACCATAGCGGATGGTCTTAACGACACATATATGTGAATGAAGGTAGAAGCATCACGCGTCACACTAGAATGATAGAGGGAACCCAAACTTCAATAACACAGTCTCGTTAATACATTAGTAAAAACTAAAACATTTTTTAATGGTTTTAGAAAACTTCATATGTATGTTCATGTATTTTTATGATGCTATTAAACAACCTTTTATATTTCATCTACCTTTGTAACAATTGAAAAATAGTTTAATTTAATAATTCTTTTACGAATAAAAGATACTAATATAGGTTCGTGAAATGTACACATTAAAATTTATTCAATATCTATATCTATATTAACTATAAAACATATAAGATGGACAAAATTGTCTTTTAACCCTTACGTAGGAAATGCGGTAAATTAAATTGGGATTCCACTGGCAACTTTACAAATCATCTAAGGCGACGTTTGAACCACTCGTGTAAACCGAACTGGCCATTTCACCTTTTTAAATTACTATTTTTTCATTTTTATATTATGCAATTAAGCACGCATATGTATTATTCATGAACAGTATTTATCATTTTTGGATTGTGTAGTTCTTTCGGTTTTAGACAAGTGGCGGTCTTGAAGGCACTATCGATCAAGGTAACATGTTTGATTGCTTCCATCTTTATTTCACACCAACAATTTGCGCCATAATTTACTTAAATCATTTTAATAATTAATCATGCCAAAATGTCCCTGCAGTGGCCTATTTGCGTTATGTACCTTGTTTGCGATATGTGTTCCGTTCGCAATCTATGACCCGGTTTACATTCTGTTGCAATTTTGTATACAATATATATCTTATAGTATATGTATGTTGAAAATTTAACTGCATTTTCAAAGACAACTCACATGTTATTGTCACTTTGTTGACCGGCAATTGTACAAGTCAACCTCGTTTTGAAAGTCATACATGATTTTGATGTATTTACACTTGTACTCGAAGTCAAGCTAAATTATTAAAACAATGAAAACTATTGGTTTTTCCCTTTTGTAAATTTTGTCTTTATCATAATATTAAGATATTATTCTAAGACAAAATTTACAAAAGGGAAAAACCAATAGTTTTCATTGTTTTAATAATTTAGCTTGACTTGAGTACAAGTGTAAATGCACCAATATATGTATGACTTTCAAAGCGAGGTTGACTTGTACAATTGCCGGTCAACAAAGTGACAATAGCATGTGCGTTGTCTTTGAAAATACAGTTAAATTTTCAGCATACATAGATTAATTTATTAGTTATCATTTAAATTATTAATACAAAAAAAAAGCAATATGTTTTTTTCTTTTAGGTTTAGAAAAATCACTTAAATCAAGTTTTGTTGTATTAAAGTATTAACCTAGTGAAACGACATGACACAGGTTTTAACAGGTTTAAGTTTGAGCTTAATAGATTTCTTGTCTTAAACATGTTGACTTGTTTAAGACATGTTTAAATTTGTGTTCTAACAGGTTAAATGCATGTTAACATGTTAGTAAGTTGTGTAGGTTTTAATTTTTTTAAAAAGTAATAAATATACACTCCTAAATACCTAACCTTAAAGTCATACTTACATACGACATTTCACTCATGCTGTCAGAACCCAATATTATATTTTTAATGATTGTTGTGAATGTTTATGTGGTTTTTTTTCCAAGTCTGTTATAGATTTGTGGTTTTTTGTTTCAAATATGTGTTGGATTATTTATTATTTAAGAGTTTTATGCTTGCTTTGAAAATTTTGTTTCATTAAACATATATTATTTATTGTGTCTTTAAACATGACTCTTAGCAGGTATTCACAGGTTAACCCGTTACTAAACATGTTGTAGGTGTTTGTGTTTGGAAAAAAATGACACAACTAGTTATCGTGCTATGTTCGTATATAATACCACATGTCATCATGCCTTATCGTGTCGTGTCCAAAATATTATAACAGCCATAACAAAAGAAGCATCAAGAAATCAAATCCTGTGAGGTTATAAGGGCCGTATGACTTTTGCAAATCACATACTGGTCACATCATACAGGCCGTATAACGCAACTTTTACATCATACAAATTGTATGACTTTTGACATATCACACCATTGTTTTACCAGCTACTGAAATAATATTGTGCACATTGTCAAAACTAAAACACAACTATGACACAGTATAATATTATGCAGCTTGTGCAACAAAAGGTGAAATGTTTCTTACAGTATCAAAGTTCTTTCTACACTAACATCTATTATTATCTCAAGACTTTGGTTCCTACTTATATATCAAATATATCAACAATTATACACCTTTAAATTGCATATCTACATGAGCCTAAAATTAACACACAACAGTACATTAGACCACCCTTAAGCCGTCTCCGCGACACGCTTAGACAATCTACTAATCTCGTCTTTAGACACACGCGGATCCACCTCACGAAGATTATTAATAAACAAAACCGCATCATCCCTATGATGAAACTTACAATACCAATCAACAACCGAGTTATAAGTACTCGCATTCGGTTTGCACCCTTGTTTAATCATGTACTTTATCACATCAATCGCTTCCTTAAACAACTCGTCAGCAGCGTATCTAGCAACAAATGTGTTATACGTGATAACATCGGGCACAACGCCAGATTTCCTCATGTCGTTCAATACCCGTGAAGCTTCTTTCATTTTCCCATTCCTGCAGTACCCGTAAATCACAGTGTTATAAGATATAACGTCGGGTTTGATCCCTTTTGATATTATATCCCTCAAGATTTCTTCGGATTTTTGGAAGTCTGAAGACCGACTGTACATGTACATTAACGAGTTGTACGTCGTTAAATTGGGCGAAAATCCGGTTTCTTTCATGTATGTACTAATCTCGTTCGCTTCCATTGACATCTGTCTTCTTCCGTATATTGAAACCATCGCGTTTAACGTGTTGATATCGAGCGATAAACCTCTTTCTTTCATTTCAAGAAATGCGCGTTCGGTTTCTTCTAGAAGGTCGGTTTTGCTGTTGACTAAAACCAAAGTCTTTAACAACAGAACGTGTGGTTCGATCTTGTACGAGTATATCTTCTCACCAAGAACACACATTTTTTCGATTTGTTTCCCGTTTGCATACGCGTGAAGTAACGAGCTGTAACTACACTCGTTAGGCTTACACCCCTCGTTTAACATTTCTTCTAGAATCTTCTCGGATTGTTCCCAAAGGCCTCCACGAGCTAACGCTGCTAAAACCGCATTATAAGTCGAAAGATCCGGACTAATTTTCGCCTCCAACATGTTTTTATACACATTCATCGCTTGATCTAACGACCCACAACGACTGTAAGCACTAATTAACGTATTAAACGTGTCTCTCTCGGGTATAAACCTGGCCCGTTTCATTTCCTTAAACACCGACGAAACTTCATTATCCATTCCATTTTGACCGAAAACCGCCAGAAGCGTATTCCACGTCACAATATCAGGATCACACCCGCACTTTTGAATATCCTCGACAACTTTCATCATCTCCAGAAACCGACCCCGATTTCCATGCATCTTTATAAGCGCGTTAAACGTACAAATATTCGGTTTACAACCCGAACTAATCATTTCATCAAAAACCCGCATCGCAGACTCGTCTTTCCCCGCCTTTTCAAACCCCGAAAACAAAGTCGTGTACGTAAAAACATCCGGTTTTATCCCCTTCTCCAACATTTTACCTTTCAACTCCATAGCTTCGTTAAACAACCCGTCTTTAGCATAACACGAGATCAAAGAATTATAAGTCACAACACTCGGGGAAAACCCGTTACCCTCCATTTCCTTTAAAACATCCATCGCTTCATTCGGTTTACGTGACTTCGCGTAAACATCCAATAACGTATTATACGTAACATAATCCGGAACAAATCCCGCTAACTTCATCTCATCAAATATCCTATTAGCTTCTTCATACAACGACCCGCGTTTACAACAACTAATCAAAGTATTATAAGTATAAGAATCCGGCACCACCCCCGACTTCTTCATCCCATCGAAAACCGACTCGATCTTACTCCACGGCATTCCCATTTTCCCGTAAACATTAAGTATCACATTATACGTAATCTTCGTCGGCTGACACCCGTCTTCCTCCATCTCCTTAAACACCGAAACCGCCTCACGAAACCTTCCATTACCCGCGTACGCGCTTATCAACGACGTGTAACCGTAAACATCAACCGAAACCCCGTCTTTCCTCAACCCACGAAACAACGACGAAGCCACCGAAACCCGCCCGTCCTTACCAAGCATCGAAATGATTACAGCCACAACCGACCCGCGTAACAGTTTACCCGAATCTTTATAATGCTGCTTAACCCAATTAAACACAGTTAAAGCTAATTCTACTTTCTTGTAATGACCTAACCCTTGGATTAAGCCTAGTATGTCTAAAGACAACGACTTTGTATCGAATTCGGGGTCTTTTTCATGAAACTCTACAAGGGTCGTTAAGTAATTATCAATTTGAGTTGAATTGAAGGTTTTGGAAATTAGGGTTTCAAGAATTAACTGACCTTTTGGGGATAAATGTGAAGACCATGGTTTACCTTTATTTGGGTCGTTGTGTTTGCCGATTCTGCGTTTTGAGACAATTGGTGAAATGGGTTTTGTGTGGGTTGAATTGGGTTGTAGGAAATTGGTTAAATTGGTGGTTAATTGTGGTAGTGGTGGTGGTTTATGGTGGTGTGGGTCTTGGGCAAAGAAGGGTTTAGAGAGTGGTGGGTTTGGGAGGAGAAGAGGTAGGACTAGTTTGTCTGCCATAAGGGGTGGTGGAGTGGAATGGAACTCGCCGGAATTTGATGGACGGTGGCCGGACGGTGGTCGACGGTGGGGTTTAGTGTTACACAGGAAGGTGTTTGTATGGATAATTTTTGAACAGGGGAACTTGTGTATAGATAAGAGAAGTAGTTTAATAGTTTAATTGGACTTATTAAAACAAAAAAGAAAAGGAAAACAATTTTAAAAAGTTTAAAAAAGTGAGGTTACTTTTTACACCTTGTATAAAAACATTTTGACGAGGGAGTGACGTGAATTCGGTTTGTATAGATTAGGTTTGTTATGATAACTATATTGAATCTAAAAAATGAATTAGTAAATGATTAGAATGGTTTTGACACATATATAGCTTATGATAAAGAAAAACATATTAAAACGATGTGTATTCAGTTGGTAAAACCAGCTTGTTGCAAACGCGAATTGACATGAATTCAGTTGATATCGGATATTGATGGCATTTTGAGTGAAAACTATGTCTTGTGTTTTTTATGAAAAGTTAAACAAGGCTTGCTTAGCATATACAACTTATAAGTTATAACTTATTAACTTTTTGAAAAGTAATAAGTTGTTTGTGATTGCTTTTGATGAGAGAGGAAAAGTTAATAAGTTACGCTTTTGTAACTTATTGAAAAGTTATAAGAAGGTAAAATAAGGAATTCCAAACACCCCAGCGTCTTAAGCCAACATTTGAACTTTAGAAGGTTTCACTTTTGTTATAATTACTTTTATGCGTTTTTACATGTTTTAAGTTCTACGGTACTAGGGGTGCAATTTGGGTAGTCGACCAAATAGTTCGACAAGAGCGGGTAAAGTGGCACACTTAAATGGTAGTTTTGAGTTGTCTCCAAGTGATTGGTTGGAAGATTTGAATAGTTAGTTCCCCCCGAGTACTTATAACCTTTAAAAACATCTTAAACACTAGTTATCCACAAACCATCACATCAACTACCAAATTATAAACACGCATTTCTTCAACAACATTAACTCTGAAAACCTCACTAAAAATATTAAAATACATGCGTAAGAGAGTGGTGGTCCACCCGTCCAGTCTGCTAGACCATCTGCATCTCCGAATCAAGTAGCCGGACTCGAGCTCCTCAACGTCACCTAGTTCGTAACCACCTTATCCACCCTCCTCCACGTCATCTGGGCCTTACAAGTTAGTTTTTTTTTATGGTATAACCGTGACCTATAAAATAAGTATAAACCATTTTCATTTCATGGAAAGCTAGTTGGGCTCGTGGTGCATCCATATCCCGACCCGACAACCCACGGATAAAAACCCGCCCAAACAAAACAACAACTACTTCATCGTCTTCATCAGTGCCCTCTTTTGGCGACAATAGATCCTCACTCTGTTAATCTCTAGGGCACAAATCACCACCAATTACAACTCAATTTCACGATCCATTTCAATTAGCTCCATGCATCACTCGATCCGTTTCATTCCTTTCATTTCTCTCCTGTTGCTGGTAACTTATTATTTAACCGCCATTTCATTTCCGATTCATTACTGGTTATTGATTTGATTTGATTCCATTACTATTTATTCCTTAATAACAATTATATACGTTTTAGAATTCAGCTCTGTAGTCTGAATACTAATTTCTTCTGGTATTAATGTTTGATGATTGATTTAATTAAGCCTGCAACTAGTAGCTAGTAAGTATTAGAATTGAAAAGCATTAGTGTTAGATTATTAATGTCTATATTTGTAATTTTGTATCAATAGTAACTAGTGTTGTAGAACTCTCTAGGTGCTAGCCAGACGGTAAGGTAGGGATTAGCGATTAATTGTGATAAATAAGGATGAATCGGATTGGAATTTATGTGTATTATTTCAATATATATACACACATGCTTGTGTGTTTTTGACTGATTTGGACCAAATAGCGATTAATTGGCATCTAGTTGGTGGGGTACAAACTAGTGATTAATTGGCGCCTAGGTGCGTTTTTTACAACCATGATAGTAACATTAAGAAGTGCTAGATTCAAATGTTATATATAGTTCAGTTATATTTACCTGTTAGGATATTAGAAAGTTGAGTACTCAAAATGAACACACGCATCATTGAAATTAATTTGAACAAGTGCAAGTGTACTTGCAAAGATTATATTTGCACATGCATGTAGATGTAAGTGGTGAGCTTAAGTACATATTTCAATTCACAATTAATTGAATGTTACTTTTCGTTTTCTCTTTAATAAATCGACACGGCAACAATTGCTTTCCTAACTGTGCAAATTGTGATTCATGGATACTATGGAGTTCAACTTCAAGCTACATGACTATATATGTATACATTATGGATTATCTTTATTCTCAGCTGCTTTTCTTATGATACATGTTGTAGATTCATTGTGTTACCACTCTCCTTTTTCTCTTCTAGGATGGTATCAAAACTTGCTATTGCATATTTAGGTAGACTTTAGTCATTGATGGCAAAGAAAGGAGATACCAAATCAACTTAACAATTATGCATTTTGTTTTACGATCATAATGAGTGTAATATTTTGTTTTCTTTCGAAAATTTGAATATTTGATAATTAGTCTAATTTGGGTACATTGAATCCATGACCATGCCCTTAGTCATACATGCTGGGAGAGTCTTGTGGGGTTTAAGTGAAAGCTAGTAATCTATATATTGGTTGTATTCTAATGTAGTACTTGTAATAATTGTTTACTGATAATTGCATTGTGTTATTTTCATACCAGTTAACAGCAAGCAGGTCATATGGATCTCCTGGCACCCGTAAAACTGGAAGATCATCAGTATTTTCATTGTTTAATCTCAAAGAGAGGAGCAAGTTCTGGAGTGAGTCCGTGATACGAAGCGGTATGCATGCACCATTTTTTCTTCTTTTGTCAGCTCGTTTATCCGTCTCATAATTGTTTGTTTGTTTTAAATCTATTACTGGATGCTTGTAGATTTTGATGATTTGGAGACTAGAACGATTGAGCAATCAAGCATTCTTAATTACACCAAAGCAGGTACTTATTTCTTCATCTTTTACTAAATCCTAGTGGCATTCTTAAACATGATTAATCTTCAACCTCATTATGTTGGGTCTTATACATGAAAGAAATATGATCTTTTTTTTCTTTATTCCAGGGAATATTGCCAATTATCTACAGATTTTAGAAGTTGAACACATGTATCTTCCAGTTCCTGTGAATTTCATCTTTATAGGATTTGAAGGGACCGGGAACCAAGGTATATGATAATATGATATAGCTTTCAAGTTTCTCTACCTTTGATGACTTAACTCTTGTGTTCCTGAACTAATACAAAGTTGGGTGCTGATGAATATACTTTTGTGATGTTGATACAGCTTTTAAGCTACATGCTGAGGAAATTGAGCGTTGGTTCACAAAGATTGATCATATATTTGAACACACTAGAATTCCACAAGCCGAAGAAGTTCTTGCTCCGTTTTACAAAAATAGGATATACAGAAATCATCAGCATCACCTTCCTCTTGTTAGTCACATCAATTACAAGTAATGTTTATATTCGTTTTGCTGTTAACAAGTATAGGGTTGCTGGTTCTTTTGTTTTCTTACTAATTTTCTGCCTTTGGGACATTTATTCCTGCAGCTTCTCTGTCCATGCTATCCAGACGAGTGAGAAAGTTAATTCCATTTTTGAGCATGCTATTGGTGTTCTCTCTCGTAAGGATGATGTTAATCATACCAGGTAGATCTCATTACCCGTGTTTCTTCTCACGCTCTACATTTACTTTGGTTTATACCTCTATATCACGTGTATCAAACTTTAGAGTTTTTGCATAGTATCAGTAATTGCAGTCTTGCAGACGAGTCTCCTAGTATTTGTTTGCATTTGTTTAATTTGCAACATATGATTAAGTTTCACCATTCTAACACTGAACCTTTTCTCTTTGAAGGCATGATGGTCTTTGGCAAGTGGATGTGGATTTGATGGATGTTATATTCACCAGCCTTGTGGAATATCTTGATTTAGAAAGTGCATATAATATCTTTGTAATGAATCCTAAGCGTGATGCAAGGAGAGGCAGATATGGTTACAGGCGTGTATTTGTTTAGTTAGTTTTCTTTATTCGTTTTTCATCAAATGCTATTTGGTTACTGCTATATGATATTTCTTTTTACAATTTTTATCTAAAATCTATATCTTTTTTGCAAATACGGACCTACTTGTAGCTGATGTCATGAAATTTTGCAGGAGAGGATTGTCAGAGAGTGAAATAAATTTTCTCAAGGAGGTACTTTTATTAATTTGGTCAACTAATAAGTTGTTCTTGTTGGCCTTTAAGTTATATTTTAAGAACTAGCAAATGACCTATTGTCCGAACATATATTTGCATGCAGGATAAAAGTTTACAAGACAAAATCCTTCAGTCAGAAAGACAGACAGAAAAACCATTTGGTGTGTAGCAATCTTATATTATTGTTTTGATTTTCTAAACTCAATACTACTGCCTAAATATATGTCTAATTTGTGTAAAACAGCTATATGGTCAGCTATGGACAAAATCAAGAAACCCTTGTACCAAAAACATCCAATGGCAAAATTTTCCTGGACAATAACAGAAGAAACCGACATGGTCAGTTCTCACATTTGCCACTAAAAGTCAAACCACCTTGTGATTTTCTCATAAATATTTGTTTACAGTTGCTGTCTGCCTCAAGTGCAAGATTCAGTGACCAACCCTTGTTTTATAGCCTTTTAAAATCCAGTTGCACTTTTTTAAAAGAAACAGTGGTTTTTAAGCATTTAGTCTTCTCACAACTGGTATGCTATCGATCATATGGTCTTAACATGATTTTATTAATGCCAATTCAGATAGAATGGTATGATAGTTGCCTGATTGCATTGAACAATGTTGAGAGGCTATCTGAAAAGAATGACGTGGCTGATATTATTCAAGCAAAAGTTATCCAGGTTTGTCATATTAAATCAGTAAATATAATGTTTAGACGGGGTACGCTATCCGAAAATCATTCATAGATGGAAAATAATTCTGTACTTCATCATATTTGAAGTTGTTAAATGGAAAAAACGAAGACATGAAGCTTCAATGGACAAAGGATCTGAAATCTGGTGATTTGAGTGGGGTCCATGCAGAATGTCTTACAGATACATGGATTGGTAAAGACAGATGGGCTTTTATTGATTTAAGTGCGGGTCCTTTTTCTTGGGGACCCGCTGTTGGTGGAGAAGGTGTGCGTACCGAACTCACCTTACCCAATGTGGAAAAAACCCTTGGTGCAGTTGCAGGTACTAAATAACTACCAAAATACTTTATTTACCTTATTGCAGCTACACATTTTTCATTTTGCTGACATGGAGATGGTTTTGAGCTAGAAATTACTGAAGAAGAAGCTGAAGATCACTTGCAAGATGCAATTCAGGAGAAGTTTGCTGCATTTGGGGAAGTATGCATCTCAACTACAATTTTATTAAATATATATAATACACTTGATTTTGGAGACATTATTATGATATACTTCAATTTGCCAGAACGATCATCAAGCTATAGATATCCTGTTGGCAGAGATAGATATATACGAGCTGTTTGCTTTCAAGCATTGTTGGGGAAGAAGGTCAAAACTCTCTCTTTGTGAAGGTAGTCCACAACATGAGCTCTTTTTTCAAATTTATTTTTTATTTGTTAATGTTTTATCTAACAAAATGTATTTTATTTTAATCCAGAGCTTGAGGAGAGAATGCACGACTTAAAAACCGAGCTCGAGTCATTTAAAAATGACGATTCTGTTGAAAGCCATAAACAAAAGGCCGTAGATGCTTTAAAACGGATGGAGAATTGGAATTTGTTCAGTGATATTTCTTATGAGGTATATTATATCATTTAATCACTTATAGTGGTTTTCTCTTATATGGTTAATTGATACAATATGCATACAATGTTACAGCATTCCCACAACTACACAGTTGCACGTGACACTTTTCTTGCACACATGGGCGCAACATTATGGGGTTCTATGAGGCACATCATTTCACCTTCCATTGCTGACGGGGCTTTCCATCATTACGAGAAAATATCTTTCCAGTTATTTTTCATCACACAGGAGGTAAATCATTTTAATTATTGATGAAAAGTTGAAAGCATATTCTTAGTTTTGTTTTTTAAATGTAGAAAGTCAGGAACATCAAGTCGTTGCCTGTGGATATAAATGCTATCACAGATGGACTTTCTTCTTTACTATTACCTTCTCAGAAACCAATGTTTAGTCAACACATGTAAGCTGACCTTTATCAATGTAAATTTGGTACTTTTGACTTAATTTTTGTATAATCTCTTGTAGGTTACCACTTTCAGAGGATCCCGCATTGGCAATGGCTTTTTCTGTAGCTAGAAGAGCCTCTGCTGTACCTTCATTGCTTGTTAATGGCACGTTTAGAAGAAGCGTTCGTTCGTATCTTGACTCTTCTATATTACAGCATCAGTTGCAGCGGTTAAGTGATCATGGTTCTCTTAAAGGTTCTCATGCTCATGGTAGGTCCACATTAGAAGTTCCGATATTCTGGTTTATACACGGGGAGCTGTTATTAGTGGATAAACATTATCAGGCGAAGGCGCTTTCTGATATGGTTATTGTTGTCCAATCTGACACGCCATCATGGGAAAGCCATCTACAATGCAATGGTCAATCTCTGTTGTGGAACTTAAAGCGGCCGATAAAAGCTGCATTGGCTGCTGTTTCTGAACACCTTGCTGGATTGCTTCCACTTCATCTTGTATATAGTCAAGCTCATGAAACTGCAATTGAGGTATATAGTATGTTGATCTTTAAACTGGTTTACCCTTTAGAAGCCGAATCTATGTTTTCATATTTGATTTTTTCTTGGTTGACATGTCATGTCAGGATTGGTTATGGTCAGTGGGATGCAACCCCTTATCTGTCACTTCACAAGGGTGGCATATGTCACAGTTTCTATCAGACACGATTGCACGCAGCTATATGCTAACAAGTCTTGAGGATTCTATACAGCGAGTTAACTCAGCAATTCATCGTTTAATGGTGGAGCGTACATGTATATACCCTTGACTTCTGCTGATCTTTTTTCTTATTATTTCAGTTATCATTTGTAATAATGTTAATGCTAATGAATAAATGCCAGCTGAACAAAGCTTTAAGGCCTTCCAGACGCATGAGCGACACTTGGTGGACAAATATAACTATGTTGTTAACAGATGGAAAAGAGTAAGTTCAACTATGCCTTTTTTCCTGCATAATACAATACGCATAAAAAGTATCACTTTTTATTTACTTAATAAATAACTGATATCTGTATATTATCTTTTAGATTTCAACAGTTGCTGGAGAACTACGGTTTGTGGACGCATTGAGAATTTTAACTAGTCTGGAAGATGCTTCCAACGGGTTAGTCATAACTCATAAGATATTTAACAACATTTAACGCATTTTTAGTTACTTATTTCTTGTTATATTTTGCAGGTTTGTAGAGTATGTGAACACTACAGTAGCCAGCATGCACCAGATTCACTGCACCAAGCAGAGAAAAGTTAAGGTTGAGGTTGACTTGACCACCATTCCCGCATTCTTGGTTGTCTTCTTTGTATTATGGCTCGTGTTAAAGCCAAGGCGACCCAAGGCTAAGATTAACTGAGGTTTTAGGTTACATTTGCGGCTTGAAATAGGTTCAGACCATACTGAAATGTAATTTTTGTTTTTGAAATTAATAGAAGGGATTTTTTACTTGTTATTTTAATAGTTTCCATTATTTATATATACTGCATTTCGATTTCAGAAAACGTGCAATGAGAAGTCGTTTGATTCATAAATTTTTTTAAGCAGAGAACTGCATTGTATCTATTATTATTTGAACTGTAATACTGATACACAAGTCTATTATGTTCTATAATCCACTAGATATGAACATAAATCATTCTACTTGAACATGTAAATCTACTGTGTCCGTTAATTCCTTCCCTTTGGTCTCAAATGGAAGTATCACGACACTTAGACCCGACAAAAGTATCGTAACTTAAAACAGAATCACCGGAAGTGTTTGGTGGCAACCGCTACCCATCCCGACTGCTATCAACGGACACACCATACCCCCAATTCTGCCTATTGCTGTTGCTATTCCAACTCCTGTAGCTCTTACATTTGTAGGATATACCTCTGGCGCATAGATACAGACGACGAAACTAGCTGAAACGAACATACGAGCTCCAAACAGAAACCCCGTAGTCATCACTTCATTCTGATGAACGACTAACGGCAGTAACAGAACGAACCCTGCAACAAACATTATTTCCATGGAGATCTTAAACCGAGCCCCGGAAGCTCTGCCAAGCTAGTGACGAACACATTAACATACAGATTTGGATCCTTAATATTCTCCGAGTGTAAAGTCAACGATCTTTCACATTCACTCTGCCCCACACTTAACTGTGAAGTCAACAATATAATCCCATAATATGAAAGCGTGTTGGCGAAGTACAAAAACCATAAGAGAAGCGTTGTTCGTAACAAGTTCGGTGAAAAAAGCATAAGTATAGACCCCGACCCGGCGCTCGTTTTAGAACTGCTGGTTTTGCTTCTCGGGGACGAGAGTAACACGGTACTTTCTAACGACTCGTAATCATCCTCACTAAACATAGCCTTTATATATGATCAGAAACGAGTAGACCAACCGGAAGCTCCTTTGGTTAAGTGCAGCTCCTTTCATGAGAACCTGTCGGGCCTCGGTTAATCTTCCTTGTGTTAAAAGGTACCTTGGAGACTCCGGCACTAGACCATAAAGCAGTAGTGCCACGAGAGACGGAACCGCAGATAGTCCAAGAAGCAACCTCCATCCATATATAGGCATGATCCACTGCAAATATGCAATAAAATTTAATTATAAACCAACTGTCCAAAAAGTTAAAAAATGAAATTTTTTAGCTTTTAGTTACTTACCCATGCAAGTGAAGCCTCCATTATTGTTCCAACTGTCCAAAAAGTTGAAAAAACAACCATCCAAGCTCCTCTGTTTGGAATGGGAACAAACTCAAGAAACCATGATGTAAACACATGCCCGCACCCTAGACCGACACCAACCAAGCATCGAAGGATCAACAATGATATGTAATTCGGCGCGAAAGCACTTAAACCCCGGCTATGGTTGTTATTATAGCTGAACCAAGAAATCCCTTCCTGAAATGCTAATATATTATTCAGGAACTACATATTGGAACATAGATTACGGTTTACGGTTTATTAGTACCGAGCCCACATGCATAACCAGTAGGCCTGTAAACGAACCGAACGAACACGAACAAGGGCATGCTCGTATTCGTTCATTTAACTTTAAACCAACACGAACACCTAATTAGACAAATATTCGTGTTCATGTCCGTTCGTTTAGAAAATGAGCATGTTCTTCAGTTCGTGTCCGTTTATGTTCGTTCATTTAAAATCTAAACGAACATAACTGAACAAAGATAAACGAAAATTTTTTATTCGCTAGCGTACATGGATACAACTTTTATCAACACATTTATTATAAGCAAAAACCATTTTAAGCATGTACTTATCTCATACACCATTGCAAATAACCTTATTTTTAACACCAAAAAACACATATATGTAATATGTATAAAAAAATCTGTGCCCCCGAACCTTATGTGCCCCGGCCAATGGTGCTGCTCGCACACCCTCTAAGCCTCCCCTGACACAAATGAACACAAGCGAACAAATATAAAACATTAATTGCACGATTGGTCCTTTGGTATCATCCAACATAAACGAACAAAACATGTGTTCACGTCCGTTCGTTTAATTAAATGAACACAAACATTTTATTCATGTTCGTTCGTTTATTAAACAAACGACGATAAACAAACTTCCCTCCATACGTTTCACGAACAGTTTACTGAACGTTCGGCTCAATATTAATAAACCGTAATCTACGTTCCAACACGAAACACATGCATATACACCGGTAAATGGTAAAAAAAACCTACTTTCTTCCAAAAGTATCAGAAACAACTCCCCAAGAGTAAGCACCAACAAGCATGCCAGCAAAGGCCATAGTTGATATCATACTTTCTTGATTCGCCGAAAGACTCCACTCGGGTTGAATGGCGGGTCCCACAAACGACAGAAGCATCATCTCCATGGCTTCTGCGACCCAACCCAGACCCGAATAAGCAAGTACTATCACTTGGAACCTTCCAAACCCGATTGCACACAGTGCTTCATCCAGTGTATATCCAAATCCTTCATTACCCATCTGATGAACAACAACAATAATAATATTAATAATAATTTGTAAAATTTATAGAAAACAGATCGAATTGGGGGTTAATATTAATATTATTAAATGATGAAGCGGGTTGTTGTGTTGGAAAAACAGGTCACGTAACGAACATTACCAACGATGTTATTTTTTATTTTGGAAATTTAATGGGAAAATTATTAAATAGTCATTTTTATTCAAATTATAACAAAAATATATGAACCGAACTAATTTTTTAATAAAAATAAACGAACCAAACCAAACGACTATTTTTAATATAAATAAACAAACTGAACTACTTTTATTTAACTAAAATAAAAGAACCGGACTACCTTTTTTTTATAAAAAAAAAGATAAATGAACTGAACCACCACCACCGTTCTAACCTGAACTCTCTCGACCTGAGTTTATTTTTATTAGAAAAGTAGTTCAGTTCGTTTATTTTTGTTAAAATAAAGTGATACGGTCCGTTTATTTTTGTTAATAAATTAGTTCGATTCATTTATTTTTTTTTTAAAAAGTGATGCGGTTCATTTATTTTCCTTAGAAATTTTTAATTTTACAATAATTACCAAAATATCATATAAAAGCATTCACAACAGCTCCTTTGAATTATTGTGAGAGAGAGCTCTAAATTTTTTTTAGAGGGTTGTAAGATGTTGTGAGTAGAGAAAAGAGAAAATTTGTAGGAGATGAATAAATTTAGAGAAACACTATTCACATTCGATTTATTTTTTAATATATTTGAAAGTGGTTGTGAATGGATAAAAGACAAAAGGTAATGATAAAAATGTAAAAAAATATTATTTAATTGTATATGAGAGAACAAATGTAGTGATTTTAAGTGTAATTATATAGATGGAGATAAAAAAGCTACCGGAAATAACAGCCGCTTATTAATTCTCTCTAGGTTTCTATTTTCTTATTCACTATTTCACTGTAATAAATTGTATTGGCCCGCCCACAGAATAATGATGTAAGTTGAGCATGGGCTTGGGCTTATTGCATATATTAATTAGAAAAGTCAAATGCTATACTTTTTGGATTCGAATATGCCATGGTCAAGTTTAATGTAATATTCTTTTAACATGAATACATGATATTATGATAATGTGGTCATCTGGTTTTTCCTCTAAGAGCATTAATATATAAGTTGATTTTGAAAATAAGTAGGAAACTCTTGATAATCAAACTATGCTCAAGATTTTAGACGTCTTAATAATAAGTTATAACTTTTATCGACCAGTATTAGAGACTATTATGCAGGAACCAAAAAGAATCAAACTTGATGTTGATTTTTATATTACAAGATTAATAGTAAATTATTTCACTCATTGGGTTGCTATAACGAATGCGGGCATCGTACTGGTACTGAGGCAATATAACGGTTAAAATTCATTTTATTCATCACAAGAACACGGTAAAATCTTGGTTAAAACTTTCAAGACATTTGATAATTACACAAAATACATCACCAATCATGTAGTTTGGTCATATGGTCTGGATTAAGCCGATCCCCTAAATAAAATCCATCTTCTTTAACTAACCAAAAGCATAATCTTAGTTTGCGAAATTTCCATTTTGTGCAATTTTTCACATATAACTTCATTGAAAACATCAAAAAATGCCCTCTTGGAGTTCCAATAAAAATGAGCATAAAATAATGTGACCAGACTGTCGCAAAAGCCCCAGTTTTCATTGTCATTTAATGCAAGTGTATGATTTCCGAGATCATCGTTACCAGATTGTACATGAACGGTGATAGGATCTTTAATTCCGTTATAGATATAAACATTCCAATAATCAAAAAGACATACCTTTTTGTTGTGTTTGATATCAGATTTGTTATTTGAGTGTTTTTTTTATCGAAGATGCATTTATTGTGATTAAAAGGTAAAAGAGCAAGAAAAACAAACTCTTCATGACTATTAGTTTTGTATTGGTATGCAAGTATAAGGAAGCAAATCTATTATATAGGAAAAAAAGAAGTTTCATAGACAATAAATATTTTTTAGTAAAAGTTCAAAGTTTAGCATTATATATTTATTTGTTATGAAACTCTCGCCTAAATATATTCAATACACACCCCCAACCCCAATCAATATTACATTAATTATAGAGACGGTTTCAATTTATATGTCATATGTTACGTATCTAAATTAACTCGATATAACATATTATATTTTACGTGATACCATATCTGATTATACTTCAAAATAAATAGTGTGAAATCATCAATTATTGTATTCGTTTTTATTTAATAAATACAAACCAATATCAATTATATTATATATATATATATATATATATATTAAAAGGTAAATGCTAGTTAACACAAAAGTTACTATTCATGAAAAGAGCCAACTGCCTTCAAACATGTATGCTAGTTAACACTTGGTATCTTATTCATTTCCGTTTTGTGTTTACATGGAGGGAAACAAAAGCAACCTTAATCGGAGTCTTCAATCTTCAACGCTAAATTCCGATTCTTTGCATCCTAATATTCATTATCAACTGTCTCACAGTAATTAAGTCCCTAATTCCAAATCACCTGGACCTCTGTATTATGTGGTTGTGTAATTCGATTCGACTCAATTCTCCAATCATCTAACACAATTCCTACTCAGTGGATTCTCTTGTTAAATACTTTAATTGGATGTATGTGTTTTGTTGGTAGTGGCAATCTTAATACGTTCAAACTTCAAATGTGTGTTCTTATAATTCACTGATTGGTGAAAACCTTGGCCTCTTTACATCGTCCGTCGTCTACTGTTGTGGGTCTGATTTTCACTGTGGCGACGTCTGTTGCTGTCGGCGGTAGTTTAGTAAGGTACTGTCGATTTCTAGGGTTTCAGTGGTAACCGTCGAATATTTTCTTCAGGATTTGCCAAGGTGTGTTTTCCCATTTTAACGTGTTTGTTATGCTTTATAGATGTCTTCTTAATTTCTCGGTTGTTGCATTGTTGTAGGGTGCTATTGGATCAAAGCGGTTTGGTATCATGTTCTGTGCTCATATGAACAATTTTCATGGTATTATGTGTATATTACTTTATATACCTTTGTGTGTGCATATGTAGTTGTTTTCAGTTTTTGTAGTGTTGCAGGTCACTGTTGGCTGGGTTAGAGCATTGGGTCTCTATTCTGGTACTTTGAAGAACCATTTCTATAAGGTATATGTATACATGTATTTGTTTATGGGATTTTATGTATGTGATTCTTTGTTCATGTTGTGTGTATATGTTTATTCTAAACTATTGTTATTTAAAACTTTAAATGTTTTTTACTTTTTATTTTTTTTTTTCCTTTCAATAACCATTTCTTGAAATTGACATTGTCACATTGATTTGTTAGAAATCTAAACATTATTATATCTACGTAATTCCATGAAATAATATTTATATACAAATATAATTCATTCTTTACTTGCTTAGTATATATTATTGTTTCCATAGTATGCAAATTCTTTTTGTTAGGCCTCTGTGTGTTCGTTGTACGTGTAATCACGAAAGTACCCTCGCCTTTTCACAACTGAGGTTCAAGTAACATGGTCTGTTTAGGAACATATGCCAAGCGAAAGGTCAAGTGGAATGTTATATATTGCAGTCAAGGATTATAAAGTATACCTCTATGCGTCCACCGTTATTTTTGTACGTCCTCTCAAATTGACATCATAACTTTTAAGTTGCATCTATTTTGCACTTAAAGGTCCGTATCACATAAGCCAAACTGGCCCGTTTAAAATCAAATGGTGTGTGACCCTAAGGTTTTTAACTTTAGAGGTTTATTACCATGAAGTTATGGCTATACCATGAAGTTACAAAGGTTGTACCCATGAACCAACCCCCTAGGGCGAAATAGGAAGGAAAGAGCAACAGGCCGGATTAGCCTACAAAAATGACACGGTCCCTATGTAACCGGTCATTGCGTCTTTGGTCAATCTATCAAGGGCTATAGTCATCGTAATCTACTGCAATTACTAGAGTGTAAACAAAGTCGGGTTTCCGCCGCAGCGCGCGGGGTAAATTTCTAGGTGTTTTAATTTAGGAGTATTGGATACTATTGGCCGATAGTAATCACAACTGAGTTTATCACCACTAGTGATCCCAAACTCTATCAAATCTACACTTAATGGTCCTCCGTTAAAAAAGTAATTTAACGACATTAATTTTTTTTTCTTCCAAATGACAAACTGATTTTTAGGGCTTTTGATCGGAATGAGGATAACGAGTCGATCGGTGTAAAACTAAGTTTGAAACAATGCTCCAAACTGAGTTGGGTGGAGGGATAGGGACCATGAATTAATTGGATTGAAATTTATATGTAATTTAATTATAAGTTTTAAATGTTTAAGAATAAATGAAAATGTTTGATTGCAACATTAAATGCATTCTCTCTTTAATTATTATTTTTTTGAACGGCCAACTAAGTAACGCCGGGTACTCCGTACGCGGCCCCCATTGGCTAAAGGTAGCCCGAGCAGGCCACTAGTCCGGACGGACGGAGCCCTTAGGTCCACATATTGAGGGATTCACCGGATAAAACCCGACCCCCATGCCCGCCAAACGACACGACAACAATAAAACCTTTAATTTTTCTTCGATTAAATTAATATAAATAATCAAATTACAATAATTAAAACAATATAAATAATTCACTTATTTTGTAACTTATTTCTTCTCTATTGATTTCTTACCCTACATAGATACAATTTATTCATATATTAAAATATCTTTCTATCTAAAAATAGTTTCTTGTAACTCAATTTATCAATATTCATCAATACATAACCATTTTTCTCTTGAGATACCTACAAAAACCATTGTGATGAATAATACAAAAAATATATATCATACGCACGTGTCCATTAAATATCAACAATAAGTAAACAACTTACACAAAACATATAACCTACACTAGTTTTAAGTACAAACACGTATAACATACACAAAAATATGCATTCTACACATGAAATTTAACATCAACAATTATATAAAGTACACAAAAAATACATATGTCCTACACGTGGACATTAATTTTAACAAAAATATACAACCTATACAAAAATATATAATGTACACTTGTATTTTTGCATTAAAAACATATAATGTACACAAACACATCTAACAAAAATATGAATTTAAGCATCAATAGGTATATATAAGTTACACAAATGCATATAATTTACACATGCGTATTTTAAAATAAAACCTTCAAATGTTTTTGTTAATATTAAATACACATGTGTAGGTTATATACAATTTAGATGTTGAAATATTAGTGTATGTTTATATTTTTGCGTAGTTGTATATTTTTATTGATACATAATGTACACATGTGTATATAAATGTATTTTTCGTGACTATAAAATAAGATTGTATTTATGTAGGATAAATTAATTGAAAAAAAATAGATAGCAAATTTCAAAAAACTATAAAATAAGATTCAAATCCATACTAAAAGGAATTCTAGTGTATGAATAAGTTGTTTGTGTAGGATAAATTAATTGAAATATTATTTTTTTGATGACTATGAAAAAAATTACATGTTGATGGATATTGAGTTAAAAGAAATTCTAGTGTATGAATAAGTTGTATTTGTGTAGAATAAAGTAATCAAGAGAGGGGAAAAATAAGTTACAAAAATAGATGAATTTTTTATATCTTTTAAACTATTTTAGCTTGGCTAGTTATGTTAATTTGAAAGAGAAATTAATGGTTTCTTACTTATATTAATTGACGAGAGAATATATTTAATGTTATAATTAAAATCTATACATTTGTTTTTAAACAATTAAAATTATAATTAAATTTTTGGTTCATATTTATTTCTCACATTAAGATGACTTCTCGCCTGAAACATCTTCTAAACCACTCATTTAATTTTAATCTTAAATTTTAAAACATAAAAATGACATAAAAGTAACATAGTTATATTCTTTTTCTCCGATTAATACTACAATTAAAACAATTAATTAAAGCATATAACTATATCATAATAACTAGGTTATTGACCCGTGTACGACACAGATGGAAACATAGATATCGTCTAACAAACATATGCCATCTAACAGGACAACATAATATGTAATATATTTTTTGGGAGGGCATACATGATATTTTGTTGTAAATATTACCGGTACGAAAACAAATGATTGTCAAACATAAAGTTAAACCTAGATAACATTCAAAGTACGATGTTTACAAACATAATCAAAAGTTAAAAATGTAAAATTAATAAACTACTAAATACTTTCTTATAAACCTTATTTGTTGTTTTTATTTATAACTTTACATTCCTTGTCTAATAAGCATTTTAACACTATTTCTACTCTTCACTCTTGATAAAGCTACGCAAAGCGGACCATGTGCAAAAATATAAAAAACTCTAGTGCATGAATAAGCTGTATTTGTGTAGGATAAAATAATCAAAAGAGAAGAAAAAATAAGTTACAAAAATAGATGAATTTTTTTTATATTTTTATAAATTATTTTAGTTTGACTAGTTATGTTAATTGGAAAGAGAAACTAATAATTTTATTAGTTATATTAATTGAAGAGAGAATATATTTAATGTTATAATTACAATCTATACATTTGTTTTTAAACAATTAAAACTTATAATTAAATTTTTGGTTCATATTGATTTCTTGCAATAAGATAATTCTAGCCTGAACCATCCTCTAAACCACTCATTTAATTTTAATCTTGAATTTTAAAACATAAAAATGACATAAAAGTAACATAGTTATTCTCTTTCTTCAATTAATACTACAATTAATTAAATAATTATTTCTCCAATTAACATAATTAATCAAAACATAATATATAAAAAAAAATTATCCTATATCATGATTTCATCCTACACAACTATAACTTTTTTTCTAACATTCCACTTGTATTACTGAACTACTTACACTTGTATTTTCGTATAATCTAAAGTTAACCTACACTTGTGTGTTGTGTGTATTTTTTTCTTTGACATATAAAAAGCCATTTTCCTACGCATATAAATATAACTTACACAAAAACAAACACCCTACATTTTTTGCGTAATAAATACATAACCTACACAAAACATATAACGTACATAAATACATATAAAAGAGCAAAAAATGTTAACAAATAAATCATGTGATGCATACCCCAAGGATCATGTGCTAGAAATTCCCCAAAAAGCACTATGTCAAATATATGAGAACATGAACATCAACGACGTTGCATAAACATTGACATTGATCAATAAGTATCATCTTTGAACATTTAAAACTAATTTTAAAATTAATGAGGCGTGTTATCATCTTCGAAAATCACAAATTTACAATAAATAATCACTTATAATAAAAAAAGGATGACAAAATTACTAAAAGATAATCTAATACGACAATACTAATAGCATACCAAAGATAAAGAAAGCTTATCTTGATAATATGCGACATATGTTACTCTGGAAAACAAATATACATGCAATTGATTAGAGTTGATGAAATCCGTTAATCAATAGGGAAAAAGAACCGGTTATAAAAACAAAACATTGATACAACATATATCTTGAGGATCGATATACTTTGAAGGTCGATATATGAATTAGGATTTCGATGAAATTGATGTTTCGATAGCAAAAAGATATGAAGAGGATTAGGGTTTTGATGATTTCTATAGCAAACAATTGTATCACACAAAACGAGCATGGGTCATGTACGGGATTAACTTGTTTTTTCATATGGGTTAAAGGGCGGGAAAACACCTCCTAGAATGGATGATATAATGACATGTGGCATAATTTATTTTCTTTTATTAGAATAGATAGATAGATAAGTGCACCATAATTGCCAAAGGCAGCCGAGGAACGTGATGACCGTTTTGGGCCGTTTGACTTTTAAACCAAAATGTGAACACACCTACCCTAATAGCCTACTCAATCAAAGATTAGAGAAGATTAATATTGACCTAACCCTTCGTTTCTTTCAGTTCTCCCAGTATCGTCTCCTTAATCAACATTTATAGGGAATTTTTTAATTCATATTCGTCGATTTATATTTACATGCACTTACTATTCTCAACCCGATATATAGGATGCTATACTATTGTGGGTTTTTAAAGGTATTTTCGTATATACTTATCTCTTATTGGCCAATGTTGATAACAATGTTCATACGTTCCCCTTTTAACTTTCAAACTATTGTTGATAATAACGTTGAAACTTTCTAATATATGATAAGTTTAATATATGATAAGTTAACGATGTTCCGCATTAGGTCTCTTAATTTCATATGAGATTTCAAACTTAATGATGTACAATAATAATAATAATAATAAAAATCATCATCATCATCATCATCATCATCATCATCATCATCTTCTTCTTCTTCTTCTTCTTCTAAAACAACTAAAAATGGTATGCTTATGCTATGCACGGTGCTTCTCTTGGGCCTCGCTTTTTAAGTGCCTTACACCTAGTCCCAAGACTCAAATTTGCGCCTTGAGTGGGGCCTTCGATTCAAGAACTATGAAGTGCACACATGTATGAGCTGACTAAAAGCCGAGGCTCGAGAGGCATGCAACATGTACCCGAGGAGTTGCTCTATAACTTATTGCATGCAACATATGAAGGCACGAGAGGCATGCAACATATAATTTATTTAAAACCAGAAGTTGCGTATCTCTTGTTAGTTTTACATAAAATCTTTTATTATGTTTAGTGCTTTGTAATTATTTTACTTCTACGAGCGTCGATTTGTGTTGAGAATAGAAGAATGTCGTCAATATAGACCAATGCATTACTGAGGATTGGCTCAAAAATGCGTATCATTGTCTTTTGAAAAACAAGTTGTGCATTTTTTTGCCCGAACGGCATTACTTTCCATTGGTAATGATGATTTGGAATGCAGAATGCTTTTTTGTGTTATCCTTCCACCGTCATGCCGCAACGCGCAAGTGGCGTTTAATAAGTGGTATATCAAAATACTAGTGTGATTATGTTATATCTATTAAAAAAAAGAGACATTTTAAAGAGCCAATGCAATAAAAAGAAGGTAGAATTCATGTCAGTTTATTAATTATTTCAAATAGTAATACATATCATGATATAATGTTTCTAAGACTTATTTGACAAACACATAAAATACATTACCAGCCATATAGTTTGATCAAACTTTCCTGATTAAGATTTCTCCCTAAATAGAATCCATCTTCTTTAACCAACCAAAAGCATCTTCGTGATTTGAAAACTTTCCATTTCGAGCAATATTCATCACTTGTATTAATATCGAAAACATTAAAAAACGCCTTCTTTGAATTCCAATAAAAGTGGGCATAAAATACAGTTTTGAGTGTCTCGCAAAAGCCCCAATTTTCATTGTTGTTTAGTGCAAGTGTATGATTTCCAAGATCATCGTCACGAGATTGCACATGAACGGTGATAGGATCTTTAATACCGTTGTAGATATAAATGGTCCAGTAACTGAAAAAGCATACCTTTTTTGTTGTATCAGATATCGAGGTTGCTATTTGATTGTCTGTTATCGAAGATGCATTTGTTGTGATTATTAGAAAATAAAAGAACAAGCAAAACAAGCTCCCCATAACTATTGGTTTTGTATTGGTACTTAAGCATATGGAAACAAATCAATTAAATAGAAAAAAAAAACAGTTACTTAATTCATATAGAATAAAAATGTTTCAAAAATGGTTTCAAAGAAACATTATATCCTTGTTATGAAACTCTTAATTAAATACAGTTAAATGAATATGTTATACTCCCATAAGTATCAAATTCATTATATAGACGGTTTCAATCTCTATGCCAATACATTGTATATGTAAAGTAAACCCGATACACATGAATGAAATGATCTTCCTCTTTATTCTCTCTATAAAACGTGAGTGTTGAAACTCGAGCGTTGATAGGACCTGAGCGTTATGGTGTTGAGTCATCATGATTAATTCGGTTGGTATTAAATATGTTCATCACGGTATAAAAAACATTTAAAGAGAAAAAGAAAACAAGAAAAAACATTTATCTTGCAAAAAAACTCTAAAATAATCAGAAAAAAAAAATCAGTGACACCGGCATTTCTCTTTTTATCTTATGTATATAATTGTCTGAATATCATATAATTGCGTCACATTTTTGTCATTTCACACGCATGTAACTGAAATACCAACGCCCGTTAATCTTAAAGGCCACCTGTGTTGCTATCGAACTACTTGAGAACATGTAATTTATCAAGTTTTGGGACAAAATTTGCAATGTGAACATACCACACAACATCTTAGCAATTAACTATTGCGAAAATAATCGAAATATTAAATATTCATTTTGACGCATGTTTTAACTAAACAATCTTAGCCTTTTGAGTTTTTGAAAATTGTCATTTGAGTTTGTTTTCCCTTTTTAAATCAATAAGTTCCAACATAGGACACGTCGGGGGCGTAGTTTAGTTGGGGCCAAGGGTGGCACGACCCTTTCCGTTTTCTCGCTCGATATTGTAAATTTATTATTTTTCGACCGAAAATTTTTATACATAGTGTAAAGTTACCTGTTTCCGACCGAAATTTTGAGCCCCCCCCCCCTCCATTTTTTCGCATGGCTGTGTAAATTTATCTTTTTTAGGCCGAAATTTTTTTGTACATAGTGTAAATTTACCTGTTTTCGACAAAAATTTTCAGCTTGCCCCCCTATAGTTTATGAATTTTTTTATACGTATTGAGTCCGCCCCCTCGACGTGTATGTCCAAGCTTCGTCACTGGGACACGTGTCTTTGAACTACGTTGCGACGCAACATATGTAGATGAATTGCGCCAAAGGTATTGGATGCCTCAACATTTCGGATTAGATAACTCGTTTGCAGTCCGCAATGGCATTCTTTAAGTCGATTGCAAGCTGTTGCATCATGTTATATATCCTTCATATGGTTTTTTTTTTACATAATCATTTTCACCACAAGTTCAATATTCTTGGTGTGTGAATCAGTTTCAAGTTTCTAAAGTGTAGGACCGCTCAGTTTTTCTACTCGTGTAACTCCCGATTTGTGTGTACGTAGCCGTCAGCCTTCGTTCATCATCAAGCTTTGGTTCTATAATCTTTGGATCGATTCCAGATTAGATTTCGTTTGAGGCAACACCAGGACCCAAACCAACAGCTAAAACCTATGTACTCTTCTTCAGTCAACAACAAGTAACTAGACTACTAGAGCACTTGGTTTTCTACAATATTATATATCCTTGATATTGTGTTCACTGATGGTCGAGTATAAATCATGCATCTTCGGACTTCGATAACAAGCGCTCGAATAGCAAGTCCGATATTTAACACAACAAAAAAAATCTGTTTTTTCAACTGGAGTGTTTTTATCTACAATAGAATTAAAGATCCTATCACCGTTCATGTCGTACGATCTCGTGACGATGGTCTCAGAAATCACACGCTTGCATTAAATTAACGAAAATGAAAACTGGAGTTTTTGGGACATGCTCCGTACTTAAAATTATTTTATGCTCATTTTTATTGGAACTCATAGACGACACTTTTTGATGTTTTCAATGGCTATACATGCGCAAATTATATATTGCACATGATGGAAATATTGCATACCACGAAGATGCTTTTGGTTAGTTAAAGAAAGAAGATGGATTTTATGTCGGGAAGCATATCTTAATCCGAACAGTTTGACCAAACTATATATATGATTGGCAATGTATTTATTGTGTTTGTCAAAGAAGTCTTGATCGAAAACTTAAATCCAGATTTTGCTATTTGAATTAACTAATGAAATAAAATGAAATGAACTCTACCTTTTATTGCTAATTTGGTTCTTAAAACTGGAATATGTATTTTTTTAAGGATATAATATAATCGGTTTGAATCAAATACAAATGAAATTAACGTGTTAAACATGAAAATCAAGTAGAGTATTTATGTAATTACATCATAGAGTAATTACATAATTACTATACTTGTATATATAATTACTCTACTTGATTCTCACGTTTAGCACGTTAATTTCATTTATACGTTAACCTTCCCCTAATATAATTACACTAGTTTTTTTCATATAATAACTACCGTGCGATGCGACTGGTACAAAATTTGGCTGAGTTGCGGTTTTGATATAGTAACTAGTCACTCTTGAACCATGAAACCACCGGCCGGTAACAAACTTCGTCCGAGACGCCCATCTTCTCCAACACTCTGACGCCTAATGATCATTATCCTCAAATCCAAACATAAAATTAGCCCCAAATCTAGGGTTTTATCGTACATAACTAAAATACAGTAAACTTTTTTGAGTAATTGAAACTTCACAATTAATAAAATGGTTACAGTTTTGTACAATATTTATTTATTTTTTTCTCTTACCATTCTTGATATATTTATTATTTCATATATTTTTTTTTGAATCAATCAACTTTTGTCTATATACTTATATGCTCGGATGCCGTACAATAGTTATCACAACCATGACTAGCTTATTTTTCCTGTTCTGTCTTGCTATCACAACCAATGCATCTTCGGTTACAAATACTTCGGTAGCATCTATAGTTAGCCCGGTAGCACCTCTAGCCAACGCAACGTTGAAATTTTGTTTTCTCAGTTACTAGCATGTTTATATCTACAATGGAATCAACAATCCTATTACTGTTCATGTGCAATCAGGTGACGATGATCTTGGAATTCATAGACTTGCATTTAACGAGAATCAAAATTGGGGCTTTTGTGAGGCTCTCTCACTCAGGACACGATTTTATGCGCATTTCTATTGGAATTCAAAAACAGCCTATTTTGATGTTTTCTATGGGAGAACAACTGCTAGATACTGCGCACCGAAGAAATTTTTCAATCAGGAAAATGTTCCTGGTTAGTTAAAGAAGATGGTTTTTATCTGGGATACGCACTTGACAAATTTCCAATAGGATGGGTCAAATTACATGATTGGTAATGTCTTCGATGTTTTCGTAATAATCTTGAAAACTAAGCCAATAATATTATCTTGGTAAATATTTGATCTTTAGTAAAAATACACACACTATCACCAAAAGGTTTTCAGCTTAGCGATATCAAAGTATGTACGTAAAACTGTTCTTCCATAGTGGTCGAGGGTTAAAGTCCTTAACAAAGTTGTTCTAAAGAAAAAAAAACATAAACAATATCATTTTATGACGTCGTAAATAATACGGAACCTTTTTTTCTTTTCCTAATTCATTAAATCTAAAATATTCATAGTAAATTCGTAAATGGTACTGATGCTTCTTTTATTTAGATATGTCATTTGGTGATTTAGAGGAAATTGGTGTGATTTTATTTTGTTTTTATGCCACTGCCCCTGTAACTGGTCTAGCGCTTTGCTTGTTTTGTATTAATATACTAGGTTATTAACCCGTGGCCGCCACAGGTGGAAATATAGAAATCATCTAATAAACATATATAATTTTAATCGACAATATTGTCCATTCTTGAAAGTAAGTTCATTGAACTTGTCTAAAATCGAATAATATACAAAGTCTATTAAATCATATACCGGATATAAGGAATTGTTAATTAAAATATCATCGGAAATTTGTACATTCATTCGTCGTCATTTGGACCCCCAGCATTCCCTTCACCTATATCCAATAGTTAATTCGCAAATTATTTTATCTCTTCAACATGTAAGGATTGACATCCAACTGTGAGCCTCGTGTTTTTTTTATAGTTTAAGTATGTTTCATTTTGACAAGATGTAGGAAGAACTACTTGAAGTGTAATTTAAAATAAACACGAACAAAAGTCTATACAATTTAACTATTTATTTAACAAAAATATCATAAATTTAGTATTTACAACTCCCTAAATACTTCCTTGTATACAAGGTTTATACTTTAATTTGTAGTATTTCGGTGTTGTCAAAGATTAATATAAAAAAGAATAAATTGGTTTCTTTTAATAGCTAATAATTGAACACTTAGAAACATCAATTGACTTATATGACTTGTTAACGATTCATAGAGTCATAACTTGTATACACTCTAATCTTGACTTGAACTTGTTATGACTTGAACTCAAGATGCTAATAACCCATATTAGCTCAAACATGTTCTAAATCTTGACAAAAACTTGCACATCAATTCATTTTGGCATGCCTAACTACATATCCATATGGCTGCTAATGACAGTCCGGATGTGGCAACCATTTGATATAGTGACGCATTTATTTTCCATTAGTAAGATACTAATAATGTATTAATCTTTTAATACATACAAATGGTGAACTAAATAATTTTTAGTGGTTCGTAAATATATAGTAGTTCTCATTGAGCCCAACAGTATGTATAAATATTAAATTATTGGTTTTAGTTATTGATCTATATTAATAATCTTTATATCCACGAAGACAAGTGTCTCCAACATATGATATATTGATAATACAAAATCAAATTGCACAATGACCTTGGCTAGAGAATAGTTTAATATATTATAGAAACATAGCTTTCTTTTTACAGTATTCTTTGGAAATGAGTTTAGATAAGCACATAAATGTGTATTATTTTAAAATATAAAGTTTGATAATATTGGAAAGTATACAAATTTGTTAAATTTCGTTGACATTGGTGATTTAATTACCTATGATATTAAATTTAAATTAAAAATATGAAAACATATTAAATAGAATTTGACCAATAATGATAACCAGAGAAATATATTAAAACGATTTTGAAAATGATTCAAAATCATGAAAATTTATTAAATACACTTTGACCAACAACAATATAAGATTAATTATATAAAAATCAATTAAATTACATGAATTGTGAAAATACAAAATCATGAATAATAAAAATATATACATCTAATCTTGTACAAAAAGTAAGACATTTTTACAACAAATACTCCATCCATGACATTAGCATTTCTAGTTGGGAGCCATAAGGTGAAATGATAAAATTAAATAAATGTTAAATAATATATTATTCTAACTAAACGGAACTTTAGTTATTAACCGGAATAATCATAATTAAATACAATAACAATTAATGTAAAATAATAGTAAAAATTACCAATTATGGAATATTTGAATTATGGGAACAAATGTAAAATTGTTGTTATAATGTATAGCCGGAATAATTACCAATAGCCGGAAAAATTGATATTGCAATTACTATAACCTGAATAATTAACAATAACAAATATAATTTAATTCAAATGGAAACATAGCTTTCTTTTTACAGTATTCTTTGGAAATGAGTTTAGATAAGCACATAAATGTGTATTATTTTAAAATATAAAGTTTGATAATATTGGAAAGTATACAAATTTATTAAGTTTCGTTGACATTGGTGATTTAATTGTCTATGATATTAAATTTAAATTAAAAATATGGAAACATATTAAATAGAATTTGACCAATAATGATAACCAGAGAAATATATTAAAACGATTTCTGAAAATGATTCAAAATCATGGAAATTTATTAAATACACTTTGACCAACAACAATATAAGATTAATTATATAAAAATCAATTAAATTACATGAATTGTGAAAAATACAAAAATACATGAATAATAAAAATATATACATCTAATCTTGTACAAAAAGTAAGACATTTTTACAACAAATACTCCATCCATGACATTAGCATTTCTAGTTGGGAGCCATAAGCTAAAATGATATAATTAAATAAATGTTAAATAATATATTATTCTAACTAAACGGAACTTTAGCTATTAGCCGGAATAATCATAATTAAATACAATAACAACTAATGTAAAATAATAGAAAAAATTACCAATTATGGAATATTTGAATTATGTGAACAAATGTAAAATTGTTGTTATAATGTATAGCCGGAATAATTACCAATAACCTGAAAAATTGATATTGCAATGACTATAACCTGAATAATTAACAATAACAAAAATAATTTAATTCCAAATGGATGTAACAGAAATAATAAAAATAATAAAACCAATAATTTAAATGGCAAAGAAATGAATGAACAATGAAATAATGAATAATATGAAAATCGGGAATTATAGTATTTTTCATAATACCTTACCAGAAACCCGTAATAGTTCAACATCTCCATTAAATCTTTGATTTTGATATAGAACTTAAAGAGATTATAAGAAAATTATATAATAACTAAAATCAATACAAACAAAAAAGGGAAAAGAAAAAGAATTGTTAATGAAATAATGAATAATATGAGAATCGGCCATTAAAGTATCAAATAAAACCTTACCGAAAAATAATTAATCTTTTTTACCGGAATTGGTTCAAGATGGTGATGTCTTTTGGCTCCATTTTCCTAGTGGTTAAAAAATAAAAAATAAAAACACAAAGTTGATTTCTGAACAATATGAATTTTAAGCCGAAAAATACATTACAAAATGGGAGGAAATAAAAAGAACAAAATTTAAAAACCTTAAAAAGAAAGTAAATCGTTGTTGCTAAGGAAGTTTGGATAGTGTAAGAATGAGCGTATGAATGCTAAGTATTTATACACGAATTTCGTATTGTATTAGAAAGAATAATTTAGAAAAAGTCAATTAACTTAAAATAAGGACGAAAATAAGGTAATTACGATTAATGAATTTTTAAATTTTTAAATTTTGAATAAAAAGTTCATAAATTAGGGAACAATGGTGAAAACCTTAAATGTAATGTTTCTAAAATAATTCTATACTATATTTAAGTTTAGACTATACTTAAATAGGGAATTAAAGTCTCTAAAGTTACTAACATAAAAATATAAATTAACTTTATGTATTTACTATTATATAAAAATATGTATTTGAATGCCATCAAATATAATGATTGAACAAATATAATAGGTTATATCTAAAATACAAATTTACGGTATATATTTATAAACTGAATACCCTGATTGAAAATTATAAAATTATTGAAAATAATGTAATAGGTTATATATAAAATATAAAATTACGGTATATATCAGCATTTAAATAATTTTAAACTTAATATAAGGTGTGAAAAAATAAATAACTAATATGGTTTTGATTTATTAAAATTAAAACATTTTAAATAGAATTGAACTGTATTATCAATTAGAATAATATGAATTAGAATTTGACTATTTAAAAGTATAAATCAAAACAATATATTTATATCAATGTTTACTTAATTTAGAAGCATTAAATGGGTCAACAGTTGTATTTATAGTAAACACTTAAATGCTTAATCAAATATTCAAATCATTATTCAAATAATATACAACTTATAATTAAAATATACAACTTTTAATTAAAATATACAATTACCGTAAATAAATAATTCCATAATCAAAAAGGCAATTAATTGATAATTTGCGAAATTATATTAAAATGGGTCAAAAAATTTATATTTAAATAATTAACTGCTAATTTAGAATAAGTTAATGGGTCAAATCCGTTGTATAATTGTTAAAACTTAATGACCGTAATAAAGTCAGTGGGTCAATGGGTCAACGGGTCAACACCCGTAATAATTGTAAAACTTAATGATTGTTAATTAATTCAAATTTACATTCAAATTTACACCATAATTTATACAATAATTAATTCAAATTTACAAATTAATTACATTCAAAGAATAGATAATAATTAATTCAATTTTACAAATCTCGTAATTAAACCATTTCTTTAATCAAATGGGTCATCCTTTCCTAAATTTAACATGAATGGTTCAAACCTTTACAATTTTATGAATTTGTACAAAACTTTACATATATATAATAACAAAATATTAGCAAAAAAAATATGATAATTATACCTCAAATCACAAAACTCCACTGTTCTTCGGTTTTGATGTTGAGCTTCCCTTAAGAATGAGTTCTTATTATTAAAAAACTTGGTAACATGTCCGATGACATCTAGAAATAAAATATATAAATAATTATACATATAATGAGGGTTATTATGTTTAAAGTTAGTCACAAAATTTTTAATAATCAAAATGAGGTGGTAAAAAAATAAATACAAATAACCTATAGTTCCGTTATGTGGAAAGTTTTTGGCTTTTATGTTATCAAAAGTAACAAATTTCAGCCTATACAAGTGGCCTTCAAATTCATAGGAATTAGAGAGATGCATCTCGGCTGCGATACAAAGTTTGTGTGGGCAATCGATGTATTTGTAAGTAGACATATTTGCACCAAGTGAGGCCTTTCGAACAACCAAAGATTTATTATTTGCAAGCCAAACATCATGTTTGGGAATGCAAGGCTTCCTTACATAGGTTTGCATTTTGTTGCCCTGCCACATTATTATTAAGATTAGTAAATAGTTGTATGAATAATATAGAAAATTAATAAATGTGTTAAGAATACCATTTCGTCTTGAACAATCATTTCGATGGACCAATCTTTCCCAGGCTTTGAGTTGTCCTTCAGCCGCCAAAGTTTCAAAATACGGACCTTTAGAATACACTCACTGTTAAGAACATCGAGTTGGTTCAACATGGTGGTATTTGTTGGCTCCATCTTGCTAGTAAAATTTAACAAAAACACAAAAAAATTAAAATTAAATAACAATAACAATTGTAAGCCTCAAAAATGAAATATGAAAATGGAAGATATATAAACAACAAAACTAAAAACCTTGGCACAAAGCAACTCGTTTTTGCTAAAGATACCTTGATGGTGTAAGAATTAGCCTATCAAATGTACATATTTATACCAAATGAATTAGGGTAGAGAAAATTATAGAAGGAATGTATAAATGTTCTTGCTTAGAAACATAAATTTAGGAAATTTCAAAAATTTTCAAAAAAATTATAGTAAGAAGGAATAGAATTGATATAGTAATTAATGGATTTTAAAATAATATGCAATGTTACATAAATAGATTCGAAATACAAATAATATATTTACAAATTTTTGAATTTTATGTAATGGTAGTTCTGTAAAATGCAATGTTACATAATGTAAAAATGTAAGTTCCTAATTATATAGTATGTATTGTAATTCATATAAGATGTGAAAATAAAAAGTTTCTAATTGTTGTAATATATTGACAATAATAAGTGAATGGGTGAAAGGGTCAATGGATTTGTATTTCAATTCTTAAAAGTAAATGATTGTAATGAAATCAGTGGGTCAATGGGTCAATGGGTCAACTAACGTAATTATAGTAAAACTTAATGATTGTTAATTAAATAAAATTTACATTAAAATTTAGACCATAATTTAGACAATAATTAATTCAAATAGGAAGGAGGGAATATCAAATTTAAAAATTTATAAATCCGTAATTTCCTTAATAAAATGGGTCATCCTTTCCTAATTTTCTTAATTTTCTTACGAATTTGACAAATTTAATTTAAATAATATAATATTTTAACAGAATTATAATATTTTATATCGGTATCTATATATATATACATATATATATGTATATTATCCGTAATCTCTTCTATTGATGAAATAACAAATAATTAATTAAATTATTTATTATAGTAAAACTTAATTCAAATAGGAATGAGGGAATATCAAATTTAAAAATTTACAAATCCGTAATTAAACCTTACCTTAATAAAATGGGTTATCATTTCCTAATTTCCTTACGAATTTGACATATTTAATTTATTTTATTTAAATTTAAATAATATAATATTTTAACACAATTATAATATTTTATATCGGTATCTCTATATTATATATATATATATATATATATATATATATATTATCCGTAATGTCTTCTATTGATGAAATAACAAATAATTAATTAAATTATTTATTATATATTATCTATAAAATTAACACAGGTGATGAATGAAATCAAGCAAAAAATAACAAAGGTGGTGAATGAAATTAACCAAAAATAATTAAATTTTCAAAAAGAATTTTTGAATATTTGGTATTCAAACTATAGCTAAATAATATTTCGTATTATTGTCTTGACTTTTTTCATTTTTGAATACTTAAATATTTCGTATTCAAACTATAGCTAAATAATATTTCGTATTTAATTAATCAAAATTTACACTTTTAGCTAAATGTAATATTAAAATATTACATTATTACATTATTATTTATTATTTAAGTATTCAAAATGAAAAATTAAAGATTAAAGGAAAGTGGAAAGATAATAATTTAATAGCATTGATGAATCTTAATTTAATATATTATTGATTTACTTTATTAACCTGAAAATTAGAGAATGCATTGATATAAATGGAAATTATGAGAATCAACCAATAGGAAGGGGGTATATGAACTTAAAACTTATTGCTTTAATAGTATAGTTAGATTAGGTTACTGTATATTGGGTTAGTAACCTGTGTAATACACCGGATGAATAAAAAATAGTCACATTTCTAATATAAATGGGTTAAATTGGGTATGCGTTAAAACTATAATTGAGTTTAATAACATTTCAAATATAAATATCTAATTCAATAGTTAGTCAAAAGCTGTTTACTAAAGTAAAAGTCAATTATGTAACTTTCGCATTAATGTTAAATTTGAACATTAATCTGTTATGATTTAACTATATTTACTACAATATTAACTTTTATACTGTTATGATTTAACTATTTACTACAATATAATTTTTTGTTTTGACCAGAAAATCCGATATTAAGTGTCCTTATTGAATGCCATGTAATATCTTTTAGCATGTTGTTATTCATCATTTTGCTGACTTTATACATGTGTTAACAAGAGGGTTTTAATCCTTGTGGTGACGCAACCGGTGTTAAAAGACATCAGGGGAGAAGGTTGGACCGGATAACTAGGGGTTATGCTTTTTGAGAGAAAATCTCCGGGGTTCCACACTAGGATGAGTAGGATCGACCGCAAGCCGACCTACGACCATGCAGTCAGATCGTAGATTGTCGCCACTATAAAAATAATAATAATAAAAAAGGTAAACTTGAGCTTTAAACGAAACAAGTTTGGTCATGGGCCTTGAAGGTATAAATTGCAAGGGGCGGGGGAATGGAGACCATTCTCCTGTTTTACACCATAAAAAACACACATGAGCTCTCATCTCTCTATAAAATAGCTCAAGGTTTCGTTTTTAATACGGATTCAAGAATGGATTTCAAATACGTTTACATCCCATCAAAACAAGAAGAACACATAAAGAGACCAACACCAAACAACTTCGGGTCTAACTCATTTAAGATACGTTTTTATTAAAAATGTCTGCTAAACGAGATTGTTAAAGAGTGAAAGTTTGTAGTATTGTAGATTGGGTGATAAAGTAGCAAACATTTTTGTGACAACCCTAATTTTCGATTTGTTAATATTATATTTTAATATTAAAAGTGTCGAGAATCGAACTTCAGTCAGTATACACGAGGTGTGGATGTGGCATCATGCATAAGCTGAGGCACTTCAAACCTCAAAGCATTATTTTGTGTCAAGCAAGAGGCATAGTTTTAAACTCATCCCATTCAAAATTGAATTTTCCTAACAAGATTTACATGTAATTTATATTTTCATAACCACCAAATTTCAGGGTTGATTCTAAACAATTCTACGGTATTTTATCAGTTTTTATGTTTAAAAGAATTAACTAATAACTTGCTATGAATAGCTAATTTAATACTTACCTACCAATCGCAAATTTAACAATTATGAATTTTTTATGATAACAAGAAATACTTAAAACTCCAACCCGGCTATAAACTCATATAAGTTCAAAACAAGCACGCAACAAAACGCCCATATAAACGTACTAATTACCCACAAACTAAACTTAACTCCAGCTATACTCATCTCCATCCAAGACGCCAACTATAAACTTCAACTCCAACTAACTATAAATCTTTTAATCTCAACTTAAATATGTCAAACGTTAAAAACAAAACTCGGTTGAAAAATACAATTGCAAAACGACTGGAAATTAAAAGCTAAATAAACCCGCGTAACACGCGGGCTAAAAACTAGTATATATATATATATATATATATATATAAATTTATCCCGTTAAAAATACCATGAATCTAGTGGGGTTTCTTGTTCAGGTCAAAACTGTTCGGGTCAGGTACATTATAGATAAACGATGTTTTACTTAATCCATTAGAGAGAAAAGAACATTTTATTAGACATGGTTTTTTTATAAATAAAAAATGAGGTTTCTTGTACATTAGAGATAGACTTTGTTTTTTTATAAGTAAAAAAATGAGGTTTCTTGTACATGTCAAAACGGGTTGGGCCAGGTTGATCTGTTATAGATAAAAGTAACCTTAATCAAATAGTGTCTCTTGTACATGTGAAATTTGGTTGGGGCAGGTTGACCCGTTAGAGATAAAAGTACCCTGAATCATATGAGTTTTCTTGTACATGTCAAAACTAGTCATATCGGGTTAGAGAAAATAATGTCTTTTTAAGCTGAATCAAATGGGTTGAAGGTGTTTACCCATGCAAGCGAAGCCTCTATTATCGTTCCAAGTGACCAAAAACATGTAAAAACAACCATCCAAGCCCCTCTGTTTGGAAGAGGAACAAACTCGAGAAACCAGAATGCAAACACATGCGCACACCCTAAACCGACACCCCAACCAAACATCGAAGAATCAGCAATGATATATAATTAGGCGCGAAAGCACTCAAAATCCCGGCTATGCTTGTTACTATGGCAGCCCCAAGAAATCCTCTCCTAAAACATAAAAACAATATTATCCATTTAACTAACAAAAATAACTAACAAGGGCAATATGGTCAATAATATTCTTAAAGAAACTTACTTTCTGCCATAAGTATCAGACACAACTCCACATAAATATGCACCAACAAGCATCCAGCAAAAGCCACAGTTGAAATCATACTTTCTTGATTCGCCGAAAGACCCCACTCAGGTTGAATGGCGGGTCCCACAAACGACAGAAGCATCATCTCCATAGCTTCTGCAACCCAACCCAGACCCGAATAAGCAAGTACTATTACTTGGAACCTTCCGAACCCGATTGCACAAAGTGCTTCATCCAGTGTATAACCAAACACTTGATCTCCCATCTTGTCAACAATTGAATATTTGCAGCTGATTTGATATTTGATTGATTGATCAATATTCTTAATAATTGAGTCAAATTTCACGTTAAATATTATATGTAACGAAATCATGTTTCACGTTGATACAATATGTTTCAAGTTAAATATTTTATATTGATTTTATGACTTTATCTAATGGTGGGATCATAGCATATTCTTTTAGAAATGTGTGAATTTGACAAAACAACAAATTGCATATTCCTACTTAGAAAAAATCATTATTTTTAGAAAGGTTTTAATAAGAAAGGTTCAAATACACCTTTTTATGAAAATATATATATATATATATTGTATCGTATTATATTACATTGTATCATATTATGTGGTATCTTATTGTATTATAACATACTAGTTTGACCCCACACGCTAGTAGCAAATTGATCATATAATACTTCATTTGTCAAGGAACCATACTGTCAAGAAATTAAAACTTCACTTGGGTATTCACAATTTGTATAAGCTACCCCTATGTGCCTACTCTTCACTTGGGCATTATTACTAGTTACACTAATTGTATAAGCAGTTAGTTACTTTTTCTGTAGCAAAAACTTGCATCAGTTAACGCTTCTCGGCGGTAACAAATAGCCATCGTGATGTAGGCCCAAGATCACGCTTCTAGAGGTGTTGCACGAAAATGGGCATAACTTGGGCTACGGGCCTCCGTTTCAAGCGTGCTACCAGTCAAAACGACCGTTTGAATGTGAGCCACGTTGTGGTAACATGTCGTAGGCGTGTTATCCCGTTTATTTTTCCAAAATAAGTCTTCTAGATAGACTTTTGGGCGACTTTTATGTTTTTTGTCTAGTTTTCGGTTTTGTTTTGGGCTGTTGTTGGGCTTGTGATTGTTTGTGTCCGCCCAAGCCCATTTTGGATTCTCTATTAATATGTTATGTTTAGTTGTGAGTCTTGTGACTAATCATTGATCAGAATTTAATAAAAATACTTTGGCTTCTCAAATTCTTGCCTTTTGGGGTCGAATTTGGGGGTTTGGTGAAGGATCTTCACGGGTATTCCAAGAATCAACGTGATTAGCCTTCGGATTCTCATAGTACGCTGCATCACATCGTCAATAAGCTATTGATAGAAACTAGAAATCTAAATTACTGAAACTAACGTAACTAGCCACATTCGAGACATGATGGATCTCCGATTAGCCAATCCGAGATGGCAATTCTCCAAATACAATGTCAAGAAACCGTAATTTTAATACATAAACATCAATGCCCTATTATTAAAAGAACATATAAAAGAACCCGAATTGTAGTAATAATTGAAGCGGTTACTTAGACCTTTCGTAACCATTCGGCTTCCTTTAGCTCTTCATCTTCCTTGGACCCTTCATCTCCCTTGGAAGATCCGAACGGGTTCGTATCATAATAAGTTGATCTTTTAATGGTTTGAGAGTTGAGACATTTATTCTACTTGAATAGGTGAGCCTATATTGTCTGTTAACTCCCTCCCTTTGGTCTCAAATGGAAGAAGCACAACACTCAGACATGACAAAAGTAATACAACCTCAAACAGAATAACCGGCAGCGTTTGGTGGCAACCGCTACCCATCCCAACTGCTATCAACGGACACACCATACCGCCGATTCTGCCTATTGCTGTCGCTATGCCAACTGCTGTTGCTCTTAAGTTTGTAGGATACACCTGTCCACATCAAATGAAAGTTTACAATTTTGATTATTAACTAATAAACATTAACATAGGGCATACATACCTCTGGAGCATAGATACAAACAACATCAAAACTTGCAGAAACGAACATGCGAGCTCCAAACAAAAAGACGGTGGTCATCACTTCATTCTGATGAACGACTAATGGAAGTAACAGAGCGAACCCTGCAAATAACATGATTTCCATGGAGATCTTACGACCTACTCGGTCCAATATAAAAGCTGCTAGACCGAGCCCAGGAAGCTCTGCCAAGCTAGTGATGAACACGTTTACATACAAGCTCGGATCCTTAATATTATCTGAGTGTAAAGTAGGAGAATCGCATTCACTTTGCGCCACGCTTAATTGTGACGTTAACAATATAATGCCATAATATGAAAATGTGTTGCCAAAGTACAAGAACCATACGAGAAGCGTTGTTTTGATCAAATTTGGTGATAAAAGCATGCGTATGGACGGGGAGTTTGCTTTAGAACTAGTTAGTTTAGTTGTTGAAGAGAGTAACATGGTACTTTCTAAGGACTCGTCTTCGTTGGTTATATTATCAGAAACGAGTCGGCCAACTGGGAGTTCTTTTTGGTTGAGTGCAGCTCCGTTCACGAGAATTTGTTGGGCCTCGGCTAATCGTCCTTGTGTTAAAAGGTATCTTGGAGACTCGGGTACAAGACGGTAAAACAGTAGTGACACGATAGATGGAACCGCAGATAGTCCAAGGAGCAACCTCCAGCCATATGTAGGCATGATTCCCTGCAATGAAATCAACTCATAAATCATATGGTGGGCTTACTGGTTTCTTGTAAGGGTCAAAACGGGCCAGGTCGGGTAGATAAACGATTATTTTGTTTAACCCGTCGGAGATAAAAGTAACCTAAATCAAATGGGCTTTCTTGTTCTTGCGCATGTGAAAACGAGTCGGGTCAGGTTCAACCATTATAAAAGATTTTTTTAATCAACATTTAAAAAAAGCTTGTTTGGATAGATTTGGTGAGCATGCCCTCCACTGTAAGGAATTGCCCCATTTGGACGCTTGGTACGGTTTGGATAGATTCCTCTTTTCCCTCCAGATGAATCAGGCCCCATTTGTAAAAAAGCTTGTTTGGATAGATTTGGTGAGCATGCCCTCCACTGTAAGGAATTGCCGGGATTCAGGTATCGTCATGGCTGGGTTAGAGATGTCTTATGGGATGTGCTTAGACGTGCCGGGATCTCAGCCAAGAAAGAGGCACCTGTAAACTTTTTGACTGATCCGCGAGAGGGAAGATCTACCCCGCGTCTTGCGGATGTTCTTGTGTTTGGCTGGACAGGGGGTAAGCATGCGTGTGTTGACCTCACTGGGGTGTCCTCGTTGGTGGGGCTGAGAGACAGTGGCTTCGTTCCGGGACAGGCGGTTTTGAGAGCGGAATCTAGGAAGGTTGCTAAGCATGAGATAGCGTGTTTGGAGAATCAACACGTGTTCATTCCATTTGCCTTCGACACTTGGATCCCTAGCTCCCGAGGCGGTTCGCTTCTTGGAGCGGGTGCAGAAGGTGGTCCACTGTGACTCACAGAGCCCGAGGAACCAAGGATTTATATTTAGTAGAATAGGCTTTGCGATTCAAAAGGGGATAGCGACGCAGCCTGTTGCTCGCTTACCCATTATCCAGATGTAGCTCGGTTTGTGTTATATATAAAAGGATTTATGTAAAAAAAAATCATAGTTTATCAACATTTTAGAGATAAATGGTATTTTATATATAACCCATTAGAGATAAAAGTAACCCGAATCAAATGGGGTTTCTTGTACAGGTGAAATCGGGACGGGTCAGGTTGGCCCATTAGAAATGATAAGATTTTTTATTTGACCTGTTTGAGATGAAAGTAACCTAGATCAAATGGGGTTTCTTCTACAGGTGAAACCGGGCCAGGTCAGGTTAACCCATTAGAGATAAAAAAAAATATATTTAACCCGTTAGAGATAAAAGTCAAAATGGGTCGGGTCAGGTTGACTCGTTAGAGATAAAAAATATATTCTTTATAACCCGAATTAAAAGGTTTGAAAGCGTTTACCCATGCAAGTGAAGCCTCCATTACCGTACCAAGCGTCCAAAAACACGAAAAAACAATCATCCAAGCCCCTCTATTCGTTACCGGAACAAACTCAAGAAACCATGATGTAAACACATGCCCACACCCTAACCCGACACCAACCAAGCATCGAAGAATCAACAACGATATATAATTAGGCGCGAACGCACTCAAAATCCCAGTAACACTTGTTACTATAGCAGCCCCAAGAAACCCCCTCCTAAAACACCAAAACAATATTATTAATTATATTCATTAACTAACAGAAATAACTAACAAGGGCAAAATGGTCAATATTAATATTATTAAAGAAACTTACTTTCTGCCATAAGTGTCAGATACAACTCCACATGAATATGCACCAACAAGCATTCCAGCAAAAGCCACAGTGGATATCATACTTTCTTGATTCGCGGAAAGACCCCACTCGGGTTGAATGGCGGGTCCCACAAACGACAAAAGCATCATCTCCATGGCTTCTGCGACCCAACCCAAACCCGAATAAGCTAGTACTATGACTTGGAACCTTCCGAACCTGATTGCGCATAGTGCTTCATCTAGTGTATACCCACACACCTGGTCTCTCATCTTGTCTGGAATTTGATCGTTTGATGTATAAATTAAAATGATTGATTAGTTTTGCGTTGACTTGATAATCAACAACTGTTTGGTTGGAAATTATTAACCCAAAGTGGAATACTTGTAACGAACCATTAACTATTAACCCAAAGTAGAATAGATATTTTATGTTGTTGGTGGGACCCATCGGTGTGTATGAAATTCAACCCACGTGTATGAATGAAACGGTTTTGTTTTTATATAGATAGCACAACTCAATTATACTTGTAATAACTAGTAAAGTTTAACCCTGGTGTTGTTATGACATGGTCAAAATGTGGATATAGGGCTTGACAAGGGTGGCCCACCGTTTATGAGCGTCTAACTCATATCATAGTGTAGTTAACGGGCTTATTTTCTTATTTTAGTTTAAATATCCACCCTACAAAACCTGAAGTTTATGTATATAACAAAGTTCGAGGAAATTTTGAAGAAAGGAAAATGACCTGCCGTACCATGTATCATCTAGTCATAGGATTGTGACTCACCTCATAGTCACATTAAATTTAGTGTAGCAACAAGGTTGTTTTCAATATATATAATAATTAGGAAATACTTTTATTTCAAACCAACCCATATAAACTGATACCGGAACCTCTACTCGTCCACGGCACCACACTGATGTCACCGATGCCAAGACCGTTAAGTGTAGTGGGCGATGCCCGTTGCCAGCCACATCACCTTCATGGGGGATGCAAAGGAGGAAGGCACTATTGCAATAGTGCCGGAGAGTGTGGATAAAGGGTAATGATGGGGCACAACTTTTTTCAACCAATCACATTCAGTTATTAAAAATTGAAAAAAGAAAAAAAAAAGATTAAATAACTTGGTTTATGCCATTACGCACGTTTATTGGTTTACTTAGTGCCCTTCCGCAAACAAACTTTTATAGAATGTAAAAGTTAAAAAGCTATAGTTTAAAAAGGTAAACTTTTGTAGAAGTAAAGGAAGTTTCAATGAATGACATTGTTATTGGGTACATAGTGATAATATCTTACATTTTTATGAGCAAACAAACAGTTTTTTACCAACAGATTCAAAATCCAAATAGTTTACAAAAATATAACTTAATTGACCAAACATAAGTCACAAGTAAACTGCATCACATATAATCTATCAAACAAAACAAAGATAAATGAACAATATTCAAGATAACATTATGCAGACTCGTTAACTAACCGTTTCTTTTTGTTAACGGACCCGCTTAAAGATGCTTTCATCTTCTTCCACTCCTTTATAGACTCCTCGGTCCTCATAAACGAGCACGTTTCATCAGATTCTAACTTCCCGAGAGATAAAAGCTTATTTTTTTCTGGAATGTTCTTCTTCGCAGGTGGTAAAGCAGCTTCCGATAAAAGCTTCTTTTTATCTGGAATGTTCTTCAGAGGAGGCAAAGCAGCTTCCTTTCTCACAACCGGGATCTGATCATCAAGATTCTTGTTTGGCGGTTGCGAATCGTGTGTATCCGCTTGTTAATCATGTTTTTCAAAATCATTATTGGGAATAATATGTGAAATGCTAAAAGAAGTATGACTTGCAGTGCTGATTAATTGTGTCCATGAATATTTATGCCTCCAAAATTCACCTCTAGCTGTTTTAATCAAATCTTCATCATTTTTCACATGTGAATCCTTATTTGGTTCCTTTAAATCTTGATCATTTTCTTGTTTTTCCAAGATGGAATCAAGATCATCAGTTTTAGGCTCTTCTTCTTTTGGTCAACTGTATTATCGGCTTTTGGTTCCTCTTCTTTTTGCTCACAATCGTCTACAACAATGCTGTTTGCAATAATGTCGGGAATATCGTTTTTGGTGGTAGCTTCACCCACTTCTGGTTCAATCCCGGGCCCAGGCCCATCAGCCTCCAACTTTTTATTTTTATCACTGTGAAACTCCTCTTCTTTTCTTTGAGGAATAGATGCAATGAACTCAGAAATATTGAACGATGTTTCGCGTTTCTGACCAAGCAGATCTTTCCATGTGGACTTCAATGACCTTAAAAGAATTATTTCCCGATTGTTTTGTAACCAACTCCGCTTCATTTTTGTTGTTTTCTGGAGTATCCAAACGGGTCCGAATTTTTCTAGAAGTTTCTTCTGAGTGTGATGATTTTCTCTTCTTAGTGAGCGGCACGGTTTCCTTTTGAGGATTGTCCTTCACACTATTTGGTTTGTTGGTAGAAGTATTTAGCTTCTTAGGTGCTTGAGCCTAAGCACCAGACAAGTATAGGACAAAATACATTAGTTTTAACCCTAAAACGGGCCGTCTTGAAAGATCAGACTTTATATTATTTCAAACCATTAAAGCACACCAAAAAACCATACACAATACCATACCTAAAAAACAAACTATTGTGTTCTGCGATCGGATCAAGTAGAGTTCTGGGCCAACTGAAAATAAGCTATATACTAAAAGTAAAGATGGAAAAATATTCGGGTTGGGCTAGTTTGCCACTTTAACAATTTATCTTTTGTATTCAACACGTTCAAATTTTTAAGGAAAAAGAAAAGTGAACACACACACAACATTGAACTTGACAAAACGTGGTGATGGGTCGGCAAGGCCAGGATAAATAGTTAAGATTTAGTAAGCTTTAAGCATTTGAAACACCTTGGATGACTTTTGACCTATTTGACTTTGTTGACTCGTTTGACCTTTATTTTATATTTTTTCTATTCTAGCTTAGTTTTAAATTTCAAATAGTTCGACTCGTTTCAGATATAAATAACACCTAAGTCGCCAAATCTTTTATGCAGATGGAAACATTCAACTCATACTAAACTAAAAAGAAATTAAAAAAGGAATAACACTAACCGATTATAGCTAATACCTGATTTGCCATCATAGCTTTCATTTCACCTAACAAATCCATGCTGTCATTTTTCCTATTAGCCACATTAATAATCAGATTATCCTCATCCGTTAGATGATCTTCCTCATCAGTTTCACCAGCAATCCCTTCATCTTTTCCATTTGTCGATTCAGAGACCTCAACTACTTGCTTAGGCGGATTTGCCCTTTCAAATATCTTATTCATCACTGAGTTCATTTATTCAGTTCTTGCTCATTAATTCCATAGCTTTCATTGTCAATTTCAGAAGACAGATTTTTATTTGGTGGTGGAAAATCAGCCGAGTGCTCCTCGCAATCGCAGAAATGAGTTGGAACGGTGGGAACTTGAATCTGCTGAAAGCTGTATTTGTGCTTTCCAATTCCAACTTGGGCCAATGATTTTACCTATGAATAGAATTAACAAAATAAATAAAGTGGAATCGAGACATTATGTTTATAGAGAGTGTAAAATGTAAACATAAAGATTACCTTTCCTAGTTTGGGGAAGAATAACTGAATCTGTGTTTTATCTGCAGGGGTCGGTTTCTTTGGTTTATCTAAAGTGTCATGATTAATTGCTGCATCAGCATTAGAATTATCAGATGCTTTGCTGGCACGTTCAGATTCTTCTTGCCACTCACGCTTCAATTTAACAAGATAATGTTCTTTAGCCTTCTCAAGCCTCAACTTCCCTCCTTTCCACATGCATCCATTATACTGTAAATTTTGTGTGTTAAAAATAGGCATTAATATCTATTGTATCAGTATATTCACAGATGATTAGGAAATAACTAAAAAGCTACAGAAAAAAATTACAACTCACAGCAACTTACTAATGGCCTATAAATTGCATTGTAAATTAAAGTAAAGGAATTTCATGATGTTATAAGAAGCGCAAAACATAACACAAAAGAATGGGGGAATTTAAATACCAAAAAATCAGTATTCACAAATGTATCTAGATGCCTATATCAATAAAGTAATGACATGGTGTTTACTCAATTTAATCTTAAGCATACATTATTATTAAAGAGAAATTCTTTTGGTGTTATATACACTTACAATACAGTTACACAAATTTGTTGCTTATCAGTTATCGATAAACTAGAAACGTCTTAACATGATGTATACTTCTGAGTTGTGGCCACTTTCATCACTTACATATTTAAAGCTTTACAACATTCAAGGATGTTAAAACCGTATACCAGTTAAATATAACTTTGATTACTTTAGCAGTCTACTCGTTTTCGTTTATCATACATTTTAAAAACAGAACATTAAAGAGTACAGCACTTCAATTGTCCTACTTTTGCTCAAACTTGATCTACCAAACACAGGTGCAAATATAGAGGTAGTATAATATGCTCAATATAAATTTATAACAGTCCACTTAGTTATTCTCCTAACTACACCTGCAATAAAATTAACACTTACAGTTTTGTAAACCCTAGGTCAACTGCAGCTAAAAAGGTAACCTAACTGACATCCAAACTAATAATAATAATAATAATAATAATAATAATAATAAATAAGAGATGAACCGTGCTGAAGAGCTTTGGAAGAGATTTATCGGAAGAAGGCAGGAAATCGAGGTAAGCGAAGCTGCGGCCTTTGGTGCGAACAACATCGACGGAGACTACATCACCTAACGCCGAGAAGGTTTTCCGGAGATCATCTTCCGTCACTCCGGCGCCTAAACCGCCGATGTGTATCCGTGTTTTCTCTACGGTTACTTCTCCGTTTCCGTCCATTCTCACCGGACACCAAAACGAAAGCAGCTTGATGAGGTAACAGAGTAATGAGTTAGGTTAGATTTATGGGCCGGGTCGGTTGAACTTGACCCAAATGTATACCCCTGATATTATTATAACTTTTCAGGGTTTAGCCCACCTAAATTTATAGAAAGCTTTATTAAGTGGTGCACAAACCGAGTGTTTTTTAAGAATTTTGGATTTGATCAATAAAAATCAAAACCGGGTTGGATAAGAACCGGTGTTGAGTATTATTGAATATTTGATCGGTTTTCAGGAATTTTTCGGGTTTCGAGTATGATCGGGTTGGTTGACCTTGACCCACATATATACCCCTCCTGATTATTCAAACTTTTTAGGTTTTAGCCCACCTAAATTTGTAGAAAGTTTTATAAGAGTTAGGAATCAGTTCTGGATATAGTCAAGTATTTGACTAGGTTTGGTTGAGTTTTCTGGGTTTTATGGGTTTCGGGGTTGGGTTATGACCGGGTAGAGGTGGAAACGATTCTGGTGTGTTCAGGTCGGGTACATGTTCGAGGAGGAACCCAATACTAGGTCGTACTCGCGGGTCGGGTACGGGTAGAATCTGGTTTCGGATCGAGTACACTGGGTCAGCTTCAAAACCTGGTATTTTGTGCACCTCTTGTATCCACTCTAATTTGGACAAATTCATATCATAAGGTTCGCTTCAATTCACATTCGGTGACTTTTCCTGTTAAAAACATGTTTTCAGCGACCTGTAATTAACGACGTTAGTATTTCGTTAGTCACAGAATGGTAAGAACAAATATTATAAAATGTGTGATCATTATCAGCCAAATTATTAGTTAGGACCAACATCAACTAAAAAAATGATAGTTACAATTAACAAAAACCAATACACCTTATAAATATATAAATACACATAAAAACATTTATAATATATTATAAATAGTAAACAAGAAAAGCACGTGTCAAGCTCGAGCTTGAAAACATAAACAAGAGCCATGGTCAAGCTTTAGAAATAGGGGTGTACACGGACCGGACGGACACAGACGAGACCTTGTCCGTGTTCGTCCGTTAAGCTTTTGACGGACAAATGGACGGTTCACGAACACTTAACCGAACGAAAATTCACGTCCATGTTTGTCCATTAAGAAATTGAGTTTGTCCATGTCCGTCCGTGTCCGCCCGTAAATATTGTAAACGGATGTTAACGAACAATAATGGACAAACGGACACTAATGGACAAAACATACACTAATTGACTCTAATGGACAAACAAACACATGAACATTAATGGACACTAACGAACATTAATAGACAAACAAACATATGAACATTAATAGACAAACATATGAACATTAATGGACACTAATAGGCAACGGACACTAATGATGTCATTAAACAAACATACACAAACCTATCCGTATGGACGTTAATGGACAGACATTACTGGACGTAATCGAACGGACGTTACCGGACGTTCAAGGACACTATTGAACGGACATGGCATTTGTTCGTGTTTGTCCATTAAGCTTACCGGACGAAATTTTTGTGTCCATGTCCGGTTCATTTATTAAATGGACAAACACAAACGAAATTCTTGCCGAACGAACGACCGGACGTCCATCGGACGTATGGTTCGCTTACAGCCTTATTTAGAAATATAGCTCAAATCAAGCTGAGCTAAAGCTTAAACTATGTATAAATTAATCGAGCTAAGCTCAAGTCAAGCACCTTCCATTATGATCAAAAAGATTAATGAAAAACTGCTAACTAGAGAACCGAAATCACACGACTCCACCAGTAATAACAACAGCTAACCAGTAACCAAGTACTCCGTCACCGTCTATTTACAGTCACGATCCAATAACCGAATCAAAGTCTAGGGTTTCAATTCCGAACTGTAAGTATGCAAAGCTGGTTTTCCGGCGGCAGTGCTGGAAATCCTAATTCACTACCGAAGTCATTATCAGCTCCATCTTCATCACTGTTATCGGATTGGAACTCGTATGCTGCTACAAAGGATTCCGATGCAGGATCTAGCTTCGTCGGCTCGTTCGATATTGAATCGGCAGTTAGGTCTGCAAACGACACCGTTTCTGGCACCTTCAACGTGTAAGTCACTTGTTGAGTTAGTTTTTAGGGTTTAGGTATTTGATTTTGTGATCTGTTTGAATGCTTATGAATTTGTTGTGAGTTTGTGCATTGTGATGTTAGAGTTAGGTTCATAATTGGGGAAAATACTTATTTAGGTCTGATCTAGGTATCTAGGCTGATTATCCTATGGATTGGATTGGTGCCGGAATTGATAATGCCGAAAACAAGCAGAACCATATGCGAATAGTGGACCGATTTTTTTTTGGTTCGGTACAGGTACTGAATGGTACTGATACCGAATACATGAAAAAGAGTACCGGTACGAGCACCGATCGTGTTTGGTTGGTACTTGATCGGTACGGCACTGATATACAGTAAAAAATGTTCATCCTTAGTTTCTCCGGGATGTTATATGCAAACATCACCCTCATGATGTTTACACAGGCCTATACAACTCGTATTGGCCTGTTTTACTTGTATAGGCCTCACGTGACTGACATGTGTACGGAGGAAACAGTGAGACAACTTTTTGCAGCCTATACGACCCGTATAGCCGTATACAAGTCGTATAGGGCATCAACAGCTCGTATATAGCATTAGAGTCTAGCACAACATAAAACCTATACGAATCGTATAGAATCAATTTGCAGTGTAAATTTGTGTCTATACGAGCTGATGAGCTGTATAGGCCTATACAAGCCATATAATTCTCTGCTGTTGATATAGAGCTATATGAGCCTACGAGGCACCAAAAAATGAAACATGCCGACACAAACTGATACAATTCAGGTTCTACACGAGTCGTATAGGCCTCAAGCGGTGTTTGTATAACGCAAGCCGTTTATTCTGCAAATTGAATTCAATGCTTTAAAGATTGACAAATTTCTTATTGAATATTGGTTGTTTGGTTCTTGTTTAGGGTGACAAGGGGAGTGAGTAACATACCAGGGAATTTGCAGTCAGCCACCAGTAACATCCCTTCAGGAAAATCACTCATGTATTTTGGGCTTCTTCTTGCATCTGGAGTGTTCTTCGTGTTTATAGCATTTACAGTTTTCCTACCTGTTATAGTAATTGTACCTCAGAAGTTTGCTCTATGTTTCACTGTTGGATGTGGGTTTATAATCGGCTCGTTCTTCATGCTCAAAGGCCCAAAGAATCAGTTTCTGCATATGACTTCAACAGAGGTAATTGTTAATAGTTTTCGTTAACAGTCAAATTAAATTAAAGGTGACAGTTTGTGCTATAGGTTCTAAGTTGTAACATATTATTATCATGTTGCAGAGACTTCCTTTCACTTTGGGATTCCTAGGAAGCATGGCTGGTACCATTTATGTTTCCATGGTGCTTCATAGCTATATCCTTTCTGTGTTTTTTGCTGTAATTCAGGTATGAAAGATCATGTTCATTGACCCAAAAGTTGACCATGGCTACTTTTGATGGTATCTGACATTATTGTTTATGACAGGTTCTTGCGCTTGCTTACTACTGTATTTCGTACTTTCCTGGTGGATCAGCGGGGATGAGGTTTTTAACGTCTTCTTTGACTTCTTCGGTTATGAAATGCTTTGCCCGGTGACCATTGACTGCATCTTCACTTCTACTATACACTTCAACCGAATTTGTTTATGATATGAGTTTAATTTTTCTTTAAGGATTTAGCTTCGGGTGACCACTCGATTGGGATTTGATTGATCAAAGTATGTAAGATATGATTGGGACTATTACTTCCATTTTTTGTTTGTTATAGGATGAGTAAGAAGATATGTATTAATGATGTTCATGTGTCTTGCTTTTAGGTTGACATATATTTGTTTCTTGATAAGAGTTTAGTTTAAAAAGTTAGAAAACATGTAAAAGAGAAGCAACAAAAAGACTGGAAAATTTCGTAGTATGGAAACAATCACACCTCATCATTGGCTTCACAAGCACTCAGTCTCTCATTACATATTTTAACATCTATAAAGTATGGATATAGATCGGGGAAGGTGAGACGAGGGTAAACCTTATTTTCTTATCATTGATATGAGATCGTCGACCCAACAAAATTTTTTTACATTAAAGAAAACATAACTGCAACTTGTAGTGTAAGAGATAAGGAAGATGGAGAACATTAAAGGCGTAGAAAAAGAAAAGATGATCCACCTAGCATTTAAGTAAGAGGAGGTAAACAAGTCAAGACAGAGACAAAACCAAAGCAAATCTATACTTCTCAATTAAATTACCTCATGTTTATCCTACGTCTTCAAGAACTCGTATCCTTGCTCATGTCCTTGAAGAGGTGCATGTATACCGTTGTCATTGGTCTCATTTTCGCATGTCCAAACTATCTCAATAGTCAATCCTCCCTTGAATCAATGGTCTCCATGCTTCGTATGGATGTTGTTTTGTCTCTTATTCACTTATCCAAACCATCTTAATATTCAATCATTAATTGTATCCACAATGCATGCCACCCTAAATTTACCATGAAAGACATCATTTCTAATTCCATCTAGCATTGTGAGCACACATCCTTCTTAGCATCTACGTCTCTGCTAGGGGTGTAAACAAGCCCAAGCTCAACTCGTTTTGACTTGAGAGAGCTTGAGCTCAGCTCATTTCAAGATATTTTTCTAAAGCTTGAGCTTGGCTCATGAGTTATTTTTAAAAACTCGGACTCAACTCGTTCATTATTTATTGAAGAATTTATATACGATTTTAATTACTTTATATATTTTTGAGAAAAAACTTAAACGGAACTAAGCTCGACAATCTCGTGTACCTTAAAGGAGCCAAATCTCATCTCAAGCTCGACTGTACAATGAACAATCAATACATAGAACTAGAAGTCCAATACTTCAATATATGTAAAACTTAAACATACACAATGCTCGTAAAAGCTCATCAAGCCTAAACAGAATTTCCATACAAGAATTGAGTTTGGTCACGATAAAATAAGTGAATTTTATTTGAGGCTCAGGTTTAGCACGGACTTTCTATCTATCCGATCCTGTACACGGTAGAAGACGTGTTTCTAAGCCGTGTCATTTTATTTAAACAAAAAAAATACTTTAAAATTATTACTGTATTTGTTTTGTCGGTTTGTAATATATACGGAAAATATAAATATTACTTGCTTGCTTAAAAGTTAAAACAATGTACCGAAGAAGTTTGAATTTGGGAAATTAGGACGAAAGCAAACAATTTGTTCAACTCCATCGCCAATCCATCGGTGTATATAATAATAATAATAATAATACTCCGGTAACCGTGACGTTCGCTATGCCTCCGAAGAAGGAATTATGCCGGAACTTCCAGCGTGGATAGTACGCCTTTATCTTCTTCTGTTTATTATTATTCAATTCAATTCAATTTATTCATCTCATTGATATGTTTAGGGTTTAATATTAATAATATATCTCATTAATAATATATTTACACGCACATTGTTATTACTACTGTATATTTAGATTATACATACAATCGCAAAATTGATTGTAATGAACAGCTTCAATTCATTTAATTAGGTTTGTTTTATTTTAATGTAATTAATCATCTTAGTGATGTAATTAGTAACAATAAGACTCCCCTAACCGGTTCCCAACCCTAATCCAGTCCGGTCAATTCCGGTTTGTTATCGGTTTTCGGTTTACACTCCGTAAAGTAGTTTCAGTGGTGAGAATTACAAACCGTAGGTTTCTATCGGTTCCAAATCGATTTGTTTTCGGTTGGTAGGTTCGGTTCAGTCAACAAAAAGTCAAAACTACTTTGTGATCGGTTTTGGTTTGGGTTGAAAGTGGTTTATGATTGGTTTTCACCAGTTTTTGATCGGTTTTCGGTTTGGTTAAGTTGTTTTGGTGGTGAGAGTTACAAACCGGTTCCAAACAGATTCGGTTTCAAGTTCGGGTCATAGGTTTGGTTAATTGGTATCTTTGATGGTCAGAATTACAAACCGCTCTCGAACCTACGGCTTCTGTTGGTTCCAAACAGACTCGGTTTTTTTTCGAGTCGGGTCGTAGGTTTGGTTTCGTTTGGTTAACCGGTATCAGTGTGCGCCTCTACTTCAGATTATTATTTATCAGTTCTTGTTGTTTGTTAAATGGTTAATTATATGTTGTTCCTTGAGTTTTGTTAATTAATAGTATCTTTTCCTTCTTGAAAGTTGAAAGTTGAAACATTTGATTTTGTCTTCCAGCTGCCAATATGGTGAACACTGCAGATATCTTCATGCTAATCAACAGCAAGCAAAACCAAATTCAAATCCTTTTGGATTTGGCACACAAAATACTTCTCAACCGCAAAAGGCCAACCCGTTTGGATTCGGCGATGGTGCACAAAACACTACTCAACCGCAAAAGCCCAACCCGTTTGGATTTGGTGTTCAAAACAACTCCAATTCTAATCAATTCAGGGTTCGTACTTCATTGTGCATCCTAAACTTTTACACTTCTGTTTATGTTCATGCTAGTGAGTTTTTAATTTGTTATGTTAATCAGCCTGGTGAAAACAAGTGGAGCCGATTTGCTCCAAATAGTGGTACTCAGACTCAGTCTGCCCCGCAAAAACAAGATGCCCACGTGTAAGAATATAATCAACTGTTTATATAGTTTTATTCATTTATATAATGATAAATCGTGAGAACTGATTTTATGTGATGTTGATGTTAAACAGTTGCACAGACTCAGCGACTTGTAAGCGTCAATTTAGTGAAGATTTTGAGCACGAGAAACCGCTTTGGAAACTCACGTGTTATGGACACTGCAAATAGTATGCTATTCCACATCTTTCATATCAGTATTATTGTATTATCGGTAAATTTGAACCTGAGTTTATTTACCATTACAAATTACAAAGTTTTTGTTTCTGGTTGTATGAGTAATATTTTCTTTATGATGCCAGTTAAGGGTAAATGAAAGTTACCAATTTACCCCTTTTAACCTATTTCGAGACTGTTTAGTGTTTACTCCCATTTCACAAAATGTCGTTTAGTCAATCGTTTTTTTCCAAACACTCAAATATCTTATTATTACACACAATATTTGTTTTCTGTAAGATGATATACAACTCGAAATATAAGATTATTAATGACAGTTACTTTATAAGCATTGCTTCATATATATAATATAACCTGGAAAACCTTTTTTTTTCTTTAGTGGCCCGTGTGATATTATTGGTGATGTTAGCTATGAAGAATTACGAGCTTCCGCTTATGATGATGCTAAACGTGGGACCAACATTCAGTCAATTGTAAGTTCATTAAGAATCACCAACCCTGTTTACCAATTATTGAAGTTTGACATGACAATTAATGAAGTTAACATTTATGCAGGTTGAGAAAGAGAGAAGTTTACTAAATGCTAAACTGATCGAATTTGAAAACCTACTTAGAAACCCTTATGCACCTCAATCAAATTCGAATCTTAATACCCAAAGTACCCTTCCTGCAACTAACACAAATATATTCCCTCAACCAACTTCAAATTTTAATACCCAAAATACCCTTCCTGGAACTAATACAAATATATTTGCTCAACCGGTTCAAAACAATGCCCCTCCTGCGGTTTCAAGTTTCAACCAGTTGAATTCAACCATCAATACTGGTTTCCAAATGAGGCAAGATTTCTTTTTTATAATTGGGATTTATGCATTTTCTTTTAGCAACGTGTCACGCTTAATATTTTGTTTTTTATTTGTACTTTTCAGTGCGCCTGCTTCAAATAACGCGTTTGCTCAAGTAAATCAGTTTCAAGCTCCTGCTCAGAAGAACAGTTTTGGATTTGGAAATCAAGGTGTGCTTTCAATTTCATAATTTATGCAATTTCTTTTTATTTTTTATTTTTTTTAGGTTTTCATGTTTAAGTTATCGTGTGGTGATTTGTAGGTCAACTCGGCGTTCAACCTTCTACACAGTTATTTAGTAACCTGGCCCAAGCCACTACACCTACCTTTCCCAGTGCTTTCTCTACTGCAACTTCACCAAATCTTAATTTATCAAGTCAACAGCCGTCTATGCCAAATGTTGTTCCTGCATCAATTCCCAGTGTTCAAAATACGTAAGCGCGACTTGTTTTGTTACAACTGATTATCTGATTTTGATTAGCAAAAAAGATAATAATAATAATAATAATAATATTCTGTTCTTGCTTTTATGTGCAGGCAAAACATTCAGCATTCAAGTAATAGTGAAGATAACACTATATGGTTAAAAGATGAATGGAGAGCAGGAGAGGTAAGCAGTTGAAGTTTTCATCCATTTAAAATAGCCAAAATAACCATTGACCATTGACCAAAAACCAAAATAGACATGGGAAGTCTGATACTTGGAGGCTTCATGAAAAACAAGGGCTTCCGAAGGTGACACATAAGGGAAACGTCTGGGATGTAGGGTTTTTTCTGGTAGCCGGACCCACATACAGACCACTTATGTGCTGACATGTGGCAGATTTCTTGTAAGGGGAAATGTTTGCTCCCTAGACGTTTTGTCTTAACGTCTAGGATTAGAGGAAACATATAAAAGCGTCTAAAAAGGTCAGCAAATAAGTGGTCTGTTTGTGTGTCCGTCTATAAGATAAAGGCCCCAAAGCCTATACGTATCACCCATGTGTCAACTTCTGAGGTCCTTAATTTTCATGAAGCCCTAGATATTAGACTTTTAGAGGCTTCCCTTGTTTATTTTAGTTTTTGATAACCAGTCAACAGTTATTTTGGTACTTTTTATTATTATTTTTTTAAATCTTAGCTTAGTGATTTACAAACTCGAATAGTCATCATCATCTTTTTTCTATTTTATTTTACCTTTGCAGATTCCTGAGGAAGCACCTCCAGCAGGGGTGATCTTTTAGGTTAAGTGCTGGATTTCTAGGACACAATGATTGTTTGTTTTTCTCATAGATTTACCATATTGTTGATCCGTTATTTTGACCAAATTTTGATTTTTTTTAGTCGGTCGATTTCTGTAAAATGTATTCGTTAAGTAGAACGATTATATATTGGGTTGTTAGATCACTTCTATTATGTGATTCATAGTGACAATTTAATCAGTGAAGCTCAACTTTTATTTCCTTGTTAATGTCTAATGACATTCACACTCGTATAATCAACATAAATTTTCATCGTTATACACTTAATTTCTATTCAAATTCAATCACATGGAAAATACATTTTTACATAAAAACACGCATATATATAACAAACACATAAATGCTGCACTATCTAGTAACAAATAGTTTTCAAAATTTCAACATAGACTCATGAATACGCCATCGTTAGAGATTTCATTCGGAAGCGTTTGTATGTGACAGTGTCCGAACTCCGAACTTTCGATAAAGAAAAAGAAAAGAAAGGTGTGGGTCCACACTTACTAAGGTTAAATATTAAATCTTATTTAAACATATAGGTGGAGTTTTGGTATGCCGGAATGAGAGGCGGAATGAAATAGATCATTACAAAGAAATTGAAAAAAAAATATTTGGTTGATCAATGGAACTAAATCACCCGTTAGTCCGTTACCATGTTCATTCCCTTTAAAACACATCAAATTCATTTAACCCCCCCACACACACACTCACTTTTTTTCCATTCCATCTATCTTTCACACTATATCACCTCCACCTCCACCACCCATCGCCCTCTCACCACCACCCACCATCATCGTCAACGGGCCACCACCAGCTACCAGTGTCGCTAAGTTCTATTGGAGTTCAAAATCAATTTCTTTTGATGTTTTCAATGATGCAACAAATAAGAAATATTGCACACCGTGGCCCACCGCCGCCACCACTAACAACCATCGCTCCCAGCCATTACCACCACCACCGCTCGTTACCACCACCTATCCACCCATCGCTCTAGGCTCCCGCCCATCGCCACTCACTACCATTTTTATTTTATTCGGACATTTTTTAAGCTACCAAACAACACAAAGTACTAATTCATTTTATCTCATTTCGTAACCAAACATCTCAATAAAATGATAATGATCCATTCCGTCACCCGCCCCATTGCCCATATCAAAAAGACCCTTATATTATTATTTTATATTTTATGTATGATATGGATATCATCATCATCGTACTCAGTATGTCCCACCAATAAGAAAACTATGGTAGGGTCTGAGAAGTGTAAGAGGTAGACAACCTTACCTCTACCCCATAGGGATAGGTAGGCCGATTCCGATGAGACCCTCAGCTTGTATGATATAGATTTAAGTACTTTTATATCCTTAACTGCAATGACAAAATTAGGGGTGTTTGGTAACAAGGTGATCCTTTCCAAAAGTAGTAACAGTTTGATCACAAACTTACGTGGCGAAAGATAGAGCCACGTCAGCCAAAGCACGGCGTAACCTATCCGATCAATCAATACTAAACAAAACCCATACCCACAAACCACAGGGTTTTGCCTCACTTCACTTCATCACTTCGATTATTATTATTATTATTGCACCAATCCAATTGAACCCAAATTCGAAACCCACTTCTAGATTCAAGTATTACTGCAAGGGTAATGTAAAGAAGAAAAAATAATCGAGAGTTGAATCGTTGGTGATTGGTTATTTAACACTACAGAGTAGTACTGATGTATAGAAGAAGACATAATATTACTGCAAGGATATTTGATCGTCAGATTCATACTCCACCTCCTGGTACCTCTGTATGTTCTCTACAATTATTATCAATTGATTTTCGTTTAATATTATTATTAATTAATTATTCATAAAGCATTCATTTTGCTTATTAATTTAGGTTAATTGGTATGGGTTTTGGGGGGAAAAGGTATTACCTTTTAGTTGGATATAAATGTTATAATTTAGGGGTGTAATTGTGTCGGATTGGCCGGTTGGACCGGCTTAAAACATTTTGTGTTTCGGGTCGACCTGTTTAATGTTCATTGTGATACGAGTAACACGCGTTAGTAACAAATTAGCTTAAATGAAAGTTATTTTTTTAATTGGTGTTTGTTTTTTGATTCTTTATCTTTTCATTCTCAATTTAATTTTTCTTTAATTCCAAAAAAAAACAAAAATTACATTCTTGGTTTTATGTACTTTGCTCGAGACTAGAAGACGCGAATGAAAGGATGGATGCCTGTAATCTTTTATAGTTGTGAAAATAGTATTTATTGTGTTTAGATGTTATTTTTGTGAAGAAAATTACCAACTTTAGATTTATGTTTTGAAATTGATTATCGTGTATCATAGCGAAAGTAATCATTTTTAAATGCAAGTTTCCTATATGTATGAACTTCAACTCACCAAACTTATTAATATTATATCTATAGGTTCATCGCGCGAGAAGATTTTATGAAAACATAGTTCCAAGTTCTACAATATACGACGTCGAATGTCCTGATCATTCATTTCGCAAGTTCACCGAAGATGGAAAATATCTAATAAGTTTCAGTAGAAACCACCAAGAATTAATCGTCTACAGACCGACATGGTTATCGTTTTCATGCAAACAAGAAGACTGTGATAGCCAAGATTTACCACAAAAAGCAAAGAAATTTGAGAGCTTTTTCACTCAACTGTACTCGGTCCCGCTTGCGTCTGCAAACGAGCTCATATGTAAAGACTTCTTTCTTTATGCAGAAAGTAACCAATTTGGACTTTTTGCAACTTCAACTGCTCAAATCTATGATGCGCCTGCTACCGGTGGTGCTATTCAAGGAGTTCCTTCTATTGAAAAGATAACGTTTCATCTTTTAAGGTATGCTATTATGTAGGCCTATAAACAAACTGAATGTTCAGTGAACCGTTCATGAACTGTTCGGTGGGAAGTTGGTTTATGTTCGTGTAGTTTATAAACGGACAAGAACATGTATCGTTTGTTCATTTATGCTTTTGAATGGTCGTTTGTGTACGTTCATCTATGTTTGTTAGGTTACATTTGTTTATAAGTTTGTTTGTTTACATATTCATTTAAATTTCTTAGGCCCTTTTACTTCTTCTAATGGTGCTCACTCAGTTATGTCTGTTCATCTATTTTCAGTTATGTTCGTTTGTTTACGTTTGTTAACCGTTTGTTTATACTATTAACAAACGAACATAAATGGACACGAACACACTCTTTTTCTTAATATACGAACGCAAGCAAGAAAGTCTCATGGTCTTTGTTCGTGATCATTTACAGGCCGAGTTTTATGCAGTCAAAATCCACTTTGTGTGATTCCCAACCCTTTTTACCTGTTTCTTTTCTAACTATTAATTTACCAAACAGGCCTTTAGAGATAGAACATAACCTGGATTTACCATTAATAGTGTATACTATTATAGTAGCATTTAACTGAAATGGTAGTTTTCTTGTTTGTATGTGTTTATAGATTGGAAGATGGAGTTGTACTTGATGAACGGGTTTTCTGCAATGATTACATCAATTTAGCACACAGCATGGGTGTGTTCATATTTGATGATTTACTTGCTATCGTTTCTCTTCGGTATCAACGTATTCACATACTTCAGATTCGGGATTCCGGTAGCCTCGTTGACTTAAGGGCAATTGGGGAATTTTGTCGCGAAGACGATGAACTTTTTCTAAATTCTAGCACACAGGCAAGTGCTGACAAAAGAGGCCCACAACATCTGCTCTCAAATAATATTGTAAATGTGCCTCGTACCGAACAACCTGCTCAAGAAAGCCCATTTCTAAGTGGTATAAAGCAAAGATTGCTTTCGTTTATAGTGCGTGGAATCCAGAATGAAGAAAAAGACGAAACTTTGGTCGGTTTTATAATCTTTGGTTTATACTTTATACATATTTTGTTTCATTTGATTTGCATATTTATTGTTTTAATGTTTTTTTTGTTAATTGTTGGTTTTCAGAGAATTCAAACCCTTAAAAAGAAGTTCTATTTTCACTTTCAAGATTATGTCGATTTGATTATATGGAAGGTGCGTCATGCGTGCTGAATTGATTTAAATTCCTTTTATGCCCTTTCGTAAAATCATGATAAAGAAAAATCTTTATTTTTCATTTTTCATTTTTGTGCAGGTGCAATTTCTAGACCGACATCACTTGTTAATCAAGTTTGGGAGTGTTGATGGAGCAGTAAGTATTGTGTTAATTATTAAAAGAGAATTCATGTAACATTGTTACATAACATGTTTTAAGTTACAAATATTTATGAAAAGTTTATTCATATAGGTGTCGCGAAACGCTGATAGCCACCCTGCATTCTTTGCTGTGTATAACATGGAATCAACAGAAATTATTGCATTTTATCAGGTATTCATTTAAAGGGTAATTTCTTTTATATATTTTTTGTGCACCAAGTTAACTAATCGGTCTTCTAATATCTTGCAGATGTCATCGGAGGAGCTGTATCTGTTGTTTGAACAATATTGTGATCATTTTCATATACCGTCAAAAAGTTCCCCGTATATGAATTTTATATCATCACATTCCAACAATATTCATGCTCTAGAGCAACTAAAAAGCAGTAAAAATAAAGCTACAAGCTTTCCGTTGGTAAAAAACTATTCTTTGACTTTTGTGGTCAAACGCTATTTAGTTTTCTACAATTGATCTCTTATTGTTGGTTTCAAAATATGCAGTTTATTAAGAAAGTGCTGGTCTCTTTACCATTTAACTGTCAGTCTCAGAGTCCTTCGCCTTATTTCGATCAGTCTCTGTTTAGATTTGATGAAAAGGTGCATTTTTTATACTACCTATGACTTTATAAGCATGTGTTGTTTCATTATTATTTTTTAGTAATGACTAATTATGATATTATCTGGTTGCAGCTTATTTCTGCAGCTGACCGACATCGACAGTCAACGGATCATCCAATTAAGTTTATCTTAAGGAGGCCTCCACATACCCTGAAATTCAAAATCAAGCCAGGTACGCTTATTTGAATGTACTCTTCATTTTAATAAAAAAGGTCAGCTTTGACTTTTGGTTACTTACTAAATTCAATCTAGTAGAAGACTCTTTTATAAATTATAAAAAGAAGCTTTCTTTATGTAACGTTTCTCAAGAGGTTTGTTATAGTTGCAACAAAAGAGCTTTATGAATCCTTGTTGATTTTGTAGTTTAACGTTGTTCTGTTTGACCTCAAAAGTCGAACATGATTTTGTCTAGAATCTAGAACAAGAAGATTATTTGGTTTAGTGTTTTTAATTTTTAGATTTATAATCTTAGTAAGTCTGATATAGTTTTAAATTCGAAAGTCTGTTTGACTGCAAAAGTCAAACCTTATGCGTTTTGGTCAAGATGACTTTATTATTACAAATTTCTTTTAATGTACTTTTCTAATAAGTTTGAAACTGTTGCATAAAAAAGAACTTTTTGTGAATCCTTGTCAATTTTAAATTTGAAAATTAGTTTGTTTGACCTTAAAGTCAAACCTCACCCTGTCCAGATCAAGAAGATGACTGTTACAAATGAAAAACCTACAACTTTCTTTCATTAGTTTTTTGTGAATTTTGATATGTTTCATCAAAAAGAACTTGACGAATCGTCGATTCCTCGTCAATTTCAAATTTGTAAAATACGTTTGACCAAAAAGTCAAATGTTACATTTTAAAATAAAAAAAGATATTTTACCGACAATTTTCTTTTTATATACGTCTTTAAACAAGTTCGATACAATTCATCAAAACAAAATTTATGAATCTTTATCTTTATCATCAATTTTAAAGTTGAAATATATGTTTGACCTTGACCGCTAAAGTCAAAACTTTCGATGTTTAGATCAAGATTACAATGACTATATTTATTTACCAGGACCCGAAGCTGGCGTTACAGATTGCAGGACAAAGAGAATATCGTCATTTCTTTTTCACCCAATTTTGCCCCTCGCCCTTTCGGTTCAGCAGACTCTATTTTTGCAGCCTGCTGTTGTAAACATACATTTCCGTAGATAAACATGAGCCCACACCCGGGATCATAAAATGTGTTAACAACCATGAAAATGGTGGTTGCTGATGATGCATTTGACTACCAATATTCATAAATGATGAACCCGTGTTTAGGAAAAAACATATTTTTGACCAGTTTTATGTTATATAAGTTTTATCTTATTGTAAAATGTTGAGCCTATAGCTGATATTAGTTAGATTGACTTGCTAGTGTGGTCATAAATGTCATGTTATTCCTAGACCCAACCATGTAATTGTTTTTATTTTTATTTATATTTTTATTACTGTTTGCTTACTGTTATTCCTATTACCATGCACTTTGGTTGAATGATTTTTTCGCGTAAAATTACTGTGTAAACAAGTTTACGGATAATATCATAAAAAAACCAATATAATTTTTTTTAAAAGAAAAAGTCAATTAACATAATTTTGGCACATAAAAGACCCTACGCATGTAAAAAATAAACATGAAAAACCTGCTCAATCTAGTTTTGCTATACTAAAATTTTATTTTTGCATATAAAAGCTTCTACGCATGTGAAAAAAAAACATGAAAACCCCGCTCAATCCAGTTTTGCTATATTAAAATCGTTGTGCATGTTTAGAATGCATGTAGGTGTGTAAAAAATTAAATTTTTGTCAAAATATATTATTTATATTTAACTCTTTCGCAATTTTGAAATATTTAACGATAACGAGTTATTATTCTAAATATTGTCTTCACAAGTACATGCATTATACAAAGTATAGATTTTTTTTAAGGATACTAATACAAGAATTTAATATAAGTTAAAAAGAATATAAAAGTTCTTTTCACTTTTCCCACAACCAATACTAGCAACTATCCATCCAAGTATATATTGGAGCTTATATATGATCAAAATTAATTTTAAATAATTACATCCCCCCCCAAAAAAAACTATTAAACTACACCTTGGGCCCACCACTACTTCCTGGACACGTGGCACTCTCCCACTGCTTGATCAACTCAGCATACCCTTGAGCTGAACTTAGAGCAAACTCAGTTAATGAACTCACAGCAACTGACATTCCTGCACACAACACTTTAATAGCAACTTCTCCCATTTTCTCTGCAGTATCCTCCTGCCACCCACTCTCCACCATCTCCATCCCGGAACCGCCACTAAACCGCCTCGACGACCCAACCCCCGAGCCACCTCCACCTTCTTTCATTTGCTGCACATACAAAGAACCAACCCCGGCTGCAAAAAAGTCTAGCCCGTCCAACACCGGGCCCTCACTAACCGAGTCCAACAGCCGGGCCCATTGGATACACACCCCGAACATCGGTGGGGCCCCAGCCGACCTTCGGGGAGAAAATGGGAATTTTGTTGTGTTATTCGAGTTTGATCCAATGCAGCGTAGCAGCCAGCCTGTTATGGCGTGAATGTAGGACTTTTGAGAGTTGACCCATGACTCGAAACAAGATTTCCAGTTTTGTAACTCGTATTCAAGATTTGAAGCCGACTGGGCTGGCCGGTGTGGCTCGGTGGGGTGCATTGGTGTGTACTTTCTCGGTCTAGACGGTGTCCCGGCTAGTAATATCTTGGCTTCGTCGAGCGTTCGTTTTTGCGTTTGATGACACTCTGCCATTACTTTCCACATTCTTGATAATCTTGAAAAAAAATGGCATCTTTGTCATTACATAATGAAAACTATTAACAGAAAGTAGGTAAACATGAAGTTGTGAAATGACAAATATACCCTTGGATGAGTTCAAGAAGCTGTGGCTGAAGTTCTTGATCCCTTAAAGTTTCGATCCTTTTTGATACCGCTTCAACCGAGTGAATCGAAACCTTGATCTGTGTTTGTAAATCTCTAATGGCGGTTCTTGTTTTATGAACCAAAGAACGATCGTCCCCTTTAGCATCATGGTTCCTAAGTTGAGCGCATTTCTTATCGTACGCGATACGAATTTTTTCACCAGCCTGCACAAATTAGCCAAAACAAAGCTATAGTTACCATTCACTAAAATTCCATGAATGTAGGTGAGCTTGTCGAAACGGGCTGGTAAGTTCGGGTAAAAATGGGCGGGCTGGGTCAGGTAACTGGTCAAAACAGGTTTGGATCAAACACGATCAGGGCCAAAACGGGCAGATCAGGTCAGGTAACGGGCCAAAACAGATTTGGGTCATATTGTATCCGGGTGAAAACAGGCGGGTCAGGTCAGGTAATGGGTCAAAATGGGTTCGGGCCAAACAGTCGGGTCGGATAACGGGCCAACTGGGTTCTGATCAAAACGGGCTTTTTAAAAAGTAGCATACCTTCACTTCCTGATATAGTTTCTTCTCCCACGCGTATAGTTTATCAAGAGTCGATTGATGACCATTGTGAAACATACACGAGTCATCCGACTGATCACTGCTGCTATCATAACCTTCTTCCTTTGAAGAGTTCACCAAGAATCTCGCCGAGTTTGACCGAGATGACGATGCAGACCTCAACAATGCTACCGGATTCAAAATCTTCATAGCTGCATATACGAAAAATAATATAACACTTGAATACCATCTAGATATAATATAATTACATAACAAAAAGAAACAAAACTCGAACCTGTGAGTTCATGTGATGTTGACACGTACTGAGCCCGATTAGCATCCAGCAAAACCGAAAGCTCGTTCGCTGAATCCGAAATAATCTGAAACTGAGCTTCAAGATCTTTAATAACTTCCGACATGCTCGTGGGCCTTCGGTTCACGTAAACCGTGAACCCGGGCCTGGGCCCGGGCCCACCTTCACTTTTCCCATTATTCACAACTTTCCCTGAATTCTCACCTTTCATAACCTCAAGATTCTTAACATTACTCTTCACCGGCGGCGATTCTAACTCGTGCTCGCTTTCGATCTCGCTTCCGTCCCCACTATCTGTCTCGAACGCATCCTCGTCATCGTCGTCATCGTTATCATTAACATTAACATGATCATGATCATTTTCATCAATGACTGATATGTCATCTTCATGATCACAATCCAAATGCTCGGTTTCGGTTTCTTCTTCAAGTTCAGGAATCCCTTCTTCTTCTCTAACTTGTTGTAATCCGTGAACATCGTCATCGAACTCGCTAGTTCTTGCATTGTACCCGTAATAATCCAATGACGAAAACGGGTTCCATAAGAAGTCCCATTGTGATGATCTTTGAGGGGACGGTGGAGGTATGTTCGGCCGGTTGTAACTAAATATAGACGCTTGCGATTGCACTTGCGAATGTGAATGCATTGGCGACTGCATACCGAAGAAGCTATCGGCTGCGTAATAGTAAGCTGGCGAATGGTTGTTATACGACTCCACTCTGGCAACCTCGGGCGGGTCAGGCGGCATTTCTTCGACGTAAACCGATGCGTTTCCGCCGGATCTAAGGTAGTTGACTTTTGGTTGGTCAATGGTGAATGAGTTGGGGGAAATTGTGATGAATCTTGGAGTGGTTTTTTGGGTTGACTTTTGGGGGGGTTTTAAGTGAGTTGACTTTTGGTTGGTCAACGATGGGTATGGTGGTGCGGTGAATGAATTTAATGAGAACTCGCGGGGTTCGTCGTCGTCAACGTAGTCTTTAAGGGCTGCTGAGACGCGTTTAAGTGATTGGAGATAAGCTTTGTGACCCGAAGCGAATTTGGTGCGATGTTCAACGGCTTTCTTGATGAAGTTTTTTCGGTCTTTACAAAGTTGCACGGCTTCTTCGTCGTCTAGTTTTGATGAAGAACATCCCATTTCTCGGTTTCACGGGTGGTTTTTATGATTCATAAGGGTCTTGAGGTCCTGCTTTGTTGAAGAGAAATGAGTCATAATTAGGATGAAAAACACAAGAAGTTTTGACTTTATTAAGGTCAAACATATGGTTTTCGAAATTAAAATTGGTGCATATATGTTTTGTTTTAAGAACTCTTTATTACTATAATAAAATCTACTGAAACACATATTGTTAAAGAAAACATGCTAAGAGTGTGAGACATTACATATGCACTCACAGGTTTGGTGAACTAAAATTTGACTTTTAAAGGTCAAATTTTAGAATAATCTATTGGGAATGTTATAGGTAACTTACATATACTAGTTTTAAAAAACAGTTGATAGTTGAAAGTTGAAACCGAGTTAACCTAACCAAAGCTAATTGGCTGGTTCGACCGGGCTAGGAATAATATGGTTTGGTTTACGGTTGGAAAAACCAAGTTTCCACAGCTAGGGCCGGCGAAGATATTAAGTCAAAAGTTAAAAAAAAATAATCTCTATAATTATAATAAAAATAAATTAAATTTTAGTTATAATATATGCATAAAAATAAATTAAATATTTAGTTATAATATACATACATAAACCATATAAAAATAAATTAAAATTTTAATTTATTTTTATTTACTTTTCAACATAAAGAAAAAGGCCGAAACTTCTAAAATGACAAAACCGGACCATTTTAGTCTGTTTGGCCGGTTCGGTCGAGTTTTCTCAAAAACCATAGTTAACGGTTCGGCCTAGAACTTCTGTTAAAACCGGCATAGCTTCCATTAACGTAAATAATGTAAAATTTAAAATTAAGCTCATAGATGATAAAAATGATAACAATAATGGGATTAATCTGGGAAACTAATTAAGAGGATAATAACTACAGAATTTCTCTTTTTAGTGTTAAATATACAAAAGAGGATAAAGGTCCAGTACAAGCTGCAGCCTTGCAGAGTTCATCACATGGGTTAAAAAATACAAAATAAATTTTTTTAGCAATTAAAAACAATAAAAATATATGTAACTAATTAGCTTTTGTTAAAGCATTGGGTGAAGAAAGAAAAAGGGAATTATTAGAACCTTGGGAAACTCCAAAAATAATTAAATTAAAAAAAAACTAAACAAAACTTCTTCTTGACTAAACCAAATTGCCAGAATAACACAATATTAATAAAAAAAAATAGCATTAATTTAGGGAAGAAATATGAGATATAATTCAACTATTCATTCAACAAGCAATAATGAAATTAAATCAAATACTTAACTTTAAAAGATTATTTTGTTATGTTATAAAGATGTATAAACTTAATTTCTTGGTCAATAACAAATTTATAAAACTGGAACTAAACCTCAAAAATCACAATAAAAATCTAGAATTGGAAGTGCATTCAACTAATATTTATACAAATAATAAACAAATCTGGATAATATCTTAAAACCTTCATGCAGTAACATCAAGAAACAATAACAAACATAAATAAAAAGCTGAGATTATTATTATTATTATTATTATTACTACCTGTTTTGTTAAGATATCAATGGTGGAACAGGAACAAGATCAGCTTCAAGAACACACACACAGTTCACAAGAGAGAGAAAAACATATGTTTCAAGAACACATAATAAAACACAAACACAAACACAAACACAAACACACACACTTGTTGTTTTGGTGTGTTAGAGAGAGAAAGTGCAACGGTCAAAACTGTGTTTAGAGTGGGAACATATAATAAAAAGCATAGCATAAAAGAAAATTAAAGCTAGAGAATTAATGGGAACATTATTTCCAGGCTTAATATTTGCTACATTTATGGCAAGGTACAGACTTTAATGCGTTTATTACAATATATTAATGCTTGTTTTTTTTTATTATTGTTTTAAAACATTTGCCTTTATAAAAAGGGGTGTGATCCTTCCACACCACCCCCACATGCCTATACCGCTCGTATAGGCCTATACGGCCGTATAGGGTACACATGCCTGACAAGGAGAAAAAAATAGCTTTTTACAGCTTATATGACCGTATAGGCCTATACGACCGTATAGACATTAAATGTCTCATATTGCATTCAGACAAAACCATAAAAGCTATACGGTCGTATAGGGCTATACGACCGTATAGAAAACATTTGCAGAAACATTCAGACTACCTTAATCGCTGCCAGAAAACGATTTAAAAAGACCTCAAATTTTGGGATGGATTTTTACTTTAATGCATGTTGACTAGATGTTAAAAAAACCTCAAATTTTTATTATATGTAACTATGTAAGCAACAAATATGCCTAGACAGTCTTGAGCTTTTGACGAGCTAAGCTTGAGCTCAACATTTAAACCCGTTAAGATAAATGAACCAAATACGACCCGTATAAATCACATATATTGTATATATGGTCATCATTTTTTTAAAGTGTCTATAAACGAGCCAAATACGACCCGTATAAATTACATATATTGTATATATGGTCATCATTGTGTCTATGGCCTATATACGAGGCACAATAAACGATGGCAGACAACACGATTCAGGTCTTATACGACCGTATACTATACGAGCCGTATAGAACGAAAAATGGTGTATGAAGATCCAGGGTGTTGTGGGAAGATCCTTTGGCTATAAAAAGGTTTAATGTTTGGAGGCCTGAATATAAAGGAAAGAATCATATGAAAGAGATTGCCATATCCCACTCCTCTTTGTAAAATTCCCTTTTTGTCCCTCTTTCTTTAACTAACTTAGGCTTGCTCGAAATCGACTTGTTTGTAAGTAATCTGAACCCGAGCTAGGGTAAGCTTGCTCGTTTTGTAAATTATCATTCTGGGTTCTATTAAAATCGTATTTTTTGTGTGTGTAAAAAGTGTAAGAAAGAGCCTTAGTTGGTCATTGATCGGTCAATGATCGAGTGTAATGAAGCCAGATTTAGCAAGGAATCGGTCTAACTAGTAATTGGTCGGTTCAAATGGGGAATGGTCAAAGAAGGCTTAACTGGATCGGTTCCCAATCCAACTAGTTCAACTAGACAGTCTGGTCTGATCTTAAAAACATTAGTGGTAATTGGTAAGACAAACAGCTTGGTAAAGCTTAATTTTATATAACAATAAAGTAATTTGGTATCAATTACTTGGTCATATTTGTTATTTAAAACAAAGATAAATTGAATTTTAATAATTCAAATAAGATATATTAACCAATAATAGTTTATACGGACAATTTGATCAATAACACTTTTAGCATTCTCACTCCAACAAAAAAAAAGAGTTTGGTTTGTTTATTGTTGTACAATAACAAAAAAAAAATAATTTTGTCTGTTTGTTATTGTACAATAACAACAAAAAAGTAACTTGGTTTGTCGTAAAGTGTTTTTGAAAATTGAGATACCATAAAATTTACAAAGTTACTTTAGTTAAAATGAGACTATCTTAGCTATAGAAGTGAAAATTAACAGCAATGATTGAATTATAAGCATGGCTTATTATCATTTAATGAATCATATTTTGTATTATTAAAATCTAACTTAGTTAAAAATGATTTAAAATAGGATAATAAACATATAAATAGTTTAGTAACCAATTTCAAACAATACCGATGTTTGATTGTTAGAAAATTAGAAAATTTGTTCTTGCTTTCAAAGACACATGAAAACTAACATAAAAAGAACATGAGAACACATAAAAAAGAACATGAGAACACAAAGTGGCATCAATTGATTTGATAGGTTTTATTCATCAATTTTGTTTACGCTGTAAATAAAGTACGCATTGTGAGTTTCTCTTTTTTTGTTTTTAATAATACTGGTCTTTCGTAAAAACTGTCGATGGTTCCTAACGTTTCAATCTGTTATGAAATCAACACTAACAGTGATTTCAAACCGCAAACCAAGCATTATATTAACTAACATACTATCTGATAATAAGTAAATGTATTTAAAGATCGATAGTGGGTGCTGGAATGGAAATCTGTTATTATTTTGTTTTGTTTTTATCATTTTTGTAAGTTACATAAATATATAGTCTTTGTAGTTTATACTTAATAACCTTTTACATAATTAGTCCTTCAAATATAAAAATGACTTTTATTTAGCAGAATCATGTCGCCTATATAAACCCGCAACATGCAAAAATAAACCCGTCAACGTACAAACTCAGTCTCATGATAGTTTGTAGTGAAAATAAAAGCTTAGGAAAGTGATTTGGTCGTTCAAAGTGTGTACTAATGAAGCAATAAGTAGGACTTAGGAGTGCAATTTCGTAATAAGTTGATGTCTAAGGGCCATTTTGTAAAAACAATACCAAAAAGCAATAGGGAAGAATTTGGGTAAAGCAAAAAAAAGTTGGGCATAAAGCAAAAGTGAAACAAAAACTAAATAGGGTCCCATAGAGACCCCATTACATCCATGCATCGTGACGTTCCCTAAACTTTTATATGCTTACCAGTTTCATTTTTAACAAATATAAATATTAATAAATTACACGAAAGGTTCATGTGTGTGATATATACGTATTATGGTTTGGGTGTCGAGTATTATGTATCACTAAGATATGATATATATATATATATATGTCTGTTATATATTTGTAGCATCTAGTTTTAAAAGAAAAATTGGAGTGAACTGCGGTTTCGTTCTTGTGGTTAGTCCGAATCTGCGGTTTTAGTCCAATAGTTTTCAAATTTGCAATTTCCGTCTCTGTGGTTTCATTTCACTTGCGATTAAACCTGAATTCATTAATCTCGTTAAGTCTGGGCGTTAAACTCATTAGTATGCCCTTCAAGTGAGGGGCAGTTTTGTCCTTTTTTCCCAAATACCCCAGCCCCTCACGTAAGGGGGCTTGTGAATTAGGACTGAGTTTATTTTGGAAGTAAAAGGACAAAAATGCCCCTCACGTGAGGAGTGTGTTGATGGGTTTAATGACCAGACTTAACGAGGTTAATGAATACAGATTTAAATTGCAAGTGAAATGAAACCACAAGGATGAAAATCACAAATTTGAAACTACTTGACTGAAACCGCATACACAAATCATATAGACGAAAACCACAGTTTACTCGAAAAATTGTGTGAACTATATTTTAGGTGAACACACCAAGTAATCAGTCGTTTTAGCCACGTTAACTTTCAAATCTTAGGTATAGCATCTAAAAATGGTCGTCAAAATCTGTCACAAAAAAGACTGTTGTGAATCAAATCGTTCATAAAATTAATGGGATTACATATGAAGGTTTATGTCATCACAACTGCTAATCTGACATATATTGGTCGTAGAAAGCTATTTGCGGCAAAATTACAAACGAAAAAAATAGACATAAATAGCTAATTTGATATTAGTGTTGGAAAGCATGCATGGTTTGATTTTGTGACATAAATTAAGCTACTAATTTTACTTAATTAAGAAGATAAATGGTTATGTGATGACAAAAAGATACTCATCAATGGATAACCTTTTTTGAAAGGGTGAGTATAAGTTAACAAAACTTTTCCTAAAGGTATGATAAGTCTCCACTATTTTGTTTAAAAAAGCTAAAAGAAATATTTCACATTACAATATATATGCTCATGAAACCACCAAGCAAATGTGATATCTACGTATTTTCAAAGGAATCCAATTGTTCCAAAGACATTTCGAGATTGAGCAAGTCATTTATATGGCTAAACGCCTAAACTTAGGGCATCCAGGACTGCACGACATAAAAAAAATGACCCCCACCCCTCTAACCCCCCCCCCCTCCTTCACCCATTTTAGGCAAATTGTCGCCCCATTACGGAGTTGAAGAGGTAGGTCCCAGCAGAGCCCAGTTGGACCCGCAAGACTCACCTTGAAGAGGAACGTCTGCGCAGAAACCAACTGGATCCGCAGGACCAACCATGCTCAGAGACGTGACGTCCTTACGCGCAGTACGCAAGCTGTTCCCGCAGGAAATGCCTCCCGATGGTGAAGGACTCCGCCTGTCCCCGCAGCCTCGGATACAAGCCATCAGGGAAGGCCACCCGCGCAGCAAGGCTACACGCACAAGGCACTTAGCTCTCACTCAGTGTCACCTGAAGGAATGAGCGAAGCCGGGAACTATCCCTCACAAGGGCGGGAGGGGGAATACTCCCGCCCAAATAAGCCAGTCCGTACGATACAGGAAGATCTTCTGTACTGTACCTGACGAGGTATGGGAAAAAGATCTGACTAAACATACGACAGCTTATTGACAACAGTATGGCGAGCAGCATGCTCCTGTACCATGTCACTATTAGCCGCTGCCTACTCACCAACTACTGCCATACCACGTGCGTAGCCGGCAGTTGGTGGAAAAGGAATAGTACACAGCAGGCCTGGTCACTATCAGCCGCTGCCTACCCACCAACTACCAGCAAGGTACGTGCGTAGGCCACTGTTGGTGGAACAGGAACACTGTTGCAGCCGGCCACACCTCCTTGGAAACCTACCTTCGGCTATAAATACCACAAATGGTATGACCATCTCATCTCAACATATTATCATCATATTATACCTGATATCTGCTCTAGCAATCTCTTAATATACACTTAGATTTAAAGAGCAATCTAGTCTGATTCTCACGCCGGAGGGTGGTCACAAGGAGGAACCCCCCCCCCCCTTCTCAGTGACAAGCTCACGGTGTCTGTTTTGCAGGTTATCAGAACCATCTTCTCAGGGTCTAACCCCTCGTGGGAAACATCTATCTAACCCCCAGGTTACCAGTAATCTGCCCGGGGTCTGGTTAGTGTTTCTTCATTGGCGCCATCCGTGCATAAAGCTAGAACTCCATTTTTCTCCAGTTTTTTTCAAACTTCTAAGATGGTTAAAGAAACTCCGGTAACCACAACCCCAGCTACTGGGGGGAATACCGGCAACACAGTTTTTACAAACACTACCCCGGCTACCCAAGCCGGGGCAAGTGAAGTAAATTTTCCGAACACTACCCCAGCTACCCAAGCTGGGGCAAGTGCAGTAAATAATCGCTCACTGGGATTCACCGATACCCAGTTAGAACGAACAAGACTCCCCCGCCAAACACTCGATGAAGTTAAGGCATGGGCGGAGGCACGTCAGAGGGAATTCCAAGCCGAGTTGGACGAACGCTTGCGTTCCGTCCAACAGGCTGACGAATTCGAAGATTACTTGGATGACTCGGAGGAATCCGACTCCGACGCGAACCCTCGCCATAGGGCAAAAGGGAAGCGCAAGGAAACGGATTCCCAACCGAAAAGGCATTTTGGACAAACCTTCAAACCAAAAAGCACAGGTGGAAGTCCACGAGACTTCTCCAAAACATTCAGACCAAACGTTGCAAATGCGGGAACGTCCAAATTTGCAAGGGACATTGCGGAAGCAATCGCCCCAAAAAGTGCCAAACAAATGTCCAGCATAGGCACATATGATGGTATATCTGATCCAGACGATCATTTGAATAGGTTCATAGCGGGGGCAACCGTCAGTAGTTGGACGGAACCTACATGGTGTTACATGTTCCAAATGACACTGGTCGGGGCTGCTAGAGCGTGGTTCGATCGTCTACCGGTAAACCACATCTACGACTGGGCAGACTTCCAACAGAAGTTTAGCCAACACTTCAGCCAGCAAAGAAAGTATACCGAGGAGCAATGGACAATCCTCAAGTGCATTCGAGAAAAAGATGAATCTTTCCTAGACTTCATCACTCGCTTCAACTCGAAGAAGCTAAGTCTGGGTAACATTAGCGAAGATCTTGTTCGCGCTGCTTTTATTCAGGGCGCGAACGAACCAGAGCTCATCCGCACCTTAACGGGTAAGGATGGCATGCCATCCACATGGGATGCCATCATGACAGCAGCTAAACGCTTTGCGGAAACGGAGAAGCAACTGGGTAGAGATCTCCCACAGAGCACAAACCTCTACACCCAGAAAACAAGGGAAGACAACGTCCTTACCGCCCGGTTAAACAAAAAGCGAAAGCTAGGCATTTGGCAGTCAAGGGTAAACTTTGACACCTCATCCGGCTTACAAAATCGGTTAGGCGGAAGGGATAACGTACAGCCAAATAAGAACTCCAGATGGACGCCGCTCACCAAAAGCGTCACCGAGATATTCGCCACCGAGGAGCTCCCATGGCCAAAGCCTCAAATAATCCGACATCGTCATAATGCCGATCGGAGCAAATACTGTGACTTTCACAGGACAAAAGGCCACAACACTGAAGAATGCATAGACGTAAAGGACATGGTCGAAGCATTCGTCAGAGATGGAACGCTCGCGCACCTCGTGGCGCAATGAACGCTGAGCAGGCTGATGCGTGTAGAACCCCAGCTGGGGAAAACACGAATAAAATTCCAGCTTCAATGTGGAGACTACATGCTGCGTAAAGAACGAGATCCCGAACCAGGTGCGTATCGGCTCGATGGCACTCCCATCCCAACAACATGGAAGGGAGCTCATTTACACAGTTTGCATGTAAATCAATTCCAAATTTGTAAAGGCCAAGAGCCACTTCTAATGGAAACGATTCTCCTTAAAACATTGACGCTGATGATTTTACATTTTTATGAACTATCAACACTAATGCTTGTTTTCACCGCATAAATACGTGGAAAGTCGTTGCGTGGGGAAGGCGGCAAAACCCGCATAAACCCAAAAAACGACAAACCTTCACGCAGGTCAGTTGAAGGGGAAAAGTTCAGTCCCACTAAATGAAAGTGCCGGTCTATCCGCATGAATCATGAAAAAGGGAACTGAACACTAACCTATTGACAACCGCGTGTCGAACGGTTAATTTATTCAACACGGATATGCCGGTTTTCACCGCATAAATACGTGGAAAGTCGTTGCGTGGGGAAGGCTGCAAAACCCGCATAAACCCAAAAAACGACAAACCTTCACGCAGGTCAGTTGAAGGGGAAAAGTTCAGTCCCATTAAATGAAAGTGCCGGTCTACCCGCATGAATCATGAAAAAGGGAACTGAACACTAACCTATTGACAACCGCGCGTCGAACGGTTCAAAACAGAATTTCTAACAAAAGGATGAGGAAAACCTACACGCAGGTTAGACGCAGGTAAAGTTTAGCCATCCTACTAAGTGCAAGTGACGGTCCTACCCGCACAATCACGAAAGAGGAAGCAAAACTTCACACCTATTATCTACCACGTTCAAAGGTTAACTTATCCTCAAAGGATGAGGAAAACCTACACGCAGGTCAGATGGTAAAGTTTAGCCATCCTACTACGTGCAAGTGACGGTCCTACCCGCACAATCACGAAAGAGGAAGCAAAACTTCACACCTATTATCTACCACGTTCAAAGGTTAACTTATCCTCAAAAGGATGAGGAAAACCAACACGCATGTCAGATATAGGTAAAGTTTAGCCATCCTACTACGTGCAAGTGACGGTCCTACCCGCACAATCACGGAAGAGGAAGCAAAACTTCACACCTATCTACCACGTTCAAAGGTTAACTTATTCTAAACACTTGGAAAATTGCTAATTTAAACTAAAGTATGCAAGTCATATAACGTTTATAAAGCAAGGAATCCAATGAAAGAAGCGGTCTTAGCCGCACAAAGATTTATATTTCATAAATATTCGTTACAAGAATGGCCGGGTAACTACCCGCCTACAAGAAAGTAAATCTATACAAACTAAATCTATCCTAGCAGCGGGAAGGGATCTTCAGGATCAGGCTTCAGGGCCACTTCCACTTGGACCAGCGCCGTCAGTAGAGCGTGGCAGTTCAAGGAAAGCCTTAAGGATAGCTAGCCCATCATCAGCAGCAGCAACTTCATTCACCTTCTCCACCACCGGATGCGGGAAGGCAGCATACTGGTTCACTGCTTGGTCGTAAATAGCTTCAGTATCCACATTATACAAAGGGAAGTTGGAAGGCGGGACGCCTTTCTCAACGAACCCTAGACCAAGCAGGAAGCCGGCCCGTTCCCCATCCTCGTGAGAAGCGTTGAGGGCTGCGCTCATAGCATCGTCGTAAGATGTCTCTGAGAAGACCCGATGCACAACCTACAAAATAAAATATACAAGTGTCAACACCCTTTCTATTTACAAAGAAGAGCGTAAAGACATGAAAGCTTACCTGAGACAACGCTTCTCGAAGAAGCCATTCCTTGGCAACCAGAGCTTCTTGGAGGGCAGCTTGAGCTTCGTTACGGGCGCGTTCGGCTTCACTCTTGTTAAGGTTGGCAAGCAACACTTCTTTAGCCGCAGCCTCTTCGACGCCCTTTAGCTTCCGCTCAGTATGGTCAAGCACCCCCCTCTGGTCCAAGATCTCCTGGAGCTTTTTGGCGTCTTCCATCGCCAAGGCATCATGAGCCTGCTGGAGAGCCTCTAATTTGGCTTTAAGTTCTTCATTCTCCACGCGCAGAGGCTCAGCAACAGCTTCAGCCTTGGTGGCCCTCTCGGTTGCGTTCCTGGCAGTTTCCTTAGCCAGCCGAAGCTGTTCATTAACAGCTTGGGCAGCCTTGGAACGGGCCTCGAGTCGAGCCTGAACTTCAACCTCGAGGGCCTTGAAGGCCTTCTCCTTCTCCGCAGCCACTGCGGCAAGTTTTTGGTTCTCCTCCCGGACAGCCCGCGCCTGAGCTACTTCCTTGAGGCGAGCTGCTTTTAACTTGTCGTTTTCACGACAAAGCAGCTCGACGCGCGGCTGCATCCGGGCCAGGAGAACCCGAAGCTCATTGGTTAGCCTACCCTCCTGGTAGCTAGCCATGGCTTCCCCCAACGCACCACTGGGAGCAGCGTGACGAGCCCATTCCACGCACTCCACAGGGGTGCGAAGGGTTGTTCCTCGGCGAATGTTCCATCGTGGAATATACACTTCATTGGAATCCGACACTGCAAAAAACACAAAGCAGTTAGGAAAAGATGATAAAATATATATATATAAAATGGGCCAGAAGAACCCTACGCACCTGTAGGGTCAATAACAGGCCGATAGCCGCCGAACCCATCACCTGAACCCAAAGGAAATCCATCCAAGAGGTCAGGCAGATGGGAATGTGGCAAAGATTGGCGGGAAGCCCCATGCGTACCTGATGGACCGGCCGTCGTTGCCGATGGCGGGGGCATGGTAGCAGCCGCCGTGGTCGCCGCCGCGGTCGCTGCCGCGGAATCCGCAGCAATAGTAACCGCCGGCTCGGTGAAGGATGCTGTAAAAATCGCACTCACAGCCGGCGGTGACGTCATCTCGGCTGGAACAGTCGGCTCAAAGGTGTGAGCAACTGAACCAGCGGAAGCAGGCGCAGGCGCCTGGGTCGACGCCTCAGGTAGGCTGACCAAGCCTACCGTCATTGGCGGAGAGATACTACTAGGCGCTTCACCCTGGAATGCGCCAACATCCACGCCTGCGTAAAGAAGAAAAGTGTTAAAAGATTAAGCTATGAAGATAAAAGCTAAAGGAAAGTTGTACTTACGGGTTTTCTTGAGCCTAAAGGTACGGAGAGGCGGGGACGGACCCGATGGAGCCGGCCTCTTTGCGCCGGTCACCGTCGTCTTCTTTGGCTCTCCGGAGGTGACAGTCCCAGCCTCCGGAGCAGTGGTCTTATCACCACCGGGATTCCCCGCCACCTCTTCGCTCTCGGTCTCCGAATCAGACCGAGGCGCTGGATCGGCAGTGGAGGCCTTCTCCTTCCCCTTTCCGCCGGCAGCCTTCTTCTTCCGCACCAACGGAGGACCATCTGCGGATTCCTCATCAGAACATACGATTAGAGGAATTCCAGCAGAGGTTTCAACATTGAGGGGTCGAGGGTCGAAGAGCGCCTTACCTGGCCGACGGGCGCTAAGGATCTCATGGCCTAGCGGATAGACCTCCACGAACCGATCCGCCGTTTGTTCTAGGATGGGCAACTCGTTCTCATCTAGAGCGCGAGTACCCATCCGTGCGGGACCGTCAGCCTCCCGCGGGTTTAGGAGCGACTGCAAGTCGTTCCCCTCTGAAATAAACAGGAAAGAAGTTAGATGAAATTTAAAATCAACAAAAGGGAAAAAGGCATACCGTAAGGAACATAGTTCGAACCGTATTCGAGGACGATCGGAATCTTGCGCGCATCAGCCTCCTTCCACACCCGGCTCATACCCAGCATCACCATCCCGGACTCCGCAAACCGGTAAACCGGAGATTGGACCCGAGATATCTTCGCAAACCATTCCGCCTCCTGGTAGCTGGAGGCGTGAAGGCTGGGAAGTGCTTGCCCATTCTTGAATTTCATGGCAATGGGGATGGCGCGAGCGGATATGAAGAAGAACTCCCGCTTCCACGAGCGAAGACTGCGCTCGGTCGCGCAGATCTTTAAACCCTTAATCCGGGTTGTCAACGTGTACCACCCCTGGATGCACCTCCAAGTGTAGAAGGTCATCAGGCGGTCAACATAGGGCTCAACGCCCAATATCCGGCACACCCACTCAAAGTGGCGAATCTTGGCGATCGCCATGGGGTGCAACTCGGTCAAATGAACACCGTGCCTCTCAAGGACACGGTAAACAAACTTTGTCAATGGGAACCTAAGATTCCCATAGACAAAGAATGCAGCATAAACCCCGTTCTTGCCTCTGGGGGCATCGTATACCGTCTGGTGGGGTTCAGGAAACTCAGGCTCGAGAGACTCGAGCATGAACTTCCTGACGACGTACCGATATAGATCGCCAGGCAGAGCACACTGGCACTCACCAGCAGTACTCTTGTCATCAGCTGTAGAATCGATATCACGAGACATCTTGTAAAAGAAGAAGAAAACGATTTCGGGAGAATGCTTGCCTGAAAAGGATGAGTATTCGCCGGAAATCGCTTAAAAGATGAAGGGAAGAGTGAAAGTGTGGATTACAAAGAACCCTCTACCCCTTTATATACTAATCGCAATTAATGCGATGAAATTAATGCGGAAGAGAGAGAAAACGAAGGTGCAATGAAACTATGACACGTGGCAAAAAGCAAGCTGGCAACAGCTGTTGACAGGACGCATACCATTAATTTAGCGGCCACGCGCCCGAAAAATCGCGCCCACGCGCCTGAAAAAGCGTCTGGAATGACCATGTACTGTCACGTCACCATAACTTCCTGCACGTCCTGACACAGTCAGAAGAAACCGTCGCACGACGTTTCAGAGTTTTGGACTGTTCTTATCTTTCCACCAACTCTTCGAATTTCAAAATTCAAAATTCAAAAATATTAAAAAGTAAGCGGGAAAATACCCCTTACCTTGGCGAACAAGTAACCGTAAGACGGATGCGGGTACAGTGTCAAGGCAAAACCCTTCACATACCTAGCACCCGTAGGGAATTGAAGCCAAGAAAACCTTGGCAAACAAGTAACCGTAAGACGGATGCGGGTACAGTGTCAAGGCAAAACCCTTCACATACCTAGCACCCGCAGGGAATTGACGCCAGGAATACCTTGGAAGTAAAGTAACCGTAAGACGAGCGCGGGTACAGTGTCAAGGCAAAACCCTTCACATACCTAGCGCTCCGCTGGGAATTGAAACCAAGAAGGATCTTCTGGGCAATGCTTGCGGAAATGGAAATAACATCCCCGCATAGCGGGAACGTCGAGAACTACGTTGTTTGAAGCTCCAGGATGGAATTGGTGGTTTTAACATAATTGATCACTATGTTCAAAACAACCAAAACCTCATGGAGAATCCACACAAGTGGGACTCAACGCTCCTGACTTGCGAGGAGGTTACAGACCTGCCCGCATCATACTCAAAGACCAAGCAGGAAACTCGGGAATTTCTGCAAGTGACAAGGACTTCCGCGGGAGGAATCCTCATGGAAAACCTTAAAAAAACCCTTTTCAAAACCCTCTGCTTAAGTCCAAAAGTTCACCTCACTTTATTAAACACTCATGAGAAGAACATTGGACTGGGGGGACTTGAAGAGGTAGGTCCCAGCAGAGCCCAGTTGGACCCGTAAGACTCACCTTGAAGAGGAACGTCTGCGCAGAAACTAACTGGATCCGCAGGACCAACCATGCTCAGAGACGTGACGTCCTTACGCGCAGTACGCAAGCTGTTCCCGCAGGAAATGCCTCCCGATGGTGAAGGACTCCGCCTGTCCCCGCAGCCTCGGATACAAGCCATCAGGGAAGGCCACCCGCGCAGCAAGGCTACACGCACAAGGCACTTAGCTCTCACTCAGTGTCACCTGAAGGAATGAGCGAAGCCGGGAACTATCCCGCACAAGGGCGGGAGGGGAATACTCCCGCCCAAATAAACCAGTCCGTACGATACAGGAAGATCTTCTGTACTGTACCTGACGAGGTATGGGAAAAAGATCTGACTAAACATACGACAGCTTATTGACAACAGTATGGCGAGCAGCATGCTCCTGTACCATGTCACTATTAGCCGCTGCCTACTCACCAACTACTGCCATACCACGTGCGTAGCCGGCAGTTGGTGGAAAAGGAATAGTACACAGCAGGCCTGGTCACTATCAGCCGCTGCCTACCCACCAACTATCAGCAGGGTACGTGCGTAGGCCACTGTTGGTGGAACAGGAACACTGTTGCAGCCGGCCACACCTCCTTGGAAACCTACCTTCGGCTATAAATACCACAAATGGTATGACCATCTCATCTCAACATATTATCATCATATTATACCTGATATCTGCTCTAGCAATCTCTTAATATACACTTATATTTAAAGAGCAATCTAGTCTGATTCTCACGCCGGAGGGTGGTCACAAGGAGGAACCCCCCCCCTTCTCAGTGACAAGCTCACGGTGTCTGTTTTGCAGGTTATCAGAACCATCTTCTCAGGGTCTAACCCCTCGTGGGAAACATCTATCTAACCCCAGGTTACCAGTAATCTGCCCGGGGTCTGGTTAGTGTTTCTTCAGGAGTGCATTACAGTTAAATATCAAAACAAAAACCTTTTTCTTATATTGTATATGACTTAGGTGGTGTGAAATATAAAATGTTGCATTTAAGTATGTATGCTATATAAAGTCTACGTAGTGCATTCTCTATTTACCTATAAAAAATAAATACATGGCGTGTACCAATAAATTCAGTTAATGCAATAACTCTGGAAATTAAATGTAAAACAGATCAGAACAATAAATACAATTTTATAATTATGCAACTAATTCCCTTTTAAGTTTTAACAGTTAAATATAAAATTTACCTGTTATTTAATATATAATTAGTTTTGATGACAAAGCACAATACAAGCGGTAATAATAAGTTATTTTAAAAGTAAGTATTTTTTATAAAAAAAGGTGTATCCGATGCACTAGGCATCTGCGTTTACGTAGGGTCTGGGGAGAGGTTGGATCACTTCACGGTCTGATGTATGCAGTTTCGCTCTATATCTTTTGTCTAAAAGGTTGTTTTTACAGTTTGAACCCGTGAAAGATGTACTAAGATTTATTTTTTAACATATGCAATAATTATTAAAGGAATTAAAATGTGGCTCTTTGGTATGATAACTTATTTAATATTATTAATGGGAGCCATAATTCTATAACCCAAACCACTCCCCAAAAACGAGGCAATACATTTGATGATGCATCAAGTAGCTGGCTATTAAGTGTACACATAATAAATTCTTCTAAATAAATATAAATTCTGACAAATTCAAGTTTTTTGGTTAGTGAAGATAAAAAGGATCAGTTAAAGATGTGGTTCTTTAATAGAAAAATTAATGAAAAGTTTCTCAAAATGGATCATTTGATGAGAAAATGGAAAATGACTCACTAATCTTTAATAAAATGGAACAAGAAATTTCGACTTGGGCGACACTTTGGGTAACGTTCTGACGAGATTTTTGACAAATTAAAATCTGACAAGTGTAAAGAATCTGACAAATCTAGCCAAAAAGTTTTAAAGGTTGAGGAAGCCGTCCATACTATTTCTTTAAATTTTTTTTACTCAAAAGTAGTATTTCCATACGTTATTTTTTTTATTTTCTACATGATCTTTACAAATTTTTAAGTCTTTGAAAAATGCGTCTTTTGAATTCTGTCTCCATTTTCATTTCTCTTGGTAACATTGGTTGGGCCTAAAGTCTTTTCCTATATAAATAACACTAATGGGCTGGAAATCTATACTAAATCTGCCTCTGAATTCATACATGTGTGTTTTTAAAGTGATTTTACACTTATAAACTAAAACCATATAAATTAAAACACACGGTTAAAGACACATTAGTTTCAAATGTAAATTAAGTTAAATGTCTCGTTATAAGAATCATTCTTTCTAGATTATCAAATGTGTCAATCATGAAGACAATTTTAATAAAATGAAACAAGGTATGAAACTTATTTAATGACCATGTTGATCAAAGACTAAACAAGACATCACCTAATACGATTTATGGTTATATAGCAAGAATTGCATTAGACTTTTACGAAATATCGAATATTTGAATTTACATTGGAAATTAAAATCGGAAATTTTATATGAAAAAGCAGTTGTAGAACAATGAAAACTCCGTAATGTGTAATTTATTATTGATCAACTATATCTAGGAGTACAATTGAGATAAATACAAGGAAACCAAATCAAATACAATCTCCTAACTATGGTAACACTATATTACTAAAACTCTAATAATATATTCTATAATATTCTCTAATAGCAGTTTGTATTATAGAAAATTTATTATTAAACTCAAAACGATTACAATAAAGTGGCAAACAAACGGGCACAAATTGTGCCGCAGCCCCTTTTAAATGACAAAGTCAATCATACCAAAAACAAAGCTTTGGGATTTAGGAGCTGAATAAGTATCGTATATGGGTTGGGCTGCCGTTACTACCAAACATGGATTCTTGGTTGTTGACGTAGTGGGCCATATATGGTGTAGCCATTACGAGCTTCTGGTTTTAGTGGTTATTGAACAAAAATCAAATATGACGTGTATCCATGTAAGGTAGTATCATGTTGATTGTCTACTTTGTCCTAAAATAGTAAAATATATCTTTGTAGATCTATAATAATTTTATGATCACGATTTCATAACATATATTTGTAATCCATTGTCAGATATTGCAACGTACAAAAAAGAGAGAAACTACATAAACATGGATAATGCATATGACATCAAGATTTTATTCTTAAGACCTTCCCTTTATGTTATATGCCTTCTACATGTGCGGAAATTCTAACATTATCCAATAGGAGTTTAAATGGGTCGACATGACACGAATAAGTATATGGGCCTATCAGGGCTGATGAATCTCAACACCCTAATTCGAAACCCATCAACCTGTCAACCCGCTAAGTTGTTCACAGTTTCACACCACTTGTACACTTGTAGACAAGTATCATCTCAAACTTTATCCAGACATGTATATATCCTTGTAAATCTATATAACTTTATGATTTGATACCAACATAGTATTTGAAAGATGTAATATTGATTTTACATATGAAGGAGGGTTAAGTGTGAGCAACTGAGAAGTAAAAAAAAAGTGAAATGGATAAAGATATTGAAGATAAAGATCTTTTTTTTTTAAAGTTTGAATTATAAATAGTTAATTTATTATTTGAAGATAATTGTTAGAGTTAGAGATATAGTTTACTATTTGTTCGAGTATTATTAGGAATTAGAATTGGATCATGATACAAGTTAGTGTTGGTATAAATAGATTGATAGGGTATTGTAATTTCTTGGTTCGATCAAGTTTTAGCTTAAGCTAACAATATTGAAAGAGTTGTGACGAGTTAACGCAAAAGATATCGTGTTATTTGTGTTGCTCGATCCAATTAATCCCAACATTATTTATATTTCAGGCTTGGGTAATTTAATAACACAAATCTTATGACCTAACAAATAGATAAATTACAGAAAAAACATATGATATCAGGATTACATTCTTCAACCTTTACTTTATGTTACACGATTCTGCAGAGAAATATAATTAGATAACACATTTTCAATTTAGGTTTTGTATAACCCGTCGATCAATTTGAGAGCCAACATGAAAAAGCTATTACAAGAACCAGACAAGTGATATAATGTCAACATTTGAGTTTTGATTCTTCAGTTTATGCTACATGCATCCTACGTTATATGCCAATAATTCCAAATCACATTCAACTTTTTAACAAGATGATTGCTACAATATATTAATCGGAGAATATATGACAAATTATTAAACCCAAAAAATGCAAACAAAATAGCAGTTTGAAGACGACAACAATTAACTATTGAAAATAAAGGCGCTTTAACCTATTTATTGAACTAAAGCGAACTTTGAGTTTAGTAAAAAAAATTATATATGAAAAGTGAATATGAGGTTATTAAGCGTATAAGAATCATAATTGGATCATTTTATTTGTTTTTAATTTTTATAGGGAAAAAGAACATCGTCTTCTCATATCTGCCCGCTTACTTGTCTTTATATTATAATTGGATCAATTTATTTGTTTTTAATTTGTAATCATACTTACTGACTAATAAAGACGTACACAACTTGTAACAAGCAAAAGAAAAGGTTGAAGGTTTAATCATTTATAAAGAAAAAATTAATCTTTTAGACTAAATGGCACATATTAATTAGTTTTTGCAATACTCAACATTATCTTAAGTTCTACAATAAATAGCCTTATATATGTATACACTAAAGTACTAAACCTTCTATGTATAATATTATAAAGAACATTATGATTATAGTGGATCGAGAGTAGCATGATCGAGACATTTGAAATCGGCCAAAATGTGGTGTGGATTAATGTGAGAGACCATATTCTTTTGCTTTCTAGCACTAATTAATATGTGGAACAATGAAGTGCATAGACCATATTTTGTAGCTTTCTACCACCACTCCCACTTCTTATTGGATGCTACGACTCGTAACACATCATTAATAATTAAGCTAACCCTACTTTCGACAATGAGATATATGCATATATACCAATAGGATATATACATTGCTTTATCTTACCATCAATCAAATCTATTTTATATAGGAAAATTGGATTTTAATAATCTCAACTTAACGTAGTTGACCGATAATAATTTCAACTTTGAAAATAGCTGTCACTGATCCCAACTTTCACACTATTTGTTTTCATTGGACCACCGTTAAAAAAAACTTAACGACGTTAAGTTTTTTCCAAATTTCAAACTGATATTTTAGGGCTTTTGATCGGAATGAGGATACGAGTCGATTGATGTAAAATTTACCATCAAACGGTGGTCCACACGACTAAAGGATGTTTCAATTCCGATGTTTAAACTTTTAATTAACAAAAATCAAACTGTTTAAAGCGTCATTTCGAGTTATGTGTCACATCAGTCGATTCATATTCTCATTCTGATCAAAAGCCCTAAAATATCAATCTGAAATTTGAAAAAAACTTAATGTCGTTAAATTTTTTTTAACGGAGGTCCGGTGAAAACAAATAATGTGAAAGTTGGGACCAGTGACAGCTATTTTTAAAGTTGTAATTATTATTGGTCAACTTCACTAAGTTGGGATTATTAAAATCCAATTTTCCTTTTATATATATATTTTTTTTCAAACGACTAATCATCATAATAATCACGATTAGAAGTTATACTATTTGTCATGTTTTATATAGTGTCAGGATCAAATATATTTAATATATAACTACAACAATTATGATTACATAGAGTAAATTTTTGGTAGTTACTAATTGTAGAGTATATTTCGTACATGACTATCAATTAAATTTTACTTGTCTCTTTTCAAAACAAGTGATTATCGTTGTCAATATCATCATTGTAATCACGTTTAACTTATCGAAAATCGTTGGATTGATGATACACATATGTGATATGTAACAAAAAGTAGCAAACATGAATACATAAATCACAATCCACTAAATTTGATTCTTATCAAGAAACACATGCTCTTCTTAATGATACTTTAGTAGAGATTAAATATTTGTAAGAAGAATCTATTATCTCCGACTAACTAATTAGTTAATTAATTAATCCTGAAAGCACTTGGTGTGTGTGTGTGTTAATATGATATAATAGCATTAGGGCGGACGGGGCGGTGCGTGGTGGCCTCCCCGTCACGCGTGATGAGAAAAGCCACACCGCCGCCGGTCCTATGGTCACGCGAAAATGGGTATTTTGCGTGATGGCCATCATGCTTAGTGGGGGCGATTTCCAAGAAGGAATGTAGCCGTTGGGTGGGGATCTAGCCGGGGGGGGGGGGGGGGTTAAATAAAAAAAATATATATATAAAACCAAAACCAGAACATAACCAAATCCAAATCAAAACCAAATCCAACTCAAAAACACTCTCAAACTTCCCCTTCATTCACAACAAAAAAATATGGAATTTCCGAAACACTCGATGCCCTTAGACACCGATAGCTCTTCGTCTTCGGACGATGACATTCTCAAATGGTTCCCGTTGCTATACAAAGAACTTGAAGGCCCGAGCCGTCCAAAGAAAAAGGTGGTGGAGCGTGATCGTATACATGCCCACGACATGCTAATGAACGACTATTTTGTGGAGGAGCCGAAGTACAACGACGAGACGTTTAGGGAACGCTTTCGTTTTCCGAAATCTTTATTCTTAAAGATTGTAGCCGACGTCGAAGCAAACAAAGAATGGTTTCAAGAATCTTACGACGCGAGAGGCAAACGAAGTTTTACGCCGCTTCAAAAATGCACATCCGCTATTCGTCAACTAGCGACAGGTAACCCACCCGACCAATTCGATGAATACTTACAAATGTCTGAGAGAACTTCACGTGAATGTCTACAATCCTTTTGTAACGCGATTATAAAATTGTATGCCAAAGAGTTTCTACGAAAACCAACAAGACACGACATTACACGTCTTTACGCCGCACACGAGGCTAGATGGCATTTTCCAGGGATGCTCGGTAGCATCGATTGTACACATATCGAATGGAGGAATTGTCCACGGGAGTTGCGAGGGGCGTATGTTAGGGTTGATATCAAACGACCGACCATCTCACTAGAATCGGTTGCGTCAAATGATTTATGGATTTGGCATTCTTATTTTGGTGTTCCCGGCTCAAACAACGACATCACTGTTTTGTACACATCACCTTTGTTTCAGAGCGTAGCAGATGGCACCGCACCTTTCTGTCCGTACTTTGTCAACGAGAGATATTACAGACGTGGCTACTATCTTGTCGACGGTATCTACCCGCAATGGTCTGTTTTTGTGAAAGTCTTTTCGTTTCCTGTCGAGACCAATGAAAAGGCATTCAAGAAGTTGCAAGAATCGGCAAGAAAAGATGTCGAGAGAGCTTTCGATGTTTTAAAGGGTAGATGGTGCATACTCAGTCGACCGGTTCGTGCAATGAAAAAACCCACGATCTATAGCTACGTGTATGCATGCATCATATTACACAATATGTTAATAAAAGAAGATGGAAATGCAATTTCTCCAGATTGGGTACCAGATCCTCCGACTTATGTTCCCGTTCCCGATGATGTCCAATTAGACTTGCGGGATGAAGATATTCATCATCGGTTGAGATGAGATCTTGTTTCACATATAGGTTCTTTAGGTTTGGAATTTCCGGATTCAGACGAGGAGTAGACGTTCGTTGTAACTTTTATTTCTTATTTCTAAATTTTAAGTTGAATTATGTTCTATTAAACTATGGTTTTTATTTTTAAGTTCTATTAAATATTGTTTTAATTTTTAAAGTTACAAAAAAAAATAAAAAAATAAAAAATTCCATCACACACCATCACACCACACCACCACCCCTAGTAAAAAACCATCACATGTGATGGAATTTGAGTTGGTGATATGATACAATATAATTGGGTGGGGTGTGTGATGAGTGATCACACCACATCCACCACCCCTCCCCCCCTTATTGGATGCTAATTATAATCCTCATGTTGAGTTTAATCTTCTTCTACAAATTCCATTATTTTAGCTAAACTTTATAACCTTAATTTTTTATAAAAATGTACTGATGACATAAACTAATCTGCTGTTTATTATATGTGCCTGTACCAAGAAAACTTACTTGGATAGCCATGTTAAGAGTTAACTAAATATATAATAATCAATACTAGACACGTGAACCATTTTGCATATAACTTACCAGTGTTACCACCTTTGTGCCAAATAAAAATTAGCTCTAAAGTTTTACACTAGTATGTCAATTAGACTGGCAAAACCATTAACATGTTGAGTGTTGACACATATCATAATTGGCGTAAAACTTAGTTGCGATTGGACTGATTAGACATTGGTGCATAAGAAGAAGTTTACTTTTTACGACAACCAATAAAACATTAACACGTGTCATTACAGAAAGAATATTTTTTTGAACGACAGCGAACACACTTTATGTACTCTGCTCTGTAACAACACAGCTACCCGCACCATAATATTGTTTGCTTTGGCCTGAACGTACCACCGATTACCTCACGTATTTGCTTTTGGTTGCCCATGTGAAGACTTCCCAAGATGTCACCCATCCTGATATTAATTCCACCTGAGCATGCTTAACTGTAAAGTTCTTCTCTCATCCACTACCATTAAGCACCCAAAACGCGTTATGATGGTGAATGTATCCGCCTCCTAGTTTTCCTTACGGCTTGCCCAATATTCAATGTTCCATTTTCCGTTTTCTTGATGCTCGCGATCCGTTCCGATCCCATGGTTAATTGCTCCCTTTATCTATAACTTTATTATTCACAATCTTGAATGATCTAAATTAGCTCATTTAAACTCCAAACACCTAAACACATAAAACTAGTCAAAATAATCATGTTCAATATAAACAAGCAACTATAATATACGGTATAAAACACTAAAAACAGATTTTTTACCCTCTCATCAATGGTACAATCTTGCTTTTACCGGAAAGCCATGTAATCATAGAGGGTCCCCCCCCCCCCCACCCTCACCCACCCCAAACCCAACACACACACCCCATCCCACCATGTGTAAGAAACAACACCAAAATCTTTTTGTATTTTAAATATAATACAATGCTGACCCGTTACCCATTTTGTACATGTTTGTCTCCACAAACTCCTAAGACTATAGCAAATCAAGTACAAACATAATATGTGACAGCACACCTTGTACAATTTTTGCATGTTCTATAGCAAAATTTGAATGGTTCGCACCTTAATGAAGAAGTTAAAGCACAAAATAAAGATTTCATATTGATCTACGGCTTTATAGTTAAGAGCGATGTAATACATGAAGTTTGATATTGATAGCGTGGTCCATCGGTTTTAGACCGGACAAACTCTATAAAGAAAAAGATATGTTTTTTTTTGAACAGCAAGAAAAAGATATGTAAAGGTTAGCATGTTCATTTATTTTATAAGAATTGTTAAATTTTATCATTTTTATGGACTAATATAGGAATATTCAATATGCATTTAGGAGCTTTTGTTTTATGTTTTCCCATCTGGAAAGTGCAATATAATTGACCAGACAAGAAACACTTGTTTTGAAAATATATGATGGACACAAAAGCTAAATTACTTTTCAATAATGGTTGAAACTTTAGGGTCAGAATTCATTTTCCTCAAACAAAGAGTTGTATGCTTGTTCGTCTAGCATACGACAATTAGTTACGTTTAATAATACAATCTCCACCGCGGAGAAACAAATAGCTTCAGACGCAAACAAAGTTTTCATTCGAAATGCAGTTTTAGTACGAACTCTCACTATCCGATATGTTACCACCTCTTCTGAGATTGCTGAATTTTGACCAAAAGATTTTTATCTACCTGCGTTAACACTTTTAGGTCTAAGCTTTACGTTGTACATCCGTTTTGGTTGAGAGGTAATGCTGGATAGTTTAATGTAGTGTGTAGTTTTTTTTTAATAATTTTATTTATTTATTTAATATTACTATTATTATTATTATTTTTTATTATTATTTTAGTTTGTTAGAGTTTGTTTATTGGTCCCTGTGTGACCAATATTATATCTATTTCGTGTCTATAGTTTCTCTTTTCATGACCCCATTATAAAGGAGGTAAATTGCCTTGTTTTCTCCAAATAATTCTAATGAAATAAATACTTTTTAAAGGTTTTTAGTGATCTTCAAAAGCATATATTTTAAGAAAATAAAAAACACTAAATTTGAAAACTAAAATAATTTTTTGATTAATATATTTTATGCGTATTACACATATAGTAAACAAAGATTAAAAAAAAAGATATGCAAATATTAATTTTAGTCTTAGTTTTTATTCACTGATGGTTGTACAACTGATAAATATTTATTTTTATTTGATTTATTTTAAGACCGATTTTGGCTGTCGCAATTTTGTCGTCACCGCATATCTCTTTCTGTAATAATGAGATATAATCATTGTCTATTTATCACTCTTTATACTTTTATATGCAAAACCTCGTGAACGGGAGAAAAATAATGTGCTACGTACTTTTATATGTCACAATATATATTTTTTTTAACGCCACACATAAAGCCAGTTTATCCGAAGTAATTTAGTTGCAAAAGACGATCTTATACGTCCACGATAGTAGATAGTGTTATGTATTCTAAGCCCACCATCTCATAACCTGCAAAAAAAAACCGTTGCCCTTAGGCATGCAGTAAAACCCAGTTAGAATCAAATTCAAACTTGAGACATAAGGCCTCTATCTCAATCTCCACTTTCACTCCTAGGGTCGGCTATGAGAACACAAAAAAATTAAAAAAATATATATTTGGGCCGAAGGTGAAAATTTTTTTTGGTCTTAAGTAGAAGGAGTATTTTGTTGGGTTTATACAATTTATTTTTTATATGAGCTTACTTGGCTATAATCTATTTGCTACTAGAACAAGCTAATGGTTATGTAATTGAGTTTAAACACTAAATATATATATTGTTTTAATAAAAATACATTTATTTTTTTTTAAATTCAGGACTAGCAAGGTGTCGGTCATGTGGCTATCGACCACCCTAACACACCTTATGGCCGGCCTTTCACTCCAATACCGGTATAGCTAAAACAATGGGCGCATCAAAAGATACACATGATAAAATCGCTAAAAGTATAAGATTACATATACTTTATATATAGGGTAATCATTAATTGTTCTTTCTTTATTTTGTTTTTTTTAAAAAAAAAAATTATAAACATTTTCACTAGTAATATATACCAAGTCACGAATATATCAATTCCCCAAAGGAACCTAGAGACAAAACAGTATGTTTGGAAATCTTTTCTAACGTATTTATATCATAAAAGATTCGACCCCACACATGGAACATGGGTTTCACACGTAGATTCCATGAAAATTATTTTGTGATTACACTTTTCTCCCTCTACAAATATTCAATCACCAACCAACTTTTAACACCATTCCTTCTCCTACATATATCTATCTATCTATATATATATTCTCTATATACATTAAGCTATCTTGCAATATTATAGAGAGTTATTATAAAGATGGATACTTCATCAAAGAAGCTAGAGAAAAGCTACTTTGATGTTTTGGGATTGTGTTGTTCGTCTGAGGTGCCATTGATTGAGAATATTTTACGACCGATTGAAGGTGTTCATGATGTTTCTGTCGTCGTTCCGTCTAGAACGGTCATTGTTGTTCATGATCCTGCCCTTGTTTCTCCTCTTCAAATTGGTAAAGTAACTTTGAGTTCTCATTTTATGTTATTTCATTTTTCATATCTAGGGTTCTATAATGATTATTGTGATTTTCATGTTTGGATGACTTGCTTTATGATGTAATGATTATAGAGTAGTTAAATATTTATGTTTAAATAAATATATAATTTTACATTAACTAACACAAAAAAAAGGAATATAAAAATCCATGTATATTAGTTTTACTTATATACATTTATTTTACTTATATTTAAAAGTTCAATTACACCAACAAAACATTATATTATACTCTTAGTGGTTATAGATTTTGTGTAATAATTTTGTGATGATTAGTCATGTAACTAGTTTCTTATAATAATCATATAATTTACATTATTTATTTTGGTTACAAGAAACTTTGAAAGTATAGTCATCAACTAATTTATTATTTGATTATTTAAAATATATTATTCTTGCAAGAATATACCTTTTGAGGTATGTATGTGTTTTACAATTTAAAAAGTGTTCACATCTTTTGATAAGCACTAGTTGCACAACTCATATTGTTATATTTATCTTTTCTGTTTAAAAATAATATACATAGGATGATGAATAATGTGAAGTACTTTTACCCGGCTAAGTGTTATAAAGTAACTTATATTAAGTTAAATGGTGATAATGATAAGTATGATCCTTTACGTGATATCCTATAAGTTTTATACCGTGTAATGTGTAATGCTATAGATGTTTACGCAACATATAAAAATAGAATAACAAATTTTAATGTTTACTCGAATGTAGAGTTTGAGTCTCACAGACAACAAAGAAATACTATTAAAGGTTACACAATTGACGTGCAAACAATGCATTGGTAGTTGGCATAAGAAATATTCGCGTCATTTTTAAACACAAAAAACTTTTTTTTAAAGCATCCATTTTTTATGATTTTTGTGTATAAGATTTTTCTTTTTCTATTTATCTTTATTTTTGAAGGGCAAAAGGGATATCATACCAACAAGCCCAAAATTGTCTCCTATATATTGTTTAAACATTATTTAGATATATCATAATTAGCATAATTAACTTCATACCTATTATTTCCTATTAGATTTTAGTTATATATGTATTCCATATTTGGTAACTACATAGTAATTATAACATTGGTTGATGGGCAGGCTGCTATTTGAAAATAGATAATACTTTTACATTTTCTTGAAATTAATTGCGATTTTTTTAAGTTGGTTTCAGTTAAGGTGCTCAACCAAGCTCGATTAGAAGCGAACGTGCGAGTGAAAGGAGATACAAACTACAGGAACAAATGGCCAAGCCCATTTGCAGTGGCTTGCGGTGTATTGCTTTTGTTATCGTTTTTGAGTTACGTTTTTTCACCCTTCAAATGGTTGGCACTCGGAGCTGTTGCTGTTGGCATTTATCCAATCGTTTTGAAATCGTATGCCTCGTTATGCAATTTCAGGCTCGATGTAAACACCCTCATGCTTATTGCAGGTAAAATTTAGATTTTGAACTATTTATTTTAAGTATTCGTGTCAGATTGACAGATTAAACTAATAAGTCTAAACAAGGCCCATATATTTATTCGTGTATAAAACATAAGCTCTACCCCTTGCACGCTTAAAGTCGTTTAGATGGGAATGTAACCTCAACATTATTAGGTGAGACGACATAAGTCAACATTAAACTTGAATAATTAGTTTCATTAATTTTCCTAAAGAAAACAAAAAACCGATTTACGTACGATATTTTCTAACATTAATAAATAAGTTTTTTAAACGTTTAGGATGCTACAACAAAATGTTAAAACAAGAGGCAGAAAGTAAAGAACAAATTAGGGTTCTTCAAGTCACAATAAGTCAAAAACTAAGTCCAGATTACAAGTGATCACAAAGGGTGTTGTGGTCCAATTTAACATGTTTTTCTAAAACACTAAAGACCCACATACTAACTATGACATTGGAAAAGTATAAAACAAACCGGCCTGGTTAAGTTGGTCGATTTTTACCAGCGAGACGGTTTTACAGTTTGATTTTATCTGTTAACCGATTCTTTATTTTTATAAATTCATTGTTTTGTATTATAAAGCCTTATGCAATTTTGCATGCATTACTTTTAACATTGCTTGTTAGCCATTCCAACCTTTTTATTTCCTCTTTTGAAGACATTTTCACCATAAAGAAAAAAAGGAAATGTTATGGCTTAAAAAAGGTTATCCTACCTTTACAAAAAGTGCAAAAAAGTTATCCTAATATTTTTTTTCTAAAATAACTCTTGCTACTTTTATAAAAATATTAAATATGTTTCAACTTTCAAGTCTTGTAACTTGTTTTCATACAGTTCGGTTTTGAAGTCATACACACATATTTTAAAATCCAAAAGACTTCAATTTTTGTTTACATTATATTACATAGGTTTTTTTAATAATAATAATAACACTTAGAAAAGTAAAATTACTATTGGAAAAGATAAAAGATAAGAAAAAATGAAAAGGAAATTAAAGGTGGAAAGACTAGTGGTGTCCACTCTTAATAAATATTAAAACATGATGTGATGTAATTTGTATTTTAGCTTGATATATTATTTATTGTACCATCTTTTTTCTTTACTATCACGTGAAGATGAAGGATATAAAATCATGTCTCGCACTACCAATATGAATATACTCATGAATATGGTTAAAAATTAATTGTTAACATGTCTACTACCCAAAATATAATCTTAATCTCACTTAAAAACCAACTTGAAATATAAAATATTCAAATACATCCTAACAAATCCTTAGTTTTTGATAACATCAAGTTACTAAATACTAATGATTATAATAACGTACGTATATTGATTTCGATACAGGTAACTGAGTAGGTATCACCTAATACCATGTGAGCGTATATGTTACATATGCGCCGTATATGTGTATAACATATACGCCGTATATGTTTGTGTATATATATGGTTTGTTTGTTTTTCATTTGTAACAGTTGATTCTGAGATAATAAAATTTCCTCTCTTTTTGTCTTTATTCTTCTTTATCGTGTTTATCGTTTTATCTTTCTTTAACGAATACATACCATAATGCAGTTGCGGGATCGATTTTTCTGAAAGATTATTGGGAAGCAGGAACAATAGTGTTCTTATTCACCACAGCAGAATGGCTCAAATCGCGAGCATCTCACAAGGTTCACTAGTTTAAAAAAAATATTTGTTCTTGAATATATAAATAATTTCAAGAGTACTAATCTAATAAAAATTTGTAGGCCACTGCTGTAATGTCATCATTGATGAACATGGCACCTCAGAAGGCAGTATTGGCTAGCAATGGCGAAGAAGTCAACGCTAGTGAAGTCATGGTCAACACAAAGCTCGCGGTCAAGGCAGGCGATGTTATCCCGATTGATGGAGTCGTTGTGCAGGGAACGTGTGAAGTTGACGAGAAAGCTTTAACCGGAGAGTCATTTCCGGTGTCAAAACAAGTAGACTCTATTGTTTGGGCTGGCACAATAAACTTAAATGGTATGCGTTGACTTTTGTGGTAAAAAATTATACTTTTCAAGCTTAAAAATGATATCCATTTTATATTATTTATAAAAAAATGATTGCTACCCACATCATAATTTGTAACATAAATCATATTTCTGAAATTTTTTTAATTATTTTATAACACAGTTGTTATAGTTATTGATTTAAAAGTGGTTATTTTGACTTTAAAAAGTCAAAGTTTGCTAACCTATATTGTATTTTGCTATCTTTCTTCAGGTTACATTAGCATTAATACTACTGTTCTAGCTGAAGGTTGTGTAGTGGCAAGAATGGCAAAGCTTGTTGAACAAGCTCAAAATAATAAATGTAAAACTCAAAGATATATAGATGAATGCGCAAAATATTACACCCCAGGTAAAACTTTCTAATCCATGGTTAAAACTAGGGGCGGCAAATGTGACCCGTTGGGTTGTATTAAAATGTATATAATGGGTCAAACTAAAAAAAAAGACTGAAACGGGTCGACAGTTCTCGAGCTTTTTTTTTTTTTTTTTTTTTATGGAACGAGAAAAACAGAGGAAACTTTTTAGTACTTTTACTTTTTTTTGTTTTTGATTTATATTTTGAGTTATGATTTTTTAATTATTTTTTTTTTGAATTTTTTAATGAGGTGTTTTTGAAATGGGTCAAAATGGGTTGAGATTTCTGAAACCCCTCATTAAAAAATTCAAAAAAAAAATAATTAAAAAATTATAACTTGAAATATAAATCAAAAACTAAAAAAGTAAAAATACTAAATTGTTTCCTTCGTTTTTGTCGTTCCATAACATAAGTTTCCTTGATTACAGATTTACATCAGTCATTCTTACTAACATAAGTTTTGTTTACGAGAATTTGCAGCCGTTGTAGTGGTAGCAGCCTGTTTGGCTATAATACCGGCTGCAATGAAGCTTCACAATTTAGACAAATGGTATCATCTAGCTTTGGTAGTTTTAGTAAGTTCATGCCCGTGCGCCCTCATTTTATCAACACCGGTTGCTACATTTTGTGCATTATCAAAAGCAGCAACCACCGGGCTCTTGATCAAAGGTGCAGAGTATCTAGAAACGCTTTCAAACGTTAAAATATTCGCTTTTGATAAAACCGGGACCATCACTAGAGGAGAGTTTTCTGTCTCAAACTTCCGCTCACTCAGAGACGATATCAGTCAAGAACAATTGCTATACTGGTATAGTTATAAACTATTAACATGATTGATAACATGTTCAAATGTGTTAACATTAATAAAAAAAAATTATATTATGCAAAAAAAAAACCTTTTGGTTATTTTAATGTTTTTTATAAATTTTTTTGTTGGGAATTTGAAGGGTTTCAAGTGTAGAGAGTATGTCTGGTCACCCTATGGCTGCAGCACTTATAGAATATGCACAGTCTAAGTCGGTCGAAGCGCAATCACAATATGTTGAAGGATTTGAAAACTTTCCCGGTGAAGGAATTTGCGGTAAAATTGAAGGGAAAAATATTTATGTTGGGAACCAAAAGATTGCTGTTAGAGCAGGATGTAATTCAACAGGTAAAGACTGTCATTTGTTTTTTTAGTAAAGTTTTTTTTTTTTTTTAGGTTTGGTTTTATGATGATTAGTTGCATAAATCCTTCACAAAAGTTTGTCAGGTTTCTGTTTTAAATAACCATTTATAAAGAAAAAAAGCCCATTTTCATATATTTTAATTATCCATTTTATTTGCAGGATGTAATTCAACAGGTAAAGACTGCCATTTGTTTTTTTATCTTGTTTTTGTTTTTTAATAAAGTTTATTTTTATTTTATTATTTTTTTATTTGTGTTTTTTTAGTTTGGTTTTATGATGATTGTTGCATAAATCCTTCACAAAAGTTTGTCAAGTTTCTGTTTTAAATAACCATTATAAAGAAAAAAAAGCCCATTTTCATATATTTCAATTATCCATTTTATTTGCATACATTTGTAAGTTATAAACCTGTATTTATTTTGTAGATTTAGCTTTGCATAATGCAAGTGAAAGCACGGAAGGAAAGTCAACCGGATACATATTTTTAGACTCTTCACTAGCCGGAATCTTTAACCTCACGGATACATGTCGAACTGGTGCAAAAGAAGCGCTCAAAGAACTCAAATCAATGGGCATTAAAACAGCTATGCTTACAGGAGACTGTCAAGCTGCAGCCAGTCATGCACAAAAACAGGTCAAACTCAAAAGTCAACCATAAGTCTTCAAGTCAATTTTTTTTTTTTCTTATTTTTAGTTTTTAACATTTTTATTTATAATTTTGCAGCTAGAGGGTGCACTAGATATGATGCATGCAGAACTTTTACCCGAAGATAAAACCCGAATCATTAAAGATTATCAAAAACTATCTCCAACCGCAATGGTTGGAGACGGGATCAATGACGCACCCGCTTTAGCCACAGCGGATATCGGAGTCTCTATGGGGGTATCGGGATCTGCACTCGCAACAGAAACCGGGCATGTGATATTAATGTCGAATGACATAAGAAAAATACCGATAGCAGTGAGACTCGCAAGGAAAACACGAAGAAAAATATTTGAAAACATTTTTCTAGCTGTTATCACCAAGGCTGCTATTATTGCATTGGCTATTGCGGGTCATCCGTTAGTTTGGGCTGCGGTTTTAGCAGATGTCGGGACGTGTTTGGTGGTTATTCTTAACAGCATGTTGTTGTTAAGAACTACAACTGTCACGGGTTCTTCACATAGTCATAAACATTGTCATTCGTCGCATAAACATGGCAAGTATTCGTCTAAGCACGAGTCTACAAGTTGTGAAAAGAAGAAAGGGTGTTGTGGACATAGTGATAAGGTACATCAGGTTAATAATATACTACAAGAAAATGAACATAAACATGGTTGTTGTGGGCATGATGCTAAGGTGCATGAAGTTAAGCATCGAGTACAAGAAACGGAACGTAAACATGGTTGTTGTGGACATGATGCTAAGGTCCATGAGGCAAGACATTTGGTACAAGAAACCGAACAAAAACATGGTTGTTGTGGGCATGTTGATAAGGTGCATGAGGTTAAGCACATGGTACACGAAACCGAACATAAACATGGTTGTTGTGGACATGATGATCATGAACATGAACATGAACATGAAGTGAAGCATTGTGGACATGATAATGAACATTTGCATGTAAAGCACTCGGTACAAGAGGTGAAGCATGAAAACCATGGCTGCTGTGGTCATGCTAGTGATGAAGTACACCAAGGCTTAGATATAGAATCGCAGACTAGACGCTCTCGTAGTTGTGAGAATGTAGTTAAGAAAACCGACTGCTGTCATGATGAAACTTATCATGATCATAATGCAAAAGAGGTCATAACTGAAGAGGAACTCGGGAAAATGGTAAGGCATTGTTGCGAGAGTCATGGGTTGGAGAATCAACATGTAGGCGCGTGTTGCAAAAGCTACCTAAAGGAATGTTGTGGGCACAAACAGTTTGGAGTTGAGGGAGGGTTATCAGAGATAGTGATTGAATAAATGTGTATATCTTCTTATATAAAATGCCATATAATTAATTGGCTTTAAGAACATTAATCAAGTCCTAAAACGGATATGAGTTGTGTACCATGTTAGTTGTCTTGTGAATTTGGATATTAAATTTCAAATCAATTAGCAATATGAATTTGTATCTTAATTACAACATTAACAAACACCAAATGTGCAGTAACGGAGTGGGCCACTGACATTGTTTTTTTGGTGGGCCTACTTATTATTGGGCTAAAGAAAAACCATTTTCTTAAAACGAACCGAAACTGATTCTTGAACCAAAACCGAACCGATCAAAATCTGGTTTGGTTTGACATCCATATCAGATCCTCTCTATTGAAATCCGTTTGGAATCGTTTTATATCCAAATTGATGATGGCGGTAAAACCCTAACCCGATGGGAAAATCCGAAACCCAACATAATAGAAACGGTAATACCCGACCCATTAGGGTTTGGAACAAGTTTATGATTAGTTTTGAAATTTTTCATGGGTTTGGGATTTGTAATATTACCGATCACTTGATAACATTGTCCCATTTACCAAAATATATACCCGACATAACTTTTCTATATATTTATTATATAAATAGGCTAAAATTAACGTATAAATGAAATTAACGTGCTAATTGTGATAATCAAATAGTGAAATAGAGTAATTACATACACAAATAGAATAATTACTCCCTCCATCCCATTATAAGTGTCCCAATTTGACTTTTCAAGTCTTTCTTTTGCAACCTTGACCGTAAATAGTTTTGTTTGTGTCATATAGTACTTGATGAAAATTATATCAATGTAAAATACATTTAAAACTCAATTCATTCATATATTTTACATCAAGTATTATATAACACAAACAAAAATATTGTCGGTCAAAGTTAAGCAAGAGAGACTTGGAAAATCAAACTAAGACACTTATAGTGGGACCATATACAAGTAACTTTAGATCTTTAATTCTTAAAGCCTAAACCAAGCAATAATTAAACACACGTGAATTTGGATAACTCTCACAACATGTATAATTAAGATAACGCAACTCAAAAACTTTATACAATCTCTCTTATAAAACCATAACTCGGTAACATCTATTTATAATGCTAACATGACTTGGGTAACAAGAAATCAACCATAAAATCTACTCTTTTAGGGCCGGCCAACACCTCGTAGCTCACATGTTACACTGCTTGTTCAGGCCAGACAACAAGTGAGCCAACACATTGCATAGTTCACGGGTTGTGTCACATGTTTCGGTTCTAAAATGTAATTAATTTGTTTCTTTAAAAAAAGCATTCATAAAAGAGAGCAACTAATAAATTAAAAGGGATCGAAAGTAAATAGCATAAGAATAAAGTAGGCAATCGATCACACATGACCTTTCAAAGTCACAAGAGTCTACCAAAACCTTCGAGCTTTCATTTCATGACAAATCTTAATATCTTATGTGGTTGTAATGAGTTGAAGGGGATGTAATAGATACTAATTATAGATTTATAGGTACAACTATTGAAAGAATAAATAATACGAACATTGGTTCAAAAATCATTAATATTTGGTTAAAACCGTTTCAAAATCCACAGCGCGACAATTTCTGTGTCACGCTTGGTGATTTATGGTAACATATTTTCTTATCAAAACATTCGTAACCGAGGGTCTCAAATGGTCCTTTCTCTTGTGCTGATATTACTTTACGATCATTTTTTTCTATTGTATAGTGTTGTGATTTATGATTCCATTTTACATTATAATGCTTGTTATCTTAATAAAAAATAATAATAATTGAAGGTAGTCTATCAAATGTAGATTAATATTGTGTTCCAATAAGCTACTAAGTTAGTTATTCTAATTTAATTGACTTTCTCTATGTTAATAGTTGAAGAGGTAGGTCCCAGCAGAGCCCAGTTGGACCCGCAAGACTCACCTTGAAGAGGGACGTCTGCGCAAGGACCAACTGCTTCCGCATGACCCACCATGCTCAGAGATGAAGACCTTACGCTCAGTATGTCAGCTGTTCCCGCAGGGAAAGCCTCCCAATGGTGAAGTACCCCGCCTGTTCCCGCAGCTGCGGATACAAGCCATCAGGGAAGGCTACCCGCACTAATAGCAAGGCTACACGCACAAGGCACTAACTCTTGATACTTCAGTAATGTCACCTGAAGGAATGAGCAAGGCGGGAATACTCCCGCCCAAATGAGCCAGTCCGTATGCTTCTGGAAGATCTTTTGTACTATACCTGCCAAGGTATGGACAGAATAGACAAGATCTGACCAAAGCAGCCCATGAACCAATCACAGGGTGACAGCTCACCGACAACAGTACGAGGAGGAGCACCCTCTAGTACTGTTTGTCACTATTAGCCGCTGCCTACTCACCAACCCTCACTGTGGGACGTGCGTAGCCTACAGTTGGTGGAACAGTGCATAGCCGGCAGTAAAGGAACAGTATACAGCCGGCCTTGTCACTATCAGCCGCAGCCTATCCACCAATCAGCATGGCTCGTGCGTAGCCCACTGTTGGTAGAACATGAATACTATTCAGCCGGCTGTACCTTCTTGGAAACCTACCTTCGGCTATAAATACTCCAACACCTTGGAATGGTAAGGACATGAGGAGATATCTCATTATCTTATCTTCTCTAGCAATCTCTTAATATACACTTATATTCAGAGCAATCTAGTCTGATTCTCACACCGGAGGGTGGTCACAAGGAGGAACCCCCCCTTCTCAGTGACGAGCTTACGGTGTCTGTTTTGCAGGTCACCTGAAGAACAACTTTCTTTGCTGGACCTCATCCTCGTGGGAAACATCTATTTAACCCCCAGATTATCCGTAATCTGCCCGGGGTCGATTAGTGTTTCTTCATTGGCGCCATCCGTGCATAAAAGCTATAACTAATTCTTAGTTTTTTCAAAATTTCTGAAGAAATGGTTAACGTTACTCCGGTCCTAAGGCCAGTAAGTGACCAAGAAACCCCGGTAACCACAACCCCAGCAACTGGGGGGAACAGCGGCGGTTATACAAATTTTACGAACACTACCCCGGTTACCCAAGCCGGGACAAGTGCAGTAAACAATATTTCACTGGGGTTCACTGATGCCCAATTGGAGAAACGGGCGAGGCTCCCTCGCCAAACACTCGATCAAGTTAAGGCATGGGCCGAAGCACGTCAGAAAGAGTTCCAAGCTGAGTTGGATGAACGCTTGCGTTCACTTCAACAGGCTGACGAATTCGGCAGTACTCGCCAACATCTCAACATGAACAGTGAGTGCGAGTACTCGGACGATGAGCGGGAAGAATCCGATACCGACGCAAACCCTCGCCATAAGGCGAAAGGGAAGCGTAAGGAAACAGACTTCCAACCGACAAGGAATTTTGGAGTAACCTTTAAACCAACGAACGCGGGGAGAAACCCACGTGACTTCTCCAAAACCTTTAGACCAACTGCTGCAAATGCAGGAAAGTCCAAGTTTGCAAGGGACATTGCGGAAGCAATCGCCCCAAGAAGTGCCAAACAGATGTCCAACATCGGCACTTATGATGGTCTATCCGACCCAGACGATCACTTGAACAGATTCATTGCGGGGGCAACCGTCAGCAACTGGACGGAACCCACGTGGTGTTATATGTTCCAGATGACACTGGTTGGAGCGGCCAGGGCATGGTTCGATCGTTTACCGGTCCACCACATCTATGATTGGGCGGACTTTCAGAACAAGTTCAGCCAACACTTCAGCCAACAGAGGAAATATACTGAAGAACAGTGGACGATCCTCAACTGCGTTAGAGAGGAGGATGAATCTTTACTAGACTTCAACACTCGCTTCAACTCCAAAAAGCTGAGTCTGGGCAACATAAGTGAAGATCTTGTTCGCGCCGCTTTCATCCAGGGCGCCGAATACCCAGAACTTATCCGCACGTTGACGGGTAAGGACGGCATGCCATCCACATGGGATGCCATCATGACGGCGGCCAAGCGCTTTGCCGAGACTGAGAAACAACTGGGTAGGGATCATCCCCAGAGTACACACCTCTACACGCAGAGGACCAGAGAAAACAATGTTCGGATCGCCCGGCAGAACAAAAAGAGGAAGCTAGGTATTTGGCAGTCAAGGGTAAACTTTGACACCTCACCCAGCTCTCGCCCTCTTGTTGGCGGAAGGGATAATACACACCCTTCAAGCCGAAAACACCGGTGGACGCCACTCACCAAAAGCGTCACGGAGATATTTGCCACCGAAAAACTACCATGGCCAAAAGCTTCAATCATCCGGCAGCGACCTAATGCGGATCAAAGCAAATCCTGTGACTTCCACGGGACAAAGGGTCATAGTACGGAGGAGTGTACATCATTGAAGGATATTGTTGAAACATTCGTCAAGGATGGAAGACTTGCACACCTTGTGGCATCAATCAAGAAGGGAGGAAGGAATGATAACCGGTACAGAGGCAACGGACGAAAGCCCGTTGACATCAGCATCAACATGGTTCATGGCAACATCAGAGGAAGAAAAAGGCGAACGACAGAACCATGCGCGTGGAAGGAAGCTGAGGTGCGCTTCCCGCGAGTGCCAGGAGGACCCAGCAAAGAAGGCCCTATCGTCATCAAAAGCCAGCTGGGGCACTACTTCACTTCCCGCACTCTTGCTGACAACGGCGCCTCGTCAACGGTGATGTACAGGCAGTTCTTCGACAAGTTAGATGACGAAGACAAGGAACGCCTGGAAACGATCTACGCCTCGATGGAAGGGTTCGACGGCAACACAAACACCCCCTGGGTATCCTATCTTTTCCCGTCACTCTTACGGACGGGAAACACTTCCGCACAGAAGATGTGGACTTTGTCGTGATGAGGAAGCCACACCACACATACGACATTCTCTTCGGGAGAGACGGGATGGCAAGATTCAACGCCGTGGTATCGTCAGTCCACGGCATGATGGGATGGCCAACAGCTGAGGGTGTAGCGATGATCATCGGCATTCCCCAGGTATGCATTGCATCTGTCTCATCTAAACCCAAACCAAAGATGGCTAAACCAACCATCACCGAACCGGAAAGATGGGCCTTCAATGGCAAATACCCTGACCAGGCCGTTACCATTGGCCCAACAGTCGTTGATCCCACGCGCACCTTACTCAAACGCTTACTACAGAAAAACGCTGACATCTTCGCGTGGACACCAGCTGACATGACTGGCGTACCCCGAAGTAAGGCAGAGCATAAGCTCAAGTGCGACCCAGCTGTTACGCCAGTCGTACAAAAGCGCAGAGTAATGGGGCCATAACAAACTAACGCGTGTAGAACCCAAGTCAAGGAACTCCTTGACGCAGGCATCGTACGCGTTAGCAGATATCAAACATGGGTTGCAAATCCCGTTATGGTACCGAAGAATAACAAACAATGGCGCATGTGCATAGATTTCAAGGACTTAAACAAAGCATGCCCCAAAGATTGTTATCCGTTACCCGAAATTGATCTTAAGGTGGATTCGTTAGCACCATTTCGCCTTAAATGCTTCCTAGATGCGTATAAGGGGTACCATCAAATCCACATGGCCGTTGATGATCAGGACAAAACCGCTTTTCGGACGCCCGATGGCACATTTTGTTACCAAATGATGCCATTTGGACTTAAGAATGCCGGGTCCACATACAAACGCCTGATGGACAACCAGTTTCATGCCCAAATTGGGAGGAACTTGGAAGTCTACATGGATGACTTGGTTATCAAAAGCCCTGACGCAGAAGCGATGTTGAAAGACATCGAAGAAACTTTCAACATGCTCAGGAAGATAAACATGAAGCTCAACCCGAGCAAGTGTTCCTTTGGGATGGAAGAAGGGAAGTTCTTAGGGGTCATCGTCACTAAAGATGGCTTCAGAGCGAACCCTGAAAAGGTCGAAGCCATTATCAAAATGGAATCACCTACTACCATCAAACAGGCTCAGACACTGAATGGACGACTAGTCGCACTTAATCGCTTTTTGGCAAACCACGCGGATAAGTCGTTTCCTTTCGTGTCAACATTGAGAAACTGTTTAAAGAAAACGCACTTCCGCTGGACACCAGAAGCGGAAGCAGCTTTTCAGGAGATTCGGTCACGCTTGATCGAACTCCCAACGCTCACAGCACCAGAAGCGGGGGAGGAGTTAATCCTATACCTTTCTGCAACAGATAGAGCAACCAGGGCGGTCCTGCTAGTAGAACGGAAAGGCATCCAGATGCCAATCTATTATGTCAGCCGTATCCTAACAGACGTAGAAACCCGGTACTCTACCCTCGAAAAATTAGTCTTAGCACTTGTACACGCTTCACGCAGGTTAAAACGATATTTCCAGGGTCACCCAATCACCATTCTCACCAACTTCAAACTTGCAAACGTTCTACGCAAACCCAAGTTATCGGGACGCCTAGCCAAATGGGCAATTGAGTTGGGGGAATACGCGATAAAGTATAAGCCAAGACCAGCCATAAAAGGCCAGGTTTTGGCCGACTTTATTGCGGAAGTGCCTGCATCGCGGGAAAAAGAGTGCCAGGAAGAGGCTCAACCCTCTCCAGCACAGGACGTCAATGATGTCTGGCGACTCTACACTGATGGAGCAGCCAGTAATGAGGGTTCAGGCGCAGGGTTGAAACTAACCAACCCAGCAGGCCAAGAATACACTTACGCTATTCGACTGGATTTTCCAAGTACGAATAACGAAGCCGAGTATGAAGCATTCTTGGCCGGGCTGAGAATTGCGCGTAAGATGGGAGTGAAATACTTGGAAGCCCACGTGGATTCCATGTTAGTAGCCAACCAAATAAACGGGACGTACACGGCCGTGAACGACACAATGACCTTGTACCTCGCACAAGCAAAAACCCTTATGCGCGATTTTAACGATTGCAAAGTCATACACGTCAAGCGTAGCGAAAACAAATCTGCGGATGCGTTAAGCAAGCTTGCGTCATTAGCCTTCACCCACTTGGGAAAGGACATCCGCATTGAACTCCTCGGGGCACCTTCAGTCCCGCACAAGGAAATTTGTGTCATCCAAACCGGCACAGAAACGTGGATGACACCAATAATAAATTACCTTGCGGCGGGTATACTACCAGAGTCAAAAACACGGGCAAGAAAACTACGCTGTAAAGCACTGAATTATCAACTCATAGACGACATCCTTTACAGACGTAACTTTCTTGGCCCACTCTTAAGATGTGTGGACAACCAAGATGCTGACTACCTCCTAAGGGAAGTACACGAAGGCATCTGTGGAGTACACGCAGGTCCACGCGCTGTTGTAGCTAAGCTAAACAACGCGGGATACTTTTGGCCGGGGATGCATACGGATGCGCTGGCATACATCAGAAAGTGTAGGTCTTGCCAGCTCTACGCACCCAACACGCATCGCCCGAAGAATGAACTTGTTCCAGTCACCTCTTCATGGCCATTTCAGAAGTGGGCCATCGATGTGACAGGCCCATTTCCTACAGCAGCAGGAAACGCTCAGTTCCTAGTGGTAGCCATCGACTACTTCACCAAGTGGATAGAAGCAAAACCCTTAGCCCAAACAACCGCGAAACATATCAAAAAATTTATTTGGGAATTTATTATTTGTCGTTTTGGACTTCCACAGAATTTGGTGAGCGATAACGGCACCAACTTTGCTGACAAGAAACTACAAAAGTGGCTGGAAGAACTTCAAATCACCCACACCTTTACCTCAGTGGCGCACCCGCAGGGTAATGGTGAGGTAGAAAGAGCAAATAAGAGCATCGTCGAAGGCATAAAGAAAAGACTCTTGGAACACAGATCCGGCTGGGTGGACAAGCTTCCGCACGTCCTTTGGGCAAACAGAACGCTGAAAAAGGCCAGTACGGGAGAAACCCCGTTCAGCCTCACTTATGGCACTGAAGCCATGGTCCCGGTCGAAATTGGTTTACCCTCACCAAGGGTCTTGATTCAGCCAGAAGACAATAATGCGGAAAGACGGTTAGACCTTATGCTAACCGAGGAACGCAGAGACTTAGCCGCAGTGCGTGAAGAGAACTACAAGCGACAAATGCAAAAGTACTACAACACGCGGGTAAAACTCTGCAACTTCAATGTAGGAGACTACATACTGCGTAACAACGAGGCTTCGAACCAACAACGCCCAGGAAAACTGGCCCCGGTCTGGGAAGGGCCATACGTTATCAAAGAAGTTCTGGGAAAGGGCGCATACCGGCTCGAAAGGCTCGATGGCACTCCCATCCCAAGAACATGGAATGGAGCTCAATTACGCAAATGTTACATGTAGATCAATTCCAAACTTGTAAAGAAAAGGCCTAGAGCCACTTCTAATGGAAATGATTCTCCTTTCACATTGTGTTGATAGCCTTACCTTTATACTTATGAACTTCCCACACTGATATGCCGGTATTCATCGCATAAATATGGGAAGAAGTAAGTCGTTACGTGTGGAAGGCGGCAAAACCCGCATAAACACATAAAACGGTAAAAATTTCAAAAGAAAAGATAAGGAAAACCTTCACGCAGGTCAGTTATAGGTAAAGTTTGGTCATCCCACTAAATGAAAGTGACGGTCCTACCCGCACAATCATGATAGAGGAAACTGAACATTAACCTATTAACAACCGCGCGTACAAAGGCTAACTTATTCAAAATACTTAGAAAATTTCTAAGGAAAAGATGAGGGAAACTTCCACGCATGACAGATGTAAGTAAAGTTTGGCCATCCTACTAAGTGAAAGTGACGGTCATACCCGCACAATCACGAAAGAGGAAGCAAAACTTAAACTTATAATCTGCCACGTTGAAAAGTTAACTTATCCAAGTACTCAAGAAATTCCTAAGTTAAATCAAAATATGTGTGAAATAAACAATGCAAGGCGTTGGCAAATAATCTTTATTCCATCGAAATTCAAATATTACAAGGATTGCTGGGTATATACCCGCATACAAGAGAATCTATACAAAAGTAAAAATCTATCCTAACGGTGGGAAGGGATCTTCAAGTTCAAACTTCAGGACCACTCCCCCCAAACCCACTCGTTCCCGCACCATCAGTTGACGGTGGCGGTGCAAGGAAGGCTTTGAGAATAGCTAGCCCATCATCAGCGGCAGCAATTTCGTCCACCTTCTCCACCACCGGATGTCGGAAGGCAGCGTATTGGTTCACTGCTTGGTCGTAAGCAGCGTCAGTATCTACGTTATATAGAGGGAAGTTAGAAGGCGGGATGCCCTTCTCAACATATCCCAGACCAAGCAGGAAACCTGCCTTCTCCCCATCATCGTGAGAAGCGTTGAGGGCTGCGCTCATAGCATCATCGTAAGATGTATCCGTGAAGACCCGATGCACAACCTACAAAAAAAAGAAATAATAAATAAATGTCAACTTTTCCAAGTATAAAGAAAAGCGTGAAGACATTATAAATATACATACCTGAGACAACGCTTCTCGAAGAAGCCATTCCTTGGTAACCAGAGCCTCCTGGAGGGCAACTTGAGCTTCATTACGGGCGCGTTCGGCTTCGTTCTTTGTAAGGTTGGCAAGCAACACATCTTTCGCTGCAGCCTCTTCGACGCCCTTTAGCTTACGCTCGGTATGCTCAAGCACCCCCCTCTGGTCCAGGATCTCTTGGAGTTTCTTGGCGTCTTCCATGGCCAAGGCATCATGAGCCTGCTGGAGAGCCTCTAATTTGGCTTTAAGCTCCTCATTCTCCACGCGTAGAGGCTCCGCAACAGCTTCAGCCTTGACGGCCCTCTCAGTTGCATTCCGTGCGGTTTCCTTAGCTAACCGAAGCTGTTCGTTAACAGCTTGGGCAGCCTTGGAACGGGCCTCAAGCCGGGCCTGAACGTCAACCTCGAGGGCCTTGAACGCCTTCTCCCTCTCCGCAGCAGTGGCGGAGAGTCTCCTGTTCTCCTCCCGGATGGCCCGCGCCTGAGCCACCTCTTGTATACGCACCGCCTTTAATTTGTCATTTTCACGACAAAGCAGCTCGACGCGCGGCTGCATCCGGGCCAGGAGAATTCGAAGCTCCGTGCTAAGCCTACCCTCTTGGTAGCTAGCCATTGCTTCCCCCAACGCACCATTGGGAACTGCGTGGCGCGCCCACTCCACGCAGTCCACAGACGTGCGAAGGGTTGTTCCTCGGCGGATGTTCCATCGTGGAACATACACTTCATTGGAATCCGACACTGCAAAAAACAAAAAGCAGTTAGGAAAAGATGATATAAAAAAAAAAAAAACCAGCCAAAAGAACCCTACGCACCTGTAGGGTCGACAACAGGCCGATAGCCCCCAAACCCATCACCTGAACCTAAGGGAAATCCATCCAAGAGGTCAGGCAGATGGGAAGGATGCAGAGGTTAGCGAGAAGCCCCGTATGTACCTGAAGAGCCGGCCGTACTCGCCGGTGCCGGAGGAGGCATAGTGGAGGCCGCCGCGGTGGAAACCAACGGAGGTAAACTCACCGGAGGTGAACTCACAACCGTGGCCGCGGCGGCAGAAGATCCCGCAGAAGGAACCACCGCCGGCTCAGTGAAGGATGCCGTAAAAATGGCACTCACAGCCGGCGGGGATGAAGTTACGAGTGGAACAGTTGCCTCAACAGGGTGAGCAACTGAACAAACACTCGAAGCAGGCGCAGCCGCCTGGGTCATCGCCTCGGGTAGGTTGACCAAACCTACCGTCATGGGTCCAGACGCACTCCTTCCCGCTCCACTCGGGAATGCGGTTGCATCCACGCCTGCACGAAGACAACATATTTAAATATAATGGCAGAAACATGAAGTTAAAATTATTAACTTTACACTTACGAGTCCTTTTGAGCTTGAAGGTGCGAACAGGCGGGGACGAACCCGATGGAGCCGGCCTCTTCACGCCGGTGACCGTCGTCGTCCGGGGCTGCTCGGAGGTGACAGCCGTCTGAACCTCCGGAACAGCGGTCTCACCACCAGGGTTCCCCGCCACCTCCTCACTTTCGGTCTCTGAGTTAGACCGATTCACCGGATCGGCAGTAGAGGCAACTGTCGCCTTGCCCTTCCCGCCGGCAGCCTTCTTCTTCCTCGCCAACAAAGGACCATCTGCGGATTCCTCATCAGAAGATGACAGAATTAGAGGAATTCCCGCAGAGGTTTCAGCATTCACAGGGCGAGGGTTAAAAAGTTCTTTACCTGGCCGCCTGGCGCTTAGGATCTCGTGGCCTGGCGGGTAGACCTCCACGAACCGATCCGCCGTTTGCTCAAGGATGGGCAACTCGTTCTCATCTAGAGCACGAGTACCCATCCGAGCGGGACCATCAGCCTCCCGCGGGTGCAGGAGCGACTGCAAGTCATTCCCTTCTGAAATAAAAGAAGAAACAGTTAGAAGAAAAACCTAAATCAACAAAAAAGACAAAGCATACCGTAAGGGACAGAATTCAAACCGTATTCTAGGACGATGGGAATCTGTGACGCCTCCTTCCACACCCGGCTCATCCCGAGCATCACCATCCCGGACTCCGCAAAGCGGTAAACCGGGGACTGGATCCGGGAAACCGTGGAGAACCATTCCGCCTCCTGGTAATTCAAGGCGGGAAGGTTCGGGAGCGCGCTCCCGTTTTTAAACGTCATCGCTATCGGGATGACGCGAGCGGAGATATAAAAAAACTCCCGCTTCCACGACCGAAGACTGCGCTCGGTTGCGCAAATCTTCAGACCCTTGATCCGGTTGACCAGGGTGTACCACCCTTGGATGCACCTCCAGGAGTAGAAGGTCATCAGGCGGTCGACATGGGGCTCCACACCCATAATGAGGCACACCCATTCGTAATGGCGGATCTTTGCGATCGCCATTGGGTGTACCTCCGTCAAGTGTACACCGTGCCTCTCCAGAACACGGTACACAAACTTCGTCAATGGGAACCTCAGATTCCCATAGACGAAGAATGCGGCGTACACCCCTATCTTGCCCTTGGGGGCATCGTACACCGTCCGATGAGGCTCCGGAAACTCAGGCTCGAAAGGCTCGAGCATGAACTTCCGGACGATGTACTGGTAGAGATCAGTAGGAAGAGCGCACTGGCACTCACCAGCAGTGCTCTTGTCGTCCTTATCGGACGTCGACGTCGGGTTGTCGACGAGCATCTCAGACTCCTCGGCAACGGCCTCAAAATCACGGGTACAAGACATGTTTTGGATGTAACAGAATGATTTCAGAAGAATGCTCGACGGAATAGTGAGTATTCGCCAGAAATCGTTTACAAGAAGAAGAGAGAAGTGAAAGTGTAGATTACTGTGAACCCTCACCCCCCTTTATATATTCATCGCAATAAATGCGATGAATTTAATGCGGAGGCGAGAGAAAAGAGCGGGTGCAATGAAAGTATGACACGTGGAAAAAGCAACCTGGCAACAGCTGTTGACGGGACGTGTGCCGTAAAAACCGCACCCACGCGCCCGAAAAATCGCGCCCACGCGCCTGAAAAAGCGCCTGGAATGACCATATACTGTCACGTCGTCATAACTTCCTGCACGTCCTGAAACTGTCAGAAGAAACCGTCAGACACTAACGTCCCTTCAACAGTCTGGACTGTTCTTATCCTTTCACCAACTCTTCGAATTTCAAAGAAATTCAAAAAGATTCAAATATTCAAAAATAAGAGGGAATATATCCCCTTACCTGGGCAACCAAGTAACTATAAGACAGGTGCGGATACAGTGTCAAGGTAAAACCCTTTACATACTTAGCACCCGCAGGGAATGGACGCCAAGAATACATTGGAAGTAAACTAACTATAAGACGAGTGCGGGTACAGTGTCAAGGCGAAACCCTTCACATACTTAGCACTCGCAGGGAATTGAAACCAAGAAGGATCTTCTGGGCCATGCTCGCGGAAAGGGAAATAACATCCCCGCATAGCGGGATCGTTGACAATTTGTTTGAAGCTCCAAGATGGAATTGGTTGTTTAACATAATTGATCATTATGTTAAAACTATCAAAACTTCATGGAGATTCTACACAAGTGAAACTCAACGCTCCTGACTTGCGAGGTTACAAACCTACCCGCATCATACCCAAAGATCAAGCAGAAAAGTCGGGAATTTCTGCGTGACATTAGGAAAACCGCGGGAAGAATCCCCACGGAAAACCTTAAAACCAAAAACCCTTTTCAAAACCCCTTGCTAAAGTCCAAAAGTTCACCTCACTTATTAATAATTCATGAGAAGAACATTGGACTGGGGGGACTTGAAGAGGTAGGTCCCAGCAGAGCCCAGTTGGACCCGCAAGACTCACCTTGAAGAGGGACGTCTACGCAAGGACCAACTGCTTCCGCAGGACCCACCATGCTCAGAGATGAAGACCTTACGCGCAGTATGCCAGCTGTTCCCGCAGGGAAAGCCTCCCAATGGTGAAGTACCCCGCCTGTTCCCGCAGCTGCGGATACAAGCCATCAGGGAAGGCTACCCGCACTAATAGCAAGGCTACACACACAAGGCACTAACTCTTGATACTTCAGTAATGTCACCTGAAGGAATGAGCAAGGCGGGAATACTCCCGCCCAAATGAGCCAGTCCGTATGCTTCTGGAAGATCTTTTGTACTATACCTGCCAAGGTATGGACAGAATAAACAAGATCTGACCAAAGCAGCCCATGAACCAATCACAGGGTGACAGCTCACCGACAACAGTACGAGGAGGAGCACTCTCTAGTACTGTTTGTCACTATTAGCCGCTGCCTACTCACCAACCCTCACTGTGGGACGTGCGTAGCCTACAGTTGGTGGAACAGTGCATAGCCGGCAGTAAAGGAACAGTATACAGCCGGCCTTGTCACTATCAGCCGCAGCCTATCCACCAATCAGCATGGCTCGTGCGTAGCCCACTGTTGGTAGAACAGGAATACTATTCAGCCGGCTGTACCTTCTTGGAAACCTACCTTCGGCTATAAATACTCCAACACCTTGGAATGGTAAGGACATGAGGAGATATCTCATTATCTTATCTTCTCTAGCAATCTCTTAATATACACTTATATTCAGAGCAATCTAGTCCGC